>NC_066581.1:245575676-245901674 GCF_024323335.1 Lathyrus oleraceus
GCAAGGGAAAAATACCTTAATTGAATCTAAGACTCTCCGAGGATATTAGAGTAATATCTCTAAAAGAAATCTGAAATGAGACTCTTCATATTGATGAAGCAGCATCTCAAACAGTAAGAATGAGATTCTCTGTATCGGGTCGAAATAACACCTTATATGATAGAATTAAAATATTCCAGCAAAGGGAAAAATACTTTAATTGAATTTAAGACTTTCCGAGGATACTTAGAGCAGTATCTCTAAAAATATATCTGAAATGAGACTCTTCATATTGATGAAGCAGTATCTCAAACAGTAAAAGTGAGATTCTTCAGATAAATGAAGCAGTATCTCGAACAAATGAATGAGATTCTTCAGATAAATGAAGCAGTATCTCAAATATTCGTCCGTTGGGGAAATTTTTGAAAAGACTCCTTTTGAGGGAGATTTACTAGAAATGCTCTACAGGGGAAAAAGCTCATAAAAGACTTTTTAGGGTAACCTCTGCTTGGGGAGCAATGACTGTAAAGAAAAATGCTGAGAATATCATTATTAAAAAGTTGAAAAACGATTTTGTGAGATATAATCCCACGAGCATATGCAGGGTAATAACTTCAATTTGGAATGAGGAATGTCCAAGACATATACGAATGACCTTGGATCCTGTTATTTTATATTTGTTTTTTTTGTATAATGTCCCACTTTAGGTGGGAATTCCATGCATGGGATAATGCATGGGATGTATGCAAGTATGCAATTTCACTGGGGATATTTGGTTGTGCATGTAGGAATGCGAATGATTTTTATTTTGCTGAAATTCTCATTTTGCGGGAGTGTTATGCATGAGTATGCTGATGATTGATATGACTGTGTTTTTTTGAATTCCCTTGTTTGGCAGGAAATTATGCATGAAATGATGCCTGTGATGCATGTAGGAATGCAACTGGGTAATTGGATATGCCCCGGTTAGGACATTTCGCTTTGAGGTATGATGCCAACAACATGGATTTTTTATCATTTGGGCGATCAATGGAGATCAAATTTTAATGCCCCTGCTAGGTGGTTTTGGGAATATATTTGGGTTGTTCCGAGTCATTGAAAGGTTCAGACTTTTCAACACGCGATACTCCGTCCATGATTTATCAATGTTTTTGTTGGAAATGTTATGGAGCCTTGCCCCGGTCTGGCTATACCATGAGTACATTTAGGTATGAATCAGTAGTTGAAAGGAACATAGCCGTCTGCAATCAGTCCTACACCTTTATGAAAGACAAGAGTGAATCTTGAGGACTTAAAGGATTCGTCCGCTTACTGTTTCAAAAGCAATTTTACCATTTATTCAAACATGCGTTTTATTTTCTCCAATAGTTTTTTAAAAGTGATGTTTATCAAAAATAAAAGGTTCTTTGCAAACAAACAGATAAAATAAAAAAATGATTTAGGCACACTTTGTTGAGAAAAATTCTCTTTTATTGATTTGACCTTTAAATGGGTGATTGTACATAAAGACGCAATTCCTTAATGAGGTAATTGTTGTGCATAGAAACTGAATGGCAATGAGAATTGAGTTCTTATTGAGTTTCCACACCGCTATGATCCTTATGTCTTTGATAGCCCGAGCACTTTGCTTTTGAAAAGTGAGGTAGACTGATTCTTTGTTTTCGAGGGTATGTCAGATGTCTGTAAGTACAACTTTTTGCCTTGGAATTAATCCCAAATTTTGCCTGGACCGCCCTTTCGGGTTTTCGATCCACCGGGATACCCATTTTTGCCCGAGTTGCCCTTTCGGGTTTTCAACTCAGCGGGTCAGATTCTTTTATTTTTATCCCTAATTTTTGCCTGGATCGCCCCTTCGGGTTTTCGATCCACCGGGATAGCCATTTTTTTACCTAAATCGCCCTTTCAGGTTTTCGATTTAGCGGCTTTTATTATTCCACTTTTTTTTAGGCGAAGTACTTTTTAACAGCATCAGCGTTGGTGGGAAGCGGCAACTCATCACCGTCCATAGTTGCTAGAATTAGAGCGCCTCCAGAAAAGGCTCTAACCACCACAAATGGACCCTCATAATTTGGTGTCCATTTCCCTCTGGAGTCTTTGTGAATAGGCAAGATTTTCTTCAGCACTAAATCTCCTTCTTGAAACACCCTGGGACGAACTTTCTTGTCGAATGCCTTTTTAAGACGCCTCTGATAGAGTTGACCGTGACCTAACGCTTTCAAGCGTTTCTCCTCAATAAGGTTGAGCTCGTCATACCTTGATTGAACCCATTCCGCCTCGTCTAACTTAGCCTCCATGAGGAATCTCATCGAGGGGATCTCTACTTCTATAGGGAGAACTGCTTCCATACCGTATACCAAGGAATAAGGAGTTGCCCCTGTTGAAGTTCGTATCGACGTGCGATAGCCATGTAACGCAAAAGGTAACATCTCGTGCCAATCCTTGTACGTAACAACCATCTTTTGGATGATCTTCTTGATATTTTTATTTGTAGCTTCAACAACCCCATTCATCTTAGGTCGATAGGGTGATGAGTTGTGGTGCTCGATCTTGAATGTTGCGCATAATTCATCCATGGTCTTGTTGTTGAAATTGGACCCATTATCAGTGATGATTTTGTTGGGAATACCATATCGACATATGATGTTATTTTTCAAGAAACGGGCGACTACGTGCTTTGTGACATTCACATAGGACGCGACTTCCACCCATTCAGTAAAGTAATCTATGGCCACCAAGATAAATCTATGTCCATTTGATGCTTTGGGTTCTATCATTCCAATCATGTCGATGCCCCACATAGAGAAAGGCCAAGGTGATGCTATGAAATTTAACGGAGTAGGTGGTACATGTATTTTGTCAGCATAGATTTGGCACTTGTGGCATGCTCTGGTGTAATGGTAACAGTCGGTTTCCATCGTCAACCAGTAGTAACCTGCCCTTAGAATTTTCTTGGCCATGGCATGCCCATTGGCGTGTGTTCCGAAAGAACCTTCGTGTATATCCCTCATAAGCTGATCTGCTTCATGTTTGTCCACACACCTTAACAAAACCATGTCATAGTTTTTCTTGTACAATACCTCTCCATTCAAGAGGAACTTGGATGCCAACCTCCAGAGGGTCCTTTTGTCAAGGCTGGAAGCCTCTGCCGGATACTCCCTCTTCTCCAGGTACTGTTTGATATCAAAGAACCAGGGTTTACCATCTGGCTCTTCTACTGTCGCCAGGCAATGAGCAGTTTCATCAAAACGCCTAATCTCAATATGAGGCTGATGGTTGGGCCATATTAATTTATACATGGAGGCCAGAGTTGCTAAGGCATCTGCCATCTGATTCTCTTCTCGAGGAATATGAGAAAAAGTGATTTCGTCGAACTTTGGGAGTAGCTTCAGCACATAATCCTGGTATGGAATTAGGTTAGCATGTCTTGTTTCCCAATCGCCTCTGATCTGATGTATGACTAGAGCGGAGTCCCCGAATACTTCTAGTATCTTGATCTTCAACTCAATAGCTTCTTCCAACCCTAGTATGCAAGCTTCATACTCGGCCATGTTGTTTGTGCAGGTAAAACAAAGCTTTGCGGTGAATGGTAGATGGAAATTCTTGGGAGACATCAGCACTGCCCCAATTCCATGGCCTATTGCATTTGAGGCACCATCAAACATGAGCGTCCAGCCTGCTCTTGGCTCGAGGATTTCCTCTAGTTCGGAGTCTTCAACATCCTTAACAGCCATGATGTCCTCATCTGGAAAGTCAAATTTCAAAGATTGGTAATCCTCCAGTGGTTGGTGAGCAAGATGGTCTGCTAGTACGCTTCCCTTGATCGCTTTTTGTGCAACATATTGGATATCATATTCTGACAACAACATCTGCCATCGAGCAATCCTACCAGTGAGAGCTGGTTTCTCGAATATGTACTTGATAGGATCCATTTTAGATACCAGCCAAGTTGTGTGAGTTAGCATGTACTGCCTGAGACGCTTAGCAGCCCATGTGAGTGCACAACAAGTCTTCTCGAGTAATGAATATCTGGTCTCACAATCATTAAATTTCTTGCTCAAATAATAGATGGCATGCTCTTTTCTACTAGTCTCATCTTGTTCTCCTAATACATAACCCATGGATTCGTCGAGCACGATTAGATACATGATGAGAGGTCTTCCTTCGGCAGGGGGCATTAGAATCGGTGGCTCTTGCAAGTATTCTTTGATTTTGTCAAAGGCTATCTGACAATCCTCATTCCACTCCACGTCTTGATTCTTCCTCAAAAGCTTGAATATTGGTTTGTATGTTGCAGTAAGGTGAGAGATAAACCTGGCGATGTAATTTAGTCTCCCCAAGAAACCACGAACCTCTTTCTCAGTCTTTGGTGCAGGCATGTTCTGAATGGCTCGAACCTTGTCATGATCTACTTCAATTCCCTTTTGGCTTATAATAAAGCCTAAAAGCGTTCCAGATCGAACTCCAAATATGCATTTATTAGGATTAAGTCTCAACCTAAACTTCCTCAAACGTGTGAATAGTTTCTCCAGGTTGGTGATGTGCTCTTCTTCTGTCTGGGATTTAGCAATCATGTCATCGACATACACCTCAATCTCTTCATGAATCATGTCGTGAAAGAGAGTTACCATGGTGCGTTGATATGTTGCCCCAACGTTCTTTAAACCAAATGGCATTACTTTGTAACAAAAGGTGCCCCAAGGAGTAATGAACGTGGTCTTTTCCATGTCTTCGGGATCCATTTTAATTTGGTTGTATCCTGAAAAACCATCCATGAAGGAAAACACGGAGAATTGAGCTGTGTTATCTACCAGTACATCAATGTGAGGTAATGGGAAATCGTCTTTGGGACTAGCTCTGTTTAAGTCTCGGTAGTCTATGCACATGCGGACTTTTCCATCTTTCTTCGGCACCGGTACAATGTTGGAAACCCATTGTGGGTATTTAGCGACTTCCAGGAAACCAGCATCAAACTGCTTTCTCACCTCTTCTCTGATCTTGAGAGCCATATCTGGTCGAGTTCTTCTTAACTTTTGTTTGACAGCAGGGCATTCTTCTTTAAGGGGAAGCTTGTGAGTCACGATGTCAGTGTCTAATCCGGGCATGCCTTGGTATGACCAAGCAAACACGTCGTCATATCCGTGGAGGAGCTCTATCAGTCTTGTCTTCACTGTATCTTGAAGCGCTGCACCTACCCTTACTTCTCTCTTATCCTCTTCTGTCCCCAGATTGATAACTTCAACGTCTTCCTGGTGTGGTTGAATGACCTTTTCTTCTTGTCTGAGTAATCTGGCCAACTCTTTAGGGAGTTCGCAATCTTCCCCCACTTTGTCTTCAGCTTGGTAGATTGGACAATCAAAGTCATATTGGATCATAGCAGTGTCGTTATCAATGGTCTCAGTGGTGTTTCTGCATGTTATGATTTATGCAATTTATTTAGAAAGTGCGTGCATAAAAATTGATTGCCATTTCGTAAATAGATCAAAACAAAATACAAGGAACAAAAATTTGAATGCAAAACGTCATTTCATTAATGATAAAAACTCTTGAAAAAGATAAAGGAGGCCCTACAACATGCCACTGTGCCTTGGGCAGAGCACAGGGTTTTGTCTAAAAATGATAAAATTACTTTTGAAATATTTGGGGAACTTCCACAGCCTTCCAGTTTGTTAGTTCTTCATTAGGTGCGGCTTGACGCATCCAGCTGGACACCCCCTCCTTGCGGTCTTCTTCACTGATCATTGCCACTTGCTTGCCAAGATGTGGCCAACGCTGGGTGAACGTTTTCTCCACAGAAGGAATCTTCTCTTTGTCAGATTGGTTACCAACTTTGTGTGATGATGGGTCATACCCCAAACCAAACTTGTCTCGTTTCTCTTTCAATTCCACCACTTTGCCCCAATCTTGTGCATCTTCACTTTCTATAACAGCTTTAGCTCCTTGCCATGAGGCCATGGATGGTCCGGATTTCGGGACCTCCAAGGTCTGTTGAATGGCCATCATGTTTACTACTTCCAAGGATTGGAAGGGTGTCTCAGTGATTTCACCATCCACCTCGATATATCGGAAAGATGTCAAGTGACTAACCAAGATATCTTCTTCTCCTCCAACCACAATCATCTTATCATTTGTAATGAATTTTAGTTTTTGATGCAAAGTGGAGGTGACAGCACCTGCGGAGTGAATCCAGGGTCTCCCAAGTAGGCAACTGTAACCAGGATGTATATCCATGACCTGGAACGTGATATTAAAAATAGTTGGACCTATCTTGGTTGGTAAGTCAACCTCTCCTATCACTGCTCTCCTTGAGCCATCAAATGCCTTTACGATTAGGGTGTTGGGATTCATACTTATCCCTTCTATTGGCAGCTTTATCAAAGTTGTCTTCGGCAAGACATTTAATGAGGAACCTATGTCTACCAACACCCTTGACAGTATAATATCTATGCACTTCAAGGAGATATGGAGAGCCTTGTTATGGTTCTTTCCCTCAATCGGTAGTTCGTCATCATTAAAACCCAAGAAATTCCCAGTAGTCACGCAAGATATCACGTCGTCAAACTGTTCTATTGTTATGTCCTTGGTGATATGAGCGGCGCTCAATACCTTCAACATCGAATTCCTGTGTACTTCTGAGTTGAGCAGTAGAGATAACATGGAAATTTTGGAAGGTGTTTGGTTTAGCTGATCCACCACCTTATAATCGCTCTTCTTGATTATTCTCAAAAACTCCTAAGCCTCCTCACGAGTGACAACAACTTTAGGCGACAAGTGCATGTCTTGCATTCCTTGATTAGGGATGGGGATCTGGACATCAACCTCCTTCCCTTTAGCTCTTTCAGAAGTATCAGCAGTTCTTGGTGCGAACACTCGGCCACTACGCGTCATTCCTGCTGGTCCCAAAATTGAAGTGACATTTGGTTCGTTGATCATTAAAGGTTTATCTTCCCGCCCCTGCTTAAAAGCTCTGGGCTGATATATCCATGGGATTGCCTTCTCATCTTTATATTCAGATGGTACTGGGAACTCTATCACCAATGGGCTTATAGGTATTTCTACTTTAACCTCATCATAGGGGATATCTACCACGGCTATCTCTTCCTGGTGCTTGCTCTTGACATGGCAATTTATCTGTAACTCGCCTCGATCCAGCATTTGTTGTATGAAACTCCTCAACTCTTCATTGTTCTCTTCCTCAATCAACTCTTCCGGGATCAGACCATTTTTCAGCAATTGCGCTCCTATTATGGTGATAGGAGTTTGAATCTCTTCAACCCTACGGATCAACTTGCCTTGATCACTCTCTTCAATGGCACTGACGGAAGCATCCTTATGCGTTGGCATAGGGTTGGTGTTCATGTTCGGGCGTCTCGGAGTGAATGAAACAGCTTTCGCTTCGATCAAGTCATGTACCCGATTCTGAAATGCAAAGCAATTCTCCAAGGTATGACCAGGTCCTCCCATGTGAAACTCACAATGGGCGTTAGCATCGTATCCCGGGGGATATGGAAAAACAGTTGGTTTTAACTCCCTCAGTGTTAGAAGGCCCTCCTTCTGCAGATATGGGAATATCTGACTATAAGGTACTGGTAGAGGATCAAGTTGCCTTCTTGGAGGTCTTGGCTTGAATTGTCTTGGTGGTGCGGTATTTTGGTGATGATGATGTTGTTGATGTTGTGGCTGATACATTTATTGTTGTTGTATTGGCTGTTGATAGGGTATGGGTACCACGACGGCGATTTGGCCATATGAAGCTTGTTGCTTTCCTTTATAGTTTCTGGATATGGCGTTTGTTTCGCCTTCTCTTTTCTTCGGGAAACCTCCAGAATATTTCTTTGGTGCGCTAGGTGTTGTCACTGCTCCTGGAATCTTTCCATCCCTCAACCCCTTCTCTATGCGGTCTCCAATCGTAACCAGATGTGCGAAGTCAGATGCTGCACTGCTCACTAATCGATCAAAAAATGGGTCCTTCAAGGTGTCCACAAATATCCCGGTCATTTCCTTCTCAGACAATGGTGGCTCTACCTGAGCAGCCACATCTCTCCACCGTTGGGCGTATTCTTTGAATGACTCACTCTCCTTCATAGTCATCCCTTGTAACTGCATTCAGTCGGGTTCCATATCTAAGTTGTATTTGTACTGACGGAGAAATGCGTCAGCCAAATCTTCCCAACTTTGAATTCGCCCCTGTTCTAAGCTCATGTACCATCTCAGAGATGCTCCACTCAAACTGTCTTGGAAACTGTGTACAAGTAGTTTGTCATTTTCAGTATGAGCAGCCATTTTCCTGAAGTACATCACCAGGTGACTTCTTGGACAAGTCTGTCCTTTATATTTCTCGAAATCAGGAGTTTTAAATTTAGCCGGGATGACTAAATTCGATACCAAACGCATGTTCATGGCAGAAGCACCAGATGTTGTTTCCCTATATGGCTTTGATTTTCTTTTCCAGGGCACGGATCCTATCTGCAACAGGATCTGAAAGTATCTTAGGCTTTGGTTGATCAGGCAGATAGAATACATCATACTGGTCATCTCCAATTTCGGATCCATGATGAGTAGACGTATCAGAAGGTTCTGCACGATCTCCTCCTACCGGTATCTGAACCAATCTCTTCTTGGTGGGGACGTAACTTTCTTCTTGGGGATTCGGACCTGGCGTGCCATCATTCCTTTTTGCCCTAGCTTCTTCCTCTTCGCTCCTCTCTCTCTGAGTGATCGCCAATATTGTCTCCAATAGTTGATCCATCTTCTCCTGGATCGTATTGATGTTTGTCCTCATGGTAACCTGGTTGGCCTCAACTTGCTCTAATGTCATCTTGTATTTGCTTTACGTCTCATACCGGTGTTGATTAGTCAGTGTGGCTGGATAAAGGGTAAAAAGGTTGGGTAAGTTTTTGATTTTCATGAAGTGTGATGCATAATGAGGATGCAAATGTTATACATATTTTATTTCCATGGAGTCATTCGAGTTTCATTAGTTGTTAGTAATTCGAAGAAACAAAAAATACTTAGAATAGCAAAAAATGGAGTAATTTTTAAACATCATTCATTCCAATACATAACATAGAGGTCCAAAAAAGTCATAGTTCAAAAGTACATTTGTTAAAGGAACAAAATACAAGACATAAGCAAATTAAACAGCTGGCTTTCTGGCCTGAAGCTCTTCTAGTTCCTCATTGAATCTCTTCAACAACCCTTTGTAGAGCAGAACGAAATTGATTATGGCTGGAGGAGTGCTATCTTCTTTCAACTCTTCAATTGCGTCTCTCAACCTCCATGGCAATTCTTTAGCTGCCCAATTACAGAATCCTACTAGCCCGATCGAGTTTTGCACGAAACTTATCCCTGTCCCCTTGTAAAAAGTCTATGGTCTTCTTAAAGGATTCATAATCTTCAATCACATAGTCTCGCTCTTTCAACCATATGGAGCTGTCTTGGCGTAATGACTCTAGCTGGTTCTTCCAATAGCTTACAGACTCCCTGGCATCTCTTACTTCTCGATATTTCTCCTCCCATACCATGGGAGACACCCTAGAGGCTTCAGTGGCTATTTTCTTGAGTCGGCGCTCTTGATCTACTTCAGCTTTTGCATGACAAACAAAATTGGTGAGTTCTTTTATCTGAGCCCCAAGTGTATCCCTTATTGTCTTGTTCTCCTTTGTGGCTAGATGCCACCAACGCTCATTGTCTTGACATTCTTTCTGAGCTTGTCGTAGTTGACCCTTAAGAGTATCCAAACAATGATCAGCCTGTTCTAATCCCACTTTGATCTTCTTTCTCTTATGCTCCTCTTTGTTGAACTTTTCCACGTGGGCTTGAAGTTGTGCTTCTTTTCTCTCCAGCTCCCACTTCATATTATTTTTCTCATTGATGGTTTGTTGGAGTTTTGTCTGCATCTCTTCATTCTCTTTTTCTAGCTTTTCCATGGTGGTCTTGAGTTCCTCCATTTCTTCAATAGGGACATGGGTGAGCTTAGGTTCGGGAAGAGGTATAGGTGTCTGAATGACGAATGGCATTTTAATTATCTGCACCCTTTCCTTTACCCACTGAAAATATGGTTCTTTTGTAATCCCATTTGCTCTCCATAACTCAACTTTTCCTTTTCGATTGACATTTTTCCAAGCTTCTTTGATTCGCTGGAATAAGCAAGGATTCTCAGCCCCAAAGTCAAGTAACAAAAAAGCTTCCAAAGAATTTGCCTCTGGAGGGCCTTCCATTGGGTAACCGAGTTGTCTGAGTGATAGAACTTGATTAGCATTTACACATTCTTGAGTTCCAATGAGCGGTAGATTTGGGAAATCTCCACAACTGAATATGATGTCTACGTTGATATATTCTTTGGAGTACCAAGAGAGATCTTCAGATCGGAGTGATCCCAATCTCTGAGGCCAACTAACATCTGACTGTTCAACCTAAGCACCTGTCTTCGGAAGATGTTCTAGAAACCATTGATACAATAAAGGAGCACAAAAAGCAATCAATCCCTTCTTCTTAGTATACCTATGACTTATGTGATAATAGACATCGGCTAACAAAGTGGTTACTGGGTTCCCAGTAAGGAAAACACAAATGACAGTCATGTCTACGAAACCATCCATATTTGGGAACATGACGATGCCATAGATAGCCAATGCGATAGCAGAGTAACAAGCATCCCAACTTTCTGCCTTCAACAGGGTATGAGCTCTTTCCAAAAGAAAACTTAGTGAAAACCCTTTGGTATTCCCTTTGGTCTCTAGGTTGTCTTTTGCTTCCTTTTCATCCATGTGAAGCGCACTAGCAATGACCTCAAGGGGCAAAGATTCATCTGTCCCTTCAAATAGTGACTTGTCCTTCATAGGAATCCTAACAAGACGGTTGAATTCTTCCAACGTTGGTGCTAGCTGGAAGTCTTGGAAGGTGAAGCATCTTAAAGGTAAGTCATAAAATTGGGCTAAAGTGATCAAGGTTGTATGGTCCACTTGTTGATTGAGGATGCTGAGCAAATTGCCATAATTCTTTCCAAAGTTGATTTTGTATACAGGGTGCATCTGAGAGACCAAGTTACGTAGATTCTTCAGATCGGGATCCTTGAACTTGAAGGAGTAAATGTTTCTTTTGCTTGATTCCATGTTTCTTGAACTCCTGCAACTCATGATACTCAGATTCCTTGGAAATAAAATAATATGAATGTTATGCTATGAATGATATTATGCGTGTCACATGTAGGTTGATATATAGGTCATGCGAATGGGTACTCTTGGTTACCAAACAAAACCCTTTTGGGAGGATGCTAAAGTTAAAATGTTCCCAAAGTCATCAATCAATATCTAGGAAAGTTATTGTCATGATAAAAACTCATCTGCAAATAACATCCCTAAATAAAGTTTCATTTGGGTGAGGCCTTCGTATGGTCCCAAAGAGGAAAACTCCTAGTGGGCCCATACTACACAACTCTCGAGTCCAAGGTTCTAATAAGGTTCTCAGAGTCATAGATCGAGGTTGGGAATACCACTGTAAGGTAGTAATACGCCCAAGGGATCTCATCTGATTGGGGCTTTCGTATTAACCTAATAAGTCTGAGACTTTTCAGGTAAATACTACATAACCACCGGATATAATGGGTTAAAAGGTCCCTAGAGTCATTGATCCAACTTGAGAATACTATCGTCGTGACGAAAACTCGTCGGGCAACAATATTTCAAGAGAATCTCCTCTAGGCGGGGTCTTCGTTTCTTCCTAACAAGGAAGACTCCTTGTGGGCACCCACTACGCAACCACCAACTTAATCTTATGGTTTTTCTCAGACTCGGGTGGAGAGCATATCTCACAAAGTATCACCAACCAGAGAACCCCAAATAAGACATAGTCAATAAATCACAATATAATAATTATGACAGAATAATAATAGCAAAATAAAAAATAACAGGCAAACAAACAAGATTAACATACAATACAGAAACTGAACTAAATTAGGCTTCACTCTCTTTTGCTTGGAGCTAGTCCCCAGCAGAGTCGCCATCTGTCGCATCTCGAAAAATACGATTCCTCGCGATGGTCGCGGAAAATATTTATGTTCGAACAGAGTCGCCACCAAACTTTATTTATCCCAATGAAGGGATAGGAAAATATCGATAAAACCTTTAGGAAATGGAATAATGGTCGTCGCAACCATATTCGGGTTCGGGAGTGGATTACGCGAGAGGAAGGTATTAACACCTCTCACGTCCACTGTACTCAGCGGGAACCTTTTAGTTCTAATTTGTGTTTCAAGTGTTAATTTATATTTGTTTGTTTATCTTTGTTAAAAATAGAAATGGATGAGAACCTCAGAAAGGGAAAGGGGAGGTTTTTTATTAGTGTGCTCGCGAAGATACAACAATCTCCTGCCTACGTATCCTTATGGTAATAAGGAAATCAGAGCATTCGTAGTTCGGGGAACTACGGTTGGTTGGTGTCTTTTAATGAACAACTATTTTAGATCGTGTTCTAAAGGCTAAACATTGGCTTGTCTACTCTCGACGGAGGCTTAAATACTAGTTTGTTGTGCACATTAGAAAGGATTAACAATGTTCCCTTTTTTGAAAAGAGTTTTGGTCACACGGGGGTGACAAGTTGGATTAATATGTTTGACGTTTTGATTGGTTGAGATGTTTTTGGTTGGATGACGATTACTCGGATAGTCGAGTAAGACAACTCGTATCCTAACAGTCGGGAAAGGTAGTAGAAGACTCTAGACCACTTTCTTTTTCATCCTTAATTATAGAAAGGATTTGATAATAGTTAAAGTGTTTTGAACGGATTACGAATACTCGGATAATCGAGTAAGACAAATCGTATCCTAACAGTCGGGAAAGGGAGTAGAAGACTCTAGACCGCTTTCAGTTTTATCTGAATATTCATGAAAATAAGGTTGTATATGGTTGATGTTTTTTAGAATAAACGACAAGTACTTGAATGGCTGAGTAAGACTACTCATATCCAAGCATTTGAGAAGAGGAATTGAAAACTCAAGACCATCTCCCTTTTCGTACAGTTTGTTATGAAAATGATTTGATTAAGTTGTATGTTTGTAAAAATGACAATTGTTCGACTGACCGAGTGAGAGAACTCGTATTCAAACAATTGAGGAGAGAAGTTGAAAACTCAAAGTCATCTCCTTTTTCATTTTAGCTTATTATGAAAATAATTTGATTTAATCGGGTTTGGAAGTTTGTAGAGGAACGACAATAATTTGACTAACCAAGTAAGAGAACTTGTATTCAAATAGTCGTGGAGAAAAAATTGAAGACTCAAAGTTATCTCCCTTTTGGTTTCTTGTTATAAAAGGATTTGACTTGTTTGTACTTACATGAATTAGAAATGACGACCATTTGACTAACCGAGTAAGAAAACTCGTATTCAAATAATCGAGGAGAGGAATTGAAAACTCAAAACCATCCCCCTTTTCATTTTTCAAATGAAGTGTTGTTTAGATGTGATTAAGTATTTTAACTTTCAATGAAAATACTCGATGTTGGATCGAGGTTTTAATTTTGTGTTTACGAGTGAAGTGAATTTTATTTTAGTGAATGATTTATCTAATCGATTAAAATCGAATAGGTCTCATTGTAAGAAGGCCCAAGAGTAAGCCATGTGAGGTCGATGGCGATGCTAAAAGCAATCGGCTTATGATGGTGTTAAAATCAGACTCGACATTGAATCGAGAATTATGCGATCTTTCTTTGAAATTGGTTTGACATGTTTTTGAATCAAAGTGATTATGTATGAAATTAATTTGGTAATTTGAAAACAATTATGAAACTATAGTAATGGAAGAAATCACTCAAAAATATGTTGAAACGTCAAAAGGATGTTCACTGTTGTGACAATACAAACATTATTTAGAAAGTTATTTCCTAATCAAACAACCTAACTAGTTGAGAATAAATAAATTAAGCCATTAATAAACAATAAAAAAAATCGATTTAATTAATTTAAACTCTAAAAACTTAATGATCCAAACTTAACCAATTAACCTAGTTAAACAAATGATCAATATATTGGAAGGAAAATCAATTAACCAAACTCAATCATTTTAACCAAGGAAAGAGATTCATTCAAACACCTATTTAAGAATGATTAATTAGCAAAAGCAAGAAAGAATAAGTGCAGGAATGAAAAGGGTTGTGTCTATTGATTGGGCCCAAAACTCATAAAAATGAGTCAACCCATCCTGTGTGTGTTTCTTCTTCCTATCGTATTTTAAGTAAATAAATAAAAATAATAATAATGATAGTAGATGAAAAAATCAATATTAACCACTCCAAAGCTACACGTCATAAATTAGGTTTGCAGAGAGTGAGAGTGAAATGAGATAGGAAATGAGAGAAGGAGAAAAAAGAAAGAACCTCCACAACGACGTGAGCGAGAGTACGATGGTGACGGACGTTATTGGCGGCGGCGAGTGGTTATCGGAATGGTGGAGGTTGTTTACTGGAGGGCGCGCCGGTGAGGATGGAGTTACGGTGGATGGAAATCGAGTTAGGTTTTTTCTGAATCGAGAGGGTTGTGGGAGATCGTCGTGGTCGTGGCTTGAAGATGAGGAGGAAAGCGAGAAACGAGAAGAGATCGAGAGCGATTCGTTGTCGGATTCGGTTGAGGAGGTGTTTGAACGATTTGTTGGAATGAGAAGAGGATGAAGTTGCCAACGATGATGCCTTCTCTCTCCCGTCTCCAGATAAGCTTCCTTCTTCTGTTTTCGTTTTTAGGTTTTTTTAGAAAAATGCTATGTTATTCTTGCTGTTGTCGTCTGCTGTTGTGTTCTTATGTGGTGCCGTTGTGTTCTGGTTTAGGGTTTTAAGAGAAATTGTTGTGTTGTTCTTGATGTGTGTTCTAGTATTTTTAGAAGAATTGCCATGTTGTTCTTGATTAGGGTTTTTGAGAAAAAATATCTTTACTGTGTCTTCTCCTGTTAACTTCTCATGAATTTTTATGAAGAATTTTTAAGTCCTAAAAAAAACTCCTTCCTTTTTTCGATTTTCTCATCCCAGATTATGTGGGATTTGATTTGTTCTTGTTTTAGACAAACTTTGACGTGCTTTTTGGATGTTTAGGTTAATCTTCTGGGTAAAGCTTCAAACTGAGTGATTTATTTAGTTGTTTTTCAGTTCTCTAAGTGCTTTTGAAAAGTGCTTTTTAAATAAGTTGTTTTTTCTCTTTGCAGGTCACAGGTTTGAAGAGACTTTGATGGAATGGAAAAGTGGTTGTAAGAAAGCACACTTGGAGGCGCGGCCAAGTCCAAGGGGTTTTCAATTTGATTACTTGGTCTTGGTCATTAGAATTAGGAACCTGTTTTGCAGCAAATTCCACTTAGTTAAAATGTAACTATTTAGTTTAGTTTTTTTTTAAAAACAAAATGTGTATTTGGACTTATCTGTAACTTATTGAATTAAATCTAATAGCCATTAATAACTATGTATTCAACCTTTTAACCTTTCAAAACTTAACTCAATATTTATTCATGCTAATCAATTTCAACTTTTAAAAACAACACACTTTTAACTTAAATACAGAGAAACCAAATATAGTGATTTTAATTTAAAAAACAACACATATTCTAATTTAAACACAAAAATCTAAATATGGAACTTTTAATTTTAAAAAACAACACAATTCTATCTTAAACACAAAAATCTAAATATGGAACTTTTAATTTAAAAACAACACATATTCTAATTTAAACACAAAAATCTAAATATGGGACTTTTAATTAAAAAAACAACACATATTCTAATTTAAACACAAAAATCTAAATATGGAACTTTTAATTTAAAAACAAACACATACATGCCTAAAAAAATGCAAATTTAATTTGGGCACCTATGAAGAACTTAGAACTTGGCATAAATATTTGGGATGTGTAAATGGACTAGTAAATAGTGATCATAGAAATAATAATATGGTTCTTAATACTTACTAATAAAAAAATAGGTTTTGGATTAGTAATGTAAAAAGATTCAAACCACATTTTAGATTATGAACACACTTATGCAAATGGGCCTTTGAAACAAAGAGATCTCATGGGTAAACCACAAATGGCCGGACAAAATTGGGGTATGACAGAAACCAGTGAAAAAGTGAGCTGAATAAGAATCGAGATTCTTCCTCGCATCCCTTCAAGTAATTGTTGTTGTTATCTAGTGAGACATAAGTTGTATCTTGGTGATTAACCATTGTAAGAAGACGAGAACTTTTCTCTTAGGTTATTATTTATTTTTCATTACGTGTTTAAGAATGATTAGCTTAAGAACCAGTATGGTTGTATGTACTAAGCTCATTATGAGCTAAACCTTTTATGTTAAGCAGTGAGAAGTTAATATAATGTAGTTTTTATGTTAAGTGGTGTGTTGTTAGTGCTTTGTTTTATCGTGTGTTAAATTGATATATATATATATATATATATATATATATATATATATATATATATATATATATATATATATATATATTTGCTTCCTTTACTGATCAACTTGGAAAAAGATAAAAGCTTGATGTTGTGAGAGATCCAACAACCAGTGGACTTTATGATATAAATTATTGAAAATAGTAGGATGACGATATTCACTAGATTAGCTTCTTAGAAATAAGTGGCTACAACCATAAAGGACTTTCAGATTAAAACCAATCATGCTTTAGGGTTACAGGTGAGGCTTGGAGATTTGTCCCCTTGCCCTAAAAGTATACGTTTTTTATGATGTAGAGATACACTTTTAGATCACTTTATGACCTTTCCTGACACGACACAACACATCATGCACTCATAAGAAACAACATCATATTAATGAACCATTGCCCAACATGATCTCTATCGTTGAACTTACTTACTGTATCAACAATGTTCCACTCTTATTTTTTACTAAACTGAACCTGTGACAACCATAAACTGTTTTATTCTCACTCATGCTTATTTACAAAAGATAGATTTTCTAAAGATCATTCTAAGTTAATTTCCACTCCATGTGGGTTCAACATCCTTAATAATATATCACTTGCTACTTAAAACATACATGTACACTTTCATATGACACCATACATTTTGAAGCAAGTTCGTGTGCCCAAAATTGGAGAAACAAGTTCCTCTGCCCGAAACTGGAGGAACATTGGATGTCTTCACCATTAGTAACAGGTTGTACTCATTACAAGTGAGATCTCGTCAGGTGAAAAGGTGGAACATCTAGCAAAACTTACCAATAATAATAATAACAACGCAAGTGGAAGCCTTAAGTTCATAATGAGCTAAAAGTCAAGAGAAAAAATAGTTAATACCCCTTTATGAAATTGAAAAGATGAATTATTGGACCATATGATAGAATAATCAAACTAGGGTTTAGGTTGTCTATCTTAAATGGAGAGTTCTGACATGACAAGCAGCATCAGAAAGCGCGCACACACGCACATACACACAAATTTGTAAAAAGACCAACTTGTGCCAATTTTTGGATGTGTTCCTCTTAGATAAATTTCTAGTTATATGAAATGTGCTACTAGAGTAAGAGATGAAGGAAGTAAAACTTTCTTCTTGATGTTATCTATCAAATCACCTGAGGGCAGATAACGATTCAAGTTTGGGGGTATGATAACTCACTTTATGTGAGATATTTAATCCTTTTATACTTGAATTTTAGGGTAATTTATAACTTGAGTAAAGTTATTTATTTGTGTTTTATGTTACTTTAGTTAATTTAGGATATAGCATACTAGGTGCTCTCTTTTGTCAATTTTATGTGTCTTGTGCTCGTGCAGAATCAACTTTTGTGACAAGTTCTGTCACGCCAGGAAGTGTCAAGCCAGAAAGTTATGACCCATACTCAGTATACCTTGAGCTAGAGTATGCTTGTATGAGTTCTCAAACTCAGTATTAATGTTGTCGTGACAAAATATTTGAAAACAAAATAGGGTTGAGTTGGAGAAAATGAATGGATAAGGATGAAACACTACAAAACAAAATTCTGAAAAGTTGTAAAAGTTAGTTGTTGTTGCTCCTACATTACTGCCACAATGCCATGTTGTCTCTCATGTGCAGTATACTATTATAGTACATCACAAAGGAATATGCTTTATTCTTTTAGCTGAGTTAATGGATCATTATAAAGGCCCAATAACCAATAAGAGACATTATGCACATGGAAAACCTCTATAAATAGAGTTGCGATGCAATGAAGAAAAACATTCTGAAACTTGGAAAAAAATATGCATAAATGAAATAAAGGAATGTGTAACCTGGAAAACCAATAAGAGACATTATGCACCTGGAAAACCTCTATTAACAATAACCAATAAGATGAAGAGTTCTGTCACGATGGAAGACATCGCTTGCTGATTAAAAAATTGTAAGTGATTTAAGTGGCATCCTTAGGTTTACCATTTCTGTCTTCTTGTTTAGGAATGTGTAACCTTAGATCTTTTTGTATTGTGTTCATTTTGCTCATTATGAGCTAAACTTGCTTTGTTGGATAATGTGAAATTTAATGAACTAGTATTCTTTTGAATGTTATGAACGAGTTGTCTTGATATATATTTTATTCATGTGAATTTATGCCATATATTTATTCTTTGGTCTAGCCACCTTAGGAGTAGATAAAAACTTGTTAATGTTGAGAGATCCCTTGACAAGTGGAACTCATAAGTAATTATGGTTTAAAATATTAGGATAAATATATTCACTAGATTAGATACTTTATACATGAAGAGCTAAAATAATATAGGACATTCTAAATGAAACCAGACATGCATTAAATTTACAAGTGAGACTTAGAGATTTGTCCCTTTACTTTACAGTATATGTTAATGATGTTATAGAGATACATCATAAGATCATATTCCGACCTTATTTGTCATGACATAACATATCAAAAGCACACATTAGATGAATTCATTAAATGGAACATTGTCCAACATAATCTTTCTCTCCGTGTTAACCTTTAGTTATTTTTATTTTATTTTATGTTTTTCCACTTTCTTAACCACGTGACAAATACCATTATTTTATTATCTTTTCTCATATTTACTTTACAACTTATTTTAAATCATTATGCTTAATACAATCTTCATGTGATTGATACTTTTTCTTATCACTTGCTACTAATTTGACCATATATACTTGCACATACAAAAATTAGCCCATCAACATGCTTCATCACTCAATAACGAAGTTTTGGCTGCCTCCGACCAACATTTTGAGAGGGTTGAGGAATAAGTGGCCTTATTCTACTCGAACCTAGAATTGAGTTAGATGGATATGTTCAAAGTGGTTTGAGATGACCAGATGGTGGATGACGAGTAGGTCCCTTGTGCATTGACCCATGTTTTGGTAATATGTCCTCTTTTAGGGGATTCTGTAGTAGTTTAATTTGTTTATTGCTTTTAGATGTTATCTCTATTTGTACATCCCATTTTTGCTTACAATATATTGTCAACTTTTTCCAAGGGAAAAATGGTATTTTATGCTTGGGACCCAACCCGTTGACCGCCCTAGAAGGGCGATGATGGTTCTTTGTTTGGGGTCTTGCATATTTATTCTCCTAGAAAAGGGGAATAAATGATCTCTTTACGAAGGCTCTTTGTATTGATAGCCTCGGTGGGCATCAAGGATCTACCTTGGGGGAGTTACATGTTATGTCGCCTTCAAGGGCGACAAGGATACCTCATAAGGATCTAGTGTCTATAATCGCCTTTAAGGGTGGCAAGGATCCCTCATAGGGATCTAGCATCTATAATTTCCTCCACTGACGTCAAGGATCCCTCGTAGGGATCCAACATTTTAATCACGTCAAATGGAAACAAGGGTCCCTCATAGGGATCCATCATATTGAATGCCTCAAAGGGCGACAAGGATCCCTCGTAGAGATCTAACATTTGATCACCTCAAAGGATGGAAAGGATATCTTTAGGGATCCAACATATTTATCACCTTGAAGGGAGGCAAGAATCCCTCATAGGGATCAAGCGTTTTGATTGCCTCAAACACGTTAAGGATCCCTCTTAGGGATCCAACATTAGTGACTTACTCTCAAGATGATTTCCTTACGTTTCCTGCAAAGAAAGAGAGGGGAGAAAGATATGCAAACATTTGAGATATAATAAAATGAGGAGCCTCATTAAAAACCCTTGCCCTTTATGAGACATAAAGGGAAAATAATGTGTCCATAGAAAAACAATGTGTCCTTACAAGTGGCAGAGATATAATTCTTGCTTGATAAATAATAATAATAGTAAATCAAATAAACAACGATAAATCAACAACCATCATAAGGCATTCATGTCGGGGCTTCAATCTCCTATCTCCCAACTCTTCTGAAGGGGGAGTCTCTTCACCCTGGTGAGCTTCTTCCGATGGCTTGATTCCAAAACCAACCTTCCTGGTATCCACATATAGAGTTCAAACTCTTTTTATCTTAAGAACCTCAACATAAAATTTCTTAGAAATTTCTTGATTTCCTTGGATGACTCATACCCATCCGTTAGAGAGCGAGTATTTCATGCATAATTACAAAGTAGACAAGGTGGCATTCAACTGATTAAAAGTTGGTCACCTTATAATCATATTATAAGAAGAGGGGGCGTCTATAACTAGATACCTGACCTTGATCTCCTTGGCTTGTTCTCTTACTCCAAAGGTAGTATTCAATGTTATGAATAATTTCACTTGTACTTTCTCCCCAAAGAACCCAACTAGTGATCCCTTTAAAAAATTTAGGTCACCTGAGTCAATGTAGAGACTCTCGAATGCATCCTAGTAAAGGATATCTATGAAACTCCCTTGATCTACGAGAACTTTTATGATTTCTCAATCATTTCACCTAATGGTGATAACCATGCGGTCATCGTTTTGAGGGTGGATTCCTGTCGTGTCCTTTTATGAAAAGGCGATCTCAGTTTTAGGCGTCTTAGTTTCACCATATTTTAGCTCCTAGGGATGATGCTTTATATTAAATATCTAACGGGCATACCTTTTAAGGTTAGAGCTAGTCTCCCCTCCCCCCAATGAATCCTCATGTAATTGTATTAAGCAAATGGCATATGAATTTTTGCCTTCTTCTTTAGATGGATCCTTCCCATTTCAGGATCAGGGGCTTTCAGCATCGTGCCTCCTGTAGGAGTTGGACACGCCTGACCCTTAGAAGGGATCACCTTTGAGGTATTTTTTGAGATGTCCCTCCAGGATCAACTGCTTGATCTCCTTCTTGAGATGGTAACTATATTTTGGGTGGTGTCCTTTAAATCTATGGAACTTACACCATCTACTTGGCTCACTTCCTATAACATGTGCCTTTAGGGTTGGAGGCATATAGATATCGTGCAAGTGGAGAACCTACCACCAGATATGTTCATAATAAGTGTTTAGGGGAGTGAAGCTCCCCACCGTCTTTCCAACTCGATTAAACACAACTTTGTCCTTGATGGGTGAGGTGTAGTTATTCTTCTGTGGATGTTGCAAGACTTCGACGCTGGGTACACGTTCTTTAATGTCTCAGGACTTTTTCTCAGCGTTTCTCTCCTCACTCTTTATGTAATATTCTGCCTTTGTGACCACCTCTACTAACGAAGATGCATGCCTTGTTGAACAACTGACTTCAAGTACAAAGGGGGGGGGGGGGGGGGTGAATTATGGTACTTAAAATTTATGATTAATTTCATACTTTTCTTCTTTAAGACGGTATTAGTAATTTTGGTTGAGTCAATTGAAACGGAAATAAATAATGAAGGTAAAAAACATAAATCAAAAGGATAAGGTTAGAGAGATTGCACCAGAGATTTATATAGGTTTGGCCGAACATTGACCTAGGTCTTTCCCCAAGAGGTCTTCTTGAGAGATTAACTATTAACTTTGAGATTTCGAAGGTTATGCCCCTGAACCTTTATACTAGCTGATCTTGAAATTTTTATAGGCTTATCCTTAACCACAAATAGCTTTTACCACATGCTAAGTCAGAAGCTTCTTAGAGGTTTCTAAGTTGATCTTAAAAACTGAAGCAAAGCTTTTTTTTGGAAAAGCTCAATAAACCATAACATAGATTTTAAGATTGCTTTATCTTACGAACCAAAATCATTACTCTCAAGAGTATCACACTCTCAAGCTTTAAAAGAACATCACAACCACATACAAAAAATATTCCTCACAATCAAAGCTTCACTTACAATCACTAAGGCAATATCAAGTGACAATTTTGTTGTCTAGAGAGATAAAGAAATTAGAGAGATAATTTCCAAAGAAAATCTAAAACATTGGAAAGTGGTGTGAAATGAATTGGAGGTGAGCCTCCTTTATATAGGAGTTAGATATTCCAAAAACTGAAATAACCCATGGGCCAAATTAATGATCCAATTGATTAGCATAAAGCTCCAACGATTAGCCAACTTATTTTCAATTGATTAGCAAGTCCCCATAAGGAAATGTTAGATATAGATTCGTTACACGTCATTAATGTGTTATCATAAGTTCTTTATTAATTAATTAGTTCTTCTCCAATAGATTGGCTTAATGCTCCAATCGATTAGATGACATAGAAAAGTTTTTGCAATCGATTCACACAACTTACCAATTGATTAGTTAGTTCAAAAAATAGTTTGGAAAAGGTTTGAAAAACTTTTTAATCACTTGGTTTGGCTTGGAAAATAATTTTCACGATACAATAATTTGAAAAGATATTTTATGTGTGTGTGAGTTGACTTAATACTTCTAAGATACTCCCTTACTTTTATAATACTCGGGTCACTCAAATAGACATACAAACATGACCAGGATATCTTTCACGCTTTATTTGAGGATTTAAGATTCTTTACTAGATTGGCTTTGATCATATAAGTACTTTGATCTTGAGTCTCCTTTTGTTGATGAGGCATGGGATATTTTTGTTAGGACACCATCGTCAAGGTTGGAAGCTATTTCTATTAACTTTAACTATCATTGTTATCATCAAAACTCCAGATGGATCTTTTGCGAGATTTTCACCTTCATACATGCATGCATATAGATCCAAATTCCCCCCCCCCCCTTCCTTTTGACGATGATAACACATCTCTCAGGGAGGTGGTAAAAGAAATAATAATATATATATATATATATATATATATATATATATATATATATATATATATATATATACAGATATATATACAGATATATATATATATATATATATATATATATATATATATATATATGTGTGTGTGTGTGTGTTTGGAGTGATTAAACTCCCCATTAATTAAGTAGAGATTATACTCTACTCCCCTTGAGAGAACAATTCTCCCCCCTTTCTAAAATGAAAAAGGTAGATAAAATTATGCAATGCAAGAGGTAAACTATGCAAACATAAGCACATAGATGCACATTTATCACATGCAGAAATTTCAGTCCATGCATGATTTGTTTAATATTCCTAATTTGGTTCTTATGAAAAATAAGTTTTATTTAAGAAGAGGTTTAGTAAAAGTATCTACGAGTTGAATAGATGAGTTTACAAATTCAAGTATGCATTCCCCTTATTTCAACATGATCTCTGATAAAGTGGTGCCTAACTTCTATGTGTTTAGTCCGAGAGTGAAGTACAATGTTTTTTGTGATTTTTATGGCACTAGCTTTGTCACATCTTATTGGGATAGCTCCAAGGTTTACACCATAATCATTGATTTTTTGTTTCATCCAAATTACTTGAGCCTAATAGCTACCTGTAGTAATGTATTATGCCTCAATTGTGGATACCATGACACTTGCTTGTTTCCTGCTAAGCCATGACACAAGAGAGTTCCCAAGTAAGTGACATGTACCTCTGGTACTTTTCCTATCCAATATGTACCCATCAAAATCAAAGTTGGAGTACCCGACTAAGTCACAATCCACTCCATTGGGTACCATAAACCCATGTGTTATGTGGCAGACAAATATCTCATAATGCATTTTACCGCACTAAGATGTGATTATTTTTGGGATGCTTGATAGTGTGCACACATGCATACAACAAACATTATATCAGGATGTGATGTAGATAGATAGGGAAGAGAGCCTATCATACATCAATACTTTCTTTCTGTAACTTTTTTTCATCTTCGTCTTTGTCGAGATTGCATGAGGTTGACATTAGTGTTGCTATTAATTTTTACTTCTCCATGTCAAATCTTTTTAGAAACTCTTTGAAGTATTTATCTTGATTTATGAATGTTCCCTTTTTATTTTGATGAATTTGAAGTCCTAGAAAGTACTTTAGCTCTCCCATCATTGACATTTCGAACTCATTATGCATAATTTCAGAAAATTCCTTGCATAAGGATTCGTGAGTAGCACCAAAGATAATGTCATCGACATATATTTGAACTAATAGAATATCATGCTTGGTTTTCTTGATGAAGAGATTTGTATGAACTTGTCCTCTCTTGAACTTGTTTTCAAGCAAGAACTTACTTAGACGGTCATACCATGCTTTGGGATCTTGTTTCAAATCGTAGAGAACCATTTTTATTTTGAAAGCATTAGTAATAAGTTTTTGAGAATTGGGAGAATGGTTAACTTCCTTATGGATGTAATAGTTCAAGAGTTCACTCTTTTCATCCACTTGGAATATTTTACACAAATGCATGAGAAGGCTAGAACCATCCTTATGGCTTCTTGTACTACAGGGGCATAAGTTTCATTCATATAATGATTTGCAGTTGATTGTAACCTTTCACAATGAATCTTGTTTTATTTATCAAATCATTTCCATCAAGCTTGTTGCAAAAGATCCACTATGTTTCCAATCACTCAATTAGCTTTAGAAACGAGTTCATAACTGTTGTTTCTCTCAAATTGATTTAACCTTTCTTGCAAATAAAGAGACCAATGCTCTTTGATGATAGCTTCATAAATTTACTTTGACTCAATTTGTGAAATAAAATCCAAATGGTTACACACCTTTCTAGGGGATTGTTGAGATACAATTCCCTTAGAAATATCTTTATTAACATTGTGAATGAGATGGTCCTTAATGATCCTCCGTTCTTAAGATATACTTTCTTAAATTGATTTCTTTAACTTGATTTTATCTATTTAGACTTTTTAATTCCTCTTTTATTTTATATTTTTCTTTCCCTTTATTTTCATGTTTCAAGGATGTTCTTAAGGGATATTTGCAAAATTAACAACTTCTACTTCTACCCACTAAGGGTTAGTTCACCAAAGGTAACATGTATGAGTTCTTACATAGGCATGGTCTTTTTGAAATAAGTTCTAAAAGGATTTTACATCAAGATTTTTATATACCATGCATATAGAGGAGTTCAACATACTCTATTACCTTTGTTACACAACTTACTTCATCTTAAGTAACTTGTGCAATAAAGCTCTAATTAATTAAAACAACTAAAGGGTAAGAATAAGAATCTTACCAAAAATCAAAGATTCAACAATTTTTTGTTTGTTACAAATTTCTTCCATCGTAGGAGTGGAACAATAGAATATGTTTATTTTTTCATTCGTGTAGCTTGAAGAGCAACTGTCGGTATCATCGTTTGTATCAGCATTTGTCTTTTTCTACCTTTGCATCACAATTATGAGTAGAAATATTTCTCTTTGTTTACTTTCATAGTTCTCTTTATAAAAGTATGAAGAAGGATGTCTTTATTTGCTCTCCTGACTCTTTTTGACAAAAAAAACATGGAAATGGCCGTCTTTATTGCACTAAGGGAATTTTAGGGTTTTTCATTTAGATTTTTGTTGGGCATTGCAAATATTGTTAAAACTTTTACTATTGTTCTTAGGTTCATAATCAAGACAATCCTTATTGTAAGATTCCCTATAATTACCTAACAAAAGACTCAAGTTGTCTATCCCATTAGTGAATTTATCAAGTGTGTTTTAAATATCAATTTTATTTTTCAAAATGTCACATTCATCATACTTGAGAGATTCATCTAAAGCTTTATGAGATGAGGAAAAGTTTTTAATTGGATAATATTGTCTCTCTCTCTCTAAGATTTTATATTTCTTCCAACATGTTTTTATTTTTGGAGGTAGAGATGATTTGTTCTAGTTGATCGAGAAAATAGCAAGTGTACTATTTTGCCTTTGTAGTAATAATGAGGAAAGTTCCCCGAATGTTGATCTCAAGGACTACTTGTAAATATTGAGTTCTAATTGTTGTTCAACTAAACAAAAACTAAGGTTAGGATTTTTTGGTTCAAATATATGAAAATAATTGCAATTAAAATAAATAGTGCAGAGAATGGGTTTGAAAGATACGAGTAATATGCTAGGGAATGTGTGTGATTTCCCTCTACTCTGAGTCATTATTACAACAAAAATATTAATTAATTAATACCAGTTCTTAAGGGTGTTTTCTCCTAATGCCTTAGTGATAAAACCTTTAATCATTCATACCTAATCTCTATGTCCATAGAAATTAACCGGTGAAATTAAGCATTATTATATCAAGAACAATTTAGTTTCTACAGGGTATCCATAGTCCTAGGTAATATCAACTATAGAATAATCTCATGAAAGCATTATCAAAGGCGATCAAAC
Source organism: Lathyrus oleraceus (assembly GCF_024323335.1). NCBI lineage: Eukaryota > Viridiplantae > Streptophyta > Magnoliopsida > Fabales > Fabaceae > Lathyrus > Lathyrus oleraceus. The sequence continues at coordinate 245,602,171 of NC_066581.1, forward strand.
CTAATTGATAATCATATAACAATCTCAATTATTCCGAAAGAGAAAGCATTAAGCACATCATGAGAATGAATTTATAAAAAATAATATTGTTATTGCAAATATAAACTCAAAGTCATTACAAATTCAAATCAGGGACACCCCCTAGCATTAGGGGGTTTAGATACTCATAGTATTCAAGGAAATCAAAATATAAAATGTAGATATTACAAGTATTCAGATGAAATTTGATCTTCAGTTGCTTCCGCTCATGAAAATCTCGTCTCCCCCAAAACCTTGATTTCGCCAATTCTGAATCGTGTGATTTTTCCTTTTCCAAAAAGTCCTTTCTTGTCTGAAAAACTCCATTTTAATAGAAAAGTATTCCTCTCTCCTCAAACAGGTCCACAAAAGTCAATAACATCGGCTTTCCAATTGACCAAAATGCCATTCACTTAAGATTGACAAAAGAAAAGACAAAATGGGTTTTTTTGCACGCATGTCTGCTACAGCCCGTAGCCGGTGCTACGGGTGGCTGTAGCAAGCCACTGTCTTTGATGATTCTGTTCAGGCCTCTTGTTACGGCCCATAGCAGGTGCTACGGGTGGTCGTAGCAGCCATTGTCTTCTGTGAAATCTGGGCTTCTGTCCCCAGACCTTCTACTACGGCCCGTAGCAGGTGCTACAGGTGGCCGTAATGTGCCCCTGTTTGGATGGGATGTGTCATCTGATTCAGGACTCCATGCTATGGCTCGTAGCCGGTGCTACGGGTGTCCGTAGCAGGCCTACTGGAACATGGGAACATTTTTCCGATTCTTTGCGCTTCTCCTTGGTTTCTACATCTGATCGTACTTGACTACCTATTTGAACCTGAAACGTAGAAAAGGCACACAACCAAAGCATAGAATGTGAAAAATAGAAATCATACTTAAAAATGATGAGACAATTAAATTAACTATCGAAAAAAGTAACTGACTCAAAATACCACTAACTAAGAACAAAGTCCTACAATTTACTTGGATTTTTGCTGAATAAGTGACATAATATATAATATAAATGGTGATTGATCACAACCCCAAACTTATCTCATTGCTTGTCCTCAAGCAATTTTCGAGACAAAATTGAACATCATGTCACCCCCAAAAATAGTTGAAGATTCAACTTTTACCACAATATTGTTGATATCTTTCACAACTTGCTCATTCTTCTTCTTTCAGGGTCCCATGATTTCCGCATTTATTTGTTCCACCACACTTCCACATAGAAGTACTACTTCACTTGTCAGCTTGTTTCACACACTCACCCAGACTCTCGGGGCTAAAGTGTTTGCACTCACAATTTTATAGTAAGCAATACCGACTCGTAAGCTTGAAGGAATTCTCCTTTCATCTCACCTGCACACTACACACACTTTCGAGGTCTTTCAGGTTATAACAGGACTTGGGTTAAGGTGGGATATGGAAGGGATATAAATGATCTTTTGGTTCAGAGTCGATGTTATTATTCTTTTCACTGTGTTTATTCTAAAATACCATTGACATTTCCTTTTTTTTTCAGCTCAGTTACTCAGTTCTTTTTGTTTTTGATTTTATATCCAACTAAGTCTTTTCATTTGGTGAGTGCTTTTCTTTGTTCCACCAGATTCTCTCTTTTCCTATCTTTCTTTTTTATTTTTATTTTTCGATCATCGTTTTTCTTATATTTTTTTCGCACTCACCTTATTCAGCTTCTTATGGGGCTACCCCAAACTTAAAATGAAACAGAACTTAAAGAACACAACAATTTCTCTGAACAGGGTATGGAAGTGTTTGGGCCAAGGGTTGAATTAATATGGTGATATATACAAACAAAGGGATACAAGCTTAAATTGGGTGAACAAATGATACTAATTAATATGGTTGGCTTAAACGGTTTAGGGTTAAAAGAAACAACTTACCTCAGTGTGTGTAATAATGCAGTGATATTCGAAGAGAACTTACACAAACTTTGAGTGATAGGGACATACCTGAATTATCTCTCATGATGAATCTTGTGTTTGGCCTTTTTTATTCTCACCATGTTGGGTAAAGCTAACAAAATCCATAATACCTCTAGTGTGATGCAACTTCCCTCTTAATTTGGGATGTACAGGGTTCCTCTGTTGGTCGAGCTCAAGAAAGTTGTGTCCGATCATCTTCAGCAGTATCAACATTTCTGGGGGTGATTCCCCGGAAGTAACCAAGCATCTATTATTACTAACATTCGTCACTTATTCAAGCACTGAAATCCAGCAACTGTATTACTTGAAACACTTAACCAAGCATCTATTATTACTAACATTCGTCACTCACAGTGCCCTTATTGAGGAAGTGGAAGCAAATGCAACATCAACTGCTGCATCATGGATTGCATATCCTCCAACATGGCTCCTTGCCAAATATGCTCAACTCCTTATCGTGTTTTCTCGGCTCTTAAGTCTCTGAGCTCAGCTTGCATCCACATCCACTGGTCTTGATCCATAGAGAATGACTCGGTACCTTGTTGGGTCGGCTCTTGACTAAGAGGTACAAACTGTGGTTGTAAGGTGGCATCTTCCTCCATGGCGCCACCTGCAACAAAATTATCCATATTGTGGCCGTCCTCTTCTTCGGGGACGAAACTCGCATATAACCAGTTAGAACGATCAATAATACTTACTCTGCTAGGTGCAGGTAGTTCTAGAACAAACCGACCACGAGTCATCAGTGAGTAACTGTTATTCGTAATAGCAATCATCCCTTGGTGAATGAGGGATTCCATATCAATTTTTACTTTACCTGCAACAGGAGTGTCAGAGGACAAATTGAGGCCATATCCGAGATGCTATGCAATTTGGGTAATCATACCCCCCATGGATAATGCCTCCGGTGGGTGCACGAGCAACTCTGCCCAAATAATTAGTTGCGAATACAGCAACATTAATTATCTCATTATTTGCCATCGCATGTAGAAAAAGTAATTCCCTCTAAGTGGCCACCCCGATACTATCTCCCCGGCCAAAAAGAGTGTACGCAATGCCCTTTAGGGCATACCGAAAGCAGGGTTTTGAATCACCGATGCCTTGATGGTTATGGAACCGTACCTTGGACTACCTGTAATTTCAAACAAGAAATGTTTCACTGAAAAGTTATCTGGAGCATCTCCAGGCATGTAGATGGGCAATTTTAGGATGTTTTCGAGTTCCTCAACAGATAATTCATGATTCTCATTACAAAGGCGAAATTTGAGGGTGCCAAAGTAGTACATCACATTTCCAAGCCATTTTCTCTGCAGCTAAAAATCAAGAGTGCTCAGAAATTCAAGAGTAATGCGCTTAAAAGTTGGCGCTTCAAAATGCATAAACTCTAATAGTCCTATCACATGAAACATTCTATCAACCTCATATTTCAAACCTAAATTAGTTAGGGTTCATTCACACATATACCTGGTTGGCGTGATTTCACGCTGTGCAAGAACCAAATACCTTTTTGCTTGACCCTCTTCCTCAAAGACAATGTTGTGAGGGCTAGATGTGCGGGTACTGCGCTTCCTTTTTCTTGACGATTCTGCTATAGTAGTTCTCTTTTGAGGCATCTTGAAAATTGACAATTTGAAAGGTGAGCTTCATAGAAATTAGTACCCACAATAATAATGAGGAGGGGATTTTATGAAGTTTTGATGAACGTTGTTTGAGGTTTTGAGTGGTTATATGGAAAAAGGTGGGAGCTTTAGGTGATGGTAATGATGGAGTTCTTTAAGATGTTTGAGAGAGAGATGGAGGTAGGAGATGAATATGGAGGGATTGGATGGAAAGAGAAAATTTTAATGGTAATAATTTATGATAAAATTGGTGTTTAAGGGGATTTGATGAGATATGATGAAAGTTTATTGGGTAATGAATGATAAGTGGGCCCAAGGTGAGAGAAGTTGGAGAGCTGAATGAAATTCAAAATCCTTTTTTAAATTCTGTATTTTTCCCCGCAGGCCTGCTATGGGCCGTAGCATCTTCTACGCGCGCCCGTAGTAGGTTTCTGTCTTGCCAACACGTCAGAAGGTCTTACCTGCTATGGGCCATAGCATCTGCTACAAGCGTCGTTAGTAGGTTTCTATTTATGTCAGAATTTGGAGGGTCCCGTCTGCTACGAGCGCCCGTAGTGGGTTTCTGTTTCCCTTGCTTATGAGTTATTTTTTCAAGGGTATTGGTCTGGCCTGCTACGGGCCGTAGCATCTGCTATGGGCGCCCGTAGTCGGTCTCTGATTAATTCCTTCAAATCTTGTTTTTCTTGACTATGTGGTTTTTTATTCCAGGTACCATTCTCTGTATCGGCTCTTCTTCAATTGAATGTATCTCCTTCTGCCTCCCCATGTTAAGAGACTATATATCACCTGACTAAGAAATAAAACAAATAACAAAAATGAAAAAACATCAGTAAGTAAAAATGTGGGTTGCCTCCCACGTAGCGCTTCATTTAACGTCGCATGGCTCGACAATTCACCATATTATCCGTGTGGATGAACATTCTCCACCAGTCCAATTCCTTGTCCTTGATGATAAGGTTTCACTCGCTTTCTTGTGGCTTTTGGAATGAAAACAAAATTTTTTCCATTTGGAGTTGCTAATGGCGGTGCTATCAGTTGAGAAGGCCTTCTTAAGTCTTTTTCTGATGTTGGTATGTTACTTTGGCTTTTCACATCTATCCCGATCATGCCTACTTGATAGTGATTTTCTTTTTCTATCTCTAGCTTCCTGTTTTCAATAACATTCAAGGTTATTTCATCATCATAGACTTTTAAAGTTAGTGTGCCCTGGTCTATATGGAAATTTCATCGGCTTGTCCGCATGAATGGTCGACCAAAAATGATAGGTGTCTCTTCATCCTTAGGTATGTCTATGATCACAAAATCAACAGGAAAACTAAATTCCTCTATTGTCACCAGTACATCCTCTCATATCTCATATGCATTCTTTATGGAGTGATCTACAAATTTCAGATTTGTCCTTGTATCATTGACATTTACAATACCAAGCCTTTGATAGATTGACAATGGCATCAGACTCACACTGGCTCCTGAATCAATTAATTCCTTCTTGAAAATTTTGTCTTTTATAGTGCATGGGACTGTGACAGCTCCAGGATCCTTCTGCTTCTTTGGGATTCTCCTACCTGGTGATATTGCACTACACTTTTCATTCAAGGCTTCCGACCCATCTCTTATTGATCTCTTTTTAACAGTTACCTTTTTCATGAATTTTTTGTACATGGGTATTTGCTTGAGTGCTTCAAAGAAAGGCATATTGCTCTTTATCTTTTTAAACATTGTGATAAATTTCTCAAAGTCTGTCTCTCTTGGATCCTTCTTTGTCACTCTCTAAGGGTAGGGTAACTTAATCGCAGGTTTAACCTCTTTTTTATTTTTCTCTTCAATTGGCTTTACTGGTGGTATCACTTCTTCTTCTTTCTTTCTTATTTTCCCTCACTTCTAGAACATCTCCATGAAATGGTCATCCTTTGTTGCCATATCTTCTTCATCTTTAGAAACTTTCTAACTTCTTGTCGTGACAACATTAACATTCTCATGATTTCTCGGATTTTATACTGTTTCATTGGGGAGGGAACCTTGTGCTCGAGAACCTACTATTTGTTCTGCTATCTGACCCATCTGAACTTCAAGATTTTTATAAAACCAGTAGTGTTCCTCTGATTATTTCTTGTTTCTTCTTAGAATTGGGAATTTTGAGTTTCCATCTTTTCAATGGCAAGTTCCCAATCGGCCTTTTTGGGTGCTTGTTGCTGATATTGATGTGGTTGGTTATGATATTGAATGGGACCCTGGTTTTGAAACTTCCCTTGTTGATCTTTCCAGGAAAAATTTGGATGATTTCTTCTAGCTTGGATTATAAGTGTTAGAATAAGGTTTGTTCTGCTTCATAAATTTTATCTCTTTCATTTGTTGCACGATTGCAACACATTATACAGTCAAATGACCCCCCCCCCTCCCCCAAATAAATAAATTCACAACCAACATTTTGGACCGACTGAATTTGAGCTACCTATTGCATACCAATATTCATTGCTTTAAGTTTCTTTTCAACTTTTGCAGCAATTTGCATTTGTTCCCAGGTGGTAATACTCCCAGCAGGTAATAAGTATAACCATTATTCTACATCTTCAAATAGGGTAAAAGGGAACATCCGTAGCATCTTTGCCTCTTCAGTGTGCCCCTCTATCTTTAGAGTGGTGCTCATTGTCAAAAACGTTTGTAAATGCTTATTTGCATCTTCGTTGATTTTTCCCGAAAAAAGTCTCCTCTCAAGTTGATTAATAGTGCTAGGATGCAACTGAAAGTTTGGCACATTCACCGATTCGGTTCACAATTGTTAGCCTACCGCCCAGTGCATTTGTCATCCCATAATAACCTAACAGCCTTTCTGGTGGTGGTGGATTTTCACCCATTGTTTAGACCTCTCTTTCTGGCTCTGAATCTGACTCTAAATGAACGGCGGGTTGTTCTTTGTCTGATTCTAGTCTTGCTAATCTAGCTTATCTGAGTCTTGCACGCAAAGTTCTTTCAATTTCTACATTAAAAGTAAATTCAGTTGAGGTCTTACCTCACATAAAAATATCAGAGACATATTAATTGATAAAGTTCAAAATAAATGAAATAACAAAAGTTAAATTTTAGTTGTAGAGCAACAAAATTTTAACTAAACTAAATTGAACTCTATATTTTGGCAATCCCCGACAATGGCGCCAAAAACTTAATCGGGAAAATAATAAGTGTGTTATTTTGCCTTTGTACTAATAATGAGGAAAGTTCCCCGAATGTCGATCTCAAGGACTACTTGTAAATATTGAGTTCTAATTGTTGTTCAATTAAACAAAAACTAAGGTTGGGAATTTTTTGTGCGAATATATAAAAAAAAATTGCAATTAAAATAAATAGTGCAAGGAATGGGTTTGAAAGATACGAGTAATATGTTAGGGAATGTGTGTGATTTCTCCATGTAACAACTCCGAGTCACTATTGCAACAACAAATATCAATTATTTAATACCAGTTCTTAAGGGTGTTTTCTCATAATGTCTTAGTGAGAAAATCTGTAATCATTCATACCTAATAAATTAACCGGTGAAATTAAGCATTGATATATCAAGAACAATTTGGTTTCTACAGGGTATCCATAGTCCTAAGTAATATCTACTGTAGAATAATCTCATGAAAGCATTATCATAGGCGATCAAACCTAATTGATAATCATATAACAATTATAATTATTCCGAAAGAGAAAGCGTTAAGCACATCACGAGAATAAATTAATTATGAAAAAAAATACGTTTATTGCAAATATAAACTCAAAGTCATTACAGATTCAAATCAGGTACACCCCATTACAGATTCAAATACGTTTATTGCAAATATAAAATCAAAATATAAAATATAGACATTACAAGTGTTCAGATGAAATTTGATCTTCAGTTTGTTCCGCTCATGAAAATCTCGTCTCCCCCAAAGCCTTGATTTCGCCAATTCTGAATCGTGTGTTTTTCCTTTTCCAAAAAGTCCTTTCTTGTCTGAAAAACTCCCTTTTAATAGAAAAGTCTTCCTCTCTCCTCAAGCAGATCGACAAAATCCAACAATATCATCTTTCCAACTGACCAAAATTCCCTTTACTTAAGATTGACAAAAGAAAAGACAAAATGGGTTTTTTTTTGCACACATGCCTGCTACGGCCCGTAGTCGGTGCTACGGGTGGCTGTAGCAGGCCACTGTCTCTGATGATTCTGTCCAGGCCTCCTGCTACGGCCCGTAGCAGGCCACTGTCTTCTGTGAAATCTAGGCTTTTGTCCCAGGCCTTCCACTATGGCCCGTAGCAAGTGCTAATGGTGGTCGTAGTGTGCCCCTGTTTGGATGGGTTGTGTCATCTGATTCGGGACTCCATGGTACGGCCCGTAGTCGATGCTACGGGTGGCAGTAGCAGGCTTACTGGAACATGGGAATATTTTTCTGATTCTTTGCGCTTCTCCTTGGTTTCTACATCTGATCGTACTTGACTACCTGTTTGAATCCAAAACGCAGAAAAGGCACACAACCAAAGCGTAAAATGCAAAAAATAGAAATACCACTTAAAAATGATGAAACAATTAAATTAACTATCGGTAAAAGAAATTGACTCAAAAGACCACTAACTAAGAACAAAGTCCTACAATTTACCTGGATTTTTTCCGAATAAGTGACATAACATATAGCATAAATGCTAACTGATCACTAGTTTAGTCATTTCTCTTTTTAGCTTCATACAAATGTAAAATAAATCTTCATAAGAAAAGTGAGAGGTTACCTCATCGTCTTGATGATTTATCGTGTGACAAAAGTTTTCTTCTTCCTTATCTGAAGATTCCATATCATCATTATTCCATAATATGTATGCTCTTTTTTCTTCTCTCTGTAACACCTCAAAATTTGCTCTCCTCTCTTGGGACTAGCATAACATATTGCATATCATTTGTTAGGACATTAGGCATTACATATTGCATATCATGTGGTTACATTGTGCAAGCCATCCTCCCAAGTCTTGTTCAGAAGATGAGGAAGTCAAAGTGTAAGCCTAAGGTTTTATTGACTGGTCATCAATCATCTGAGGATGTGGAAGTTGAAATTAGGGTTTTGTGATTCTCAAGAAGATTGGTCTTCATCTTGATTACAATGATACATCATCATCATGGTTTGTCATCATCAGAAGATTGATCAGATTCCTTGAGATTAGGGTTTTGACCACTGGTCAACCCTAATCAGTTGCATTGGGCCAGTCAGGGCATGATCAGGAGATGGGGTCTATGATGGTTATGGGGGTTCATAATGTGATTATATTGTGCTTATTGAGGCTAGGGTGTCACCCTTGAGCCATTTCAGTTGAAGATTGGAGCTCAGATTGATCTATGCATTGCCAGATTCATCTATCAGTTGAAAAAGTCAACTGTGGTCAACTGTACATGATTTGATGGATTTGGAGGTGGAAATGAGTTGGATACACTTCATTCATGTTGGAACAAGTGTTATATGACATCTCAAAGCTTAAAAATGAAGGAGATCAAGTCAGGACAAAAAATGCCAAAAATAGAAAGTGACTTGTAATTGAAGTTTCCAAAAATGGAAAGTTTTTGACCTCAAAATAAAATGTTCAAGGAAGCTTCAAATGAAAATTTGTTCAACGTGAAAGTTGTAGATCTTGTTCTCACCTTTCCAAAAAGTCCAAGAACTTGAAAATCCCATGTATGGTTGGAAAATTATGGCTCAGTGAATTTCAAAAATGACCCATAATCAGGAGGCCATAACTTCCACATGGAGTGTCCAAATTGCAAGTTCTTTATATGCACAAACTCCATTTGACATGTATTTTCATGGTGCATAATTGGATTTTCTCAAAAGTGGCCAATGCAAAAAGTCAAATTTCAACTGGACAGTTAAATGAACCAGGGGCAAAATTGTCCAACTTGTGAAATAATTGGAATTTTTGAGTGGAGATTTTTGCTACACTTCATAAATGGTATTTGAAAGTTGTTGGAATCATCATAACATGCCTAGGCCTTGTGGTTTGGAAATTGGCTATTGAAATGAACTTGCAAAAATGGACAAAGTGCTACCACATAGTGAAAATGAGAAATACACCTCCAATGAGCATGCAACAAGTGGCAATAGCTCATGACAGGTGTTTAGAAGGTGTATGAGGTGGCAGTGAGCTGTCATGAGCTGGCATGTGAAAGTTCAATTTTGCCCCTAGCTTGAAAATGACATTTCACTAATCATTCCATTTGGTTAATTAAACATGGTTAAGTGGTGATTAAGCAATCATATATATTCATAATCATCATCTAATCATGACAGAATTTCACCATTCCCAAATCAGATCCAAAAACTCTCCACATTCTCCAAAATCTCCCAAGAACACATTGAACAAAAATTCATCAAACTCTTTGAATTCTTGATCAATTCTCGAATTTCTTGTTGTGTTGATCTTGCATCATCATCATCTCCATCTGTTTGTGGTTTTCATCATCAATCAAGCTCCAAAACTCAACTGTCCAAAGTGCACTCTTCCATGGTGAATTCAAGTTTCATGCACTAGGAGCAAAGGCAAGTGAACCTGAACGCATCAATCATCTTCCTTATCATTCTACTACAACTGTTTGAAGCTAACGCGCGCAGAACTCATCAATTCAATACTGCCATATCAGGTATGCCAAAAATTCGAATGTCACGATTTGCTCGATTGTTATGTGCATTGTATAGTGCGTTGAATGTAGAGCGTCGTGATGCTTTTAGTTTTGATTATGGATAACTGTAGAGGATGAAATCTTGATTTGAAAGTATGAATGTAAACCCTAACCTCATCGATTCGAAGAATATAGGAACAATTAGGTCAAATTATTTTCATATTTGAGATCTATGTGTTAAGACGATTCCAACGGATGTTCATTTGCTCATTTTGGTGATGGTTTGAAATTCACGTGTTCTTGGTGTGCCTGGGTTGAAGAAGATAAAGTTCTGGAAATAAAACCTGTTTGATCCACATTTCTGTTTAAATTTTCAAATAAGATGTTTCCCGCTCCCGCGCAAGTTATTTACCATTGTGCCATTAATGAAATCAAATAATTCATAAAAATTGTTAAAATTCATAAACACTTTAAAAAAATTCACCAAAAATTGATAAAAAATCATAAAAATATGGGGATTTTTGTGTTAACTTCCTTTTTGACTGTAGAATTTTATTGACCTATTGATTGAAGTTGTGCTTGGTGGAAATTGTGTTTGACTTAGGGTTGTTTCACATATGTGCATTTTTGATACATTCTACCATTTTGATTGTGAAATACTCATGCCTTGAAATAAATGCTTGAAAATTTTTGTGGTGATTGTGGACTGGCTAATGATGATTGACATGTAAATTTCATGAATTTTGGATTCCTGGTGTTTGAGTTATGAATTTTGGAACCTAGGTGTGACAATTTGTGTCACACCTCATTATGTCAACTTGCTGGATTTATCTGAATGACCTAGACTTGTTGGAATGGGATGAAATTTTGCATGAGTGTTCATTAACATGTTAAGATGCTATGTGAATTTTTGTGGAATTTTATGTGGCATTTTCAAATTGATTGGCATTTTTCATCTCTGGTGGTCAATTGTGCAAGCTTGTGTGACATGAGTTGGTAGGTCTTATGTGAAATGCTCATATGGTATTGAATGAACATGAAATTTGGCTTGCTGGTTATAGACACATGATAGAACATGATACTTTTGGTCCCAGTCATTTCTTTGTTGTTTTCATTGAATTATGAATTTTTGAAGTGAATGCATGTGTTGATGTTGTGATTTGGAGCATGTAATTGTGTCTGTTTTTGTTGATTTTCATTGACATGGTTTCCTTTGTCCAATTAAGCTAAAATTTGACATGCTGGACCTTGATTATGTCCTGTTTAGGTGTAATTTATTTGAGATTTTTTGGATTTGTTTTGATATGGATTTGAATGCAATAGTTCTGTTTGGATGTTTGGTGTTCCATTTGAACTAGTTTGGATTGTTTTGTGCATAAAAGGAACATGATGAATGATATGGACATGGGATTAATTGTGTTGGCTTTTGTTTGACATTAATTTGAGTTTGGTTGGATATCCCTTGCTGTTTAGACATTTTTGTCACCTTTGGACCCTAGGCTTGGCCTAGTGGTCTAGTTTCTAACATTTGATTGATTTTTCAGGATGAAAAGGTGCAATGTGTATGGAGATTGAACCAAGTCAATTCAATTGATGTTGTTTGATGTTTGTACACTAACATAACTTTGTTTTGTAGGTTGTGAAGATTGGGCTTGAGCTCATAGCTTGCCTTTGTTGTGCATTAGTTTGTATAGTCTGACTGATTAATACTTGCTGTTTATTTTTGTCTGTCTGAGTACTAACTGTGTTTGACTGTTTCCAGGTACTTTTAGTTGCTCAGTTCCTTGTGAACTTTTGCTTTGCTTTGCTTAAGCAACTTGCATTGAGGTATAACTTCCTAACTTCATGTAGTCTGGAGACCCGGTCTGTTATTTGACCGGGCAAACTGTCTGAAGTCCTCCTTAAGAGGCAATGATTGTGGTTGTTTATTTTTCGTGCCAAGCAGGTGAAAGTCCTCTAAAAGAGGCAATTGGTGGAAGTTAGGGATAAGCAATCTATCCCCCACTATTCAGTTGAGTCTTCTCCTTGCTCCCATTACATGGTTGTAGCATTGAGATCACAAGCCCAAGATCTTGTGCAGTGCACATTGTGTCAGAGTCTCTGAGTATAGAAGGGTTCCCCCATTCTGGACCCATGCTCATTTGTCAGAAGCTCTCCCTGGTCAGGGATAAGAGCTGTGAGGTCTGATCCTCACTTCACCTTTCATCTGCTTCACCTTAGCCTCGTAATGGCAAGGTTAAGAGCAAACACAGCCCGTACAGATGACTTGCTGAGGCAGTCAAACCTATTGTGTGAGCCCCTTGTTTGGTTATAGTGCGTGCTATGTGGATATCTGTTTGAGATGCTTGTTCTCATTCGATGTATGCTTGAATTATTTTGTATGCTTGTATGCTTGCTTCTTTCCTGGATAGGAGTAGTTTGCTTATGCAAGTAGGATAGAAAACTGAACCTAGGGTAACGATGCATGACAACACTAGGCTCGAGTCCAGCTCCCTGGTAGTGTGTCTTCCCCTGGTTTCTGGTTAGATTTTCAGTCCCTTTCAGGGGAACTACATCGCCCTGATCCTTGTTCCAGACGAGGTATGTAGGCAGGTGGTCGTGCGAGACCACTCCGGGCAACCTTTTTCTTTTTTGTGTGTGTTTACTTGTTATCTGATTGTGTGTTTGGTTCGGATGCCGACGTAAGTCCAATAATTGGCTGTCGGGCTCCACGTTTGCCGTTTTGAGTGTGTTTTGGTTCGGATGCCGACGTAATTCCACCGAGTGGTTGTCGGGCTCCATGTTTGCCACCCTTGTCTGTTGGTGCGTTTTGTGTTGTTTGGCGTGCGTAAGCCGAACTACAGTGGCTCTGATTCTCGTTCCAGACGAGATATGTAGGCATAGGATGCGATGTCCTATCGAGCTCCCTTCTCTTAACCCCACCTGTGTTCCTTGTGTGTGTGTGTGTGATGTTTAGCAACCTATTCTTTGTTTTAGAACGTGGATCCCGTCGAGTACGACGGACGTGAGGGGTGCTAATACCTTCCCCTCGCGTAACCGACTCCCTTACCCTTTCTCTTTGGTCGCAAGACCATTTCCTTTCCAGGTTTCTCTGAGCGTTTCCTTTCCCTATCTTGGGATAAATAACGCGCAGTGGCGGCTCTGTGTTGTGTTTTTATTTGAGTCCCGCCGGTTGTTTTTCGCGGATGCGACAGCTGGCGACTCTGCTGGGGACTATCGGATGTAGACCTGTGCTGGTCCATCTTCCCCGAGCGAGTCCTTCCTAGCGTTCTAGGATAGTTTAGGTTGCTTGTTTTGTGTTATTTATCGCATTTATTATTCTAACCTGTGTATATATTTGCATTAATGTCTGCATGCATCATACTATCATGCTGTTGCCGTCCTCTGTGCAGGTGGTTCCTCTGTTTGGGGTGGGTGTTCTGAGTGGGGCTAAAACCCAGGCCCGAGTATACACCTAGGATTAGTGTGGTCTCACGTTCCTCAATTGCTAAATCAGCATATTGTTGCAACGTGACATGCCACAAGCCGGACGAGGTTCATCTGATGGTGCTTTCCATTGTGGAATATTCCACTTTGGTTGAGTTACGTCATCTGAACTGTTGACTCTGGTGACCGATCATTTCCCGGATCTTTGGTTTAGACGGTCTCAGGAGAGCTACAATGGCACACCCGAAAGGGCAAACCCATTGAGTATCTCCGCCCGATTGTCGAGACTATTATCCGCCTTGGGGTGACCTGATTAGAATTTACCTGTGAGGGGAGGGTGTTTCTTTCAGATGCATGTTCAGATGGTGACTCAGATGGTGACTTTTTGTTCCGTGGATCAGAGTCCTATTTATAAGTCGGATTTATGGTCATTTATTGCGGTGACGCCGGAGTGCTGTCCGTGATATTTATCAGTGGGGATCCGTTTATTTCAGGATTCCCCGGGCCGATTCAGATGGGTGTCTGCTCAGAGATTGTGGTTTGGTGATGATGATGATGATGTATCTGTCAGTTCCGTTTATTTCGGAACCCTTGAGTTGGATTTGTGGTTGCATATTCCTCAGATGATTATGATCGGTCCAGAGACCAGATTTCAGTGCAGATGATCAGATGACTTGGAGGATGGCAATGCATTGCATTCATTCATCAGCATCATTTCATTTTACATTTACCTGCATCTAACACATGTTTATCCATATGCAGGGACATTTTTATCGAGATCCTGGTTGAGAGACTTTCTACTGAGATATGAGGACCGGTTTGAAAGACAACATTGCCTACAGTTTCTTCAACCCAGAGATTGACGAGTTGAGAGATATGATAGCATTGATTACACCCGACCATGTGGGGATGTTCAGAGAGGCATACGGTAGTATCCTGAAGATGGTTTTCCGACTCAGTGACAGTGACAGGAGCGCCATTCATACTCTTCTCCAGTTCTATGACCCGGGTCTGAGATGTTTTGTATTCCCGGATTATCTGTTGGGACCTCTGATGGAGGACTATGCCAGTATGCTGGGTATTCCGATCCGAGATCAGATTCCTTTCTGTGCTATTAGAGGAGAGCCTGATGTCCTTGGGATTTCCCGTGCTCTTTATTTGAGTCCGGAAATGGTCAAGGAAGGTTTGAAGGAGAAAGGAAAATTACCCGGTTTTCATTTGAGTTTCTTGGAGGCCAAGGCCAAGGAACATGCTGCAGTGGGTAATTGGAAGACGGTTTGTGCCTTGATTGCTGTGAGCATTTATGGTGTCATCATGTTTCCTAATCAGAAGAGCTTTGTGGACCATAATGCCATCAGATTGTTTATACAGGGGAACCCTATTCCTACTCTGCTCGGAGATGTCTATTACTCGATTCATAACAGAAACGAGAAGCGGCGTGGAGGTTTGATCAGGTGCTGTCCTCAGATGCTCTTCAGGTGGTTTATGGGGTATTTGCCTTCCCGAGGTGCTTTTGCTTCTATTGATCCTACTGTCAAGTGGTCATTCAGGTTGATGGGTTTGCGGGCTGATGATATAGCATGGACTCATAACGGTATGGCTGGCCGGGATTTCATATATAGCTGTGGGAGATTTCCCAATGTGCCTCTCATAGGTGTTCAGGGTTGCGTTAATTACAACCCGACGCTGCTTAGGAGACAGATGGGGTTTGCCATGGAGGTTCCTCCTCTCGAGCGGGAGATTCAAGAGTCCTTTTATTTTCCTGTGGAGGGCAATCAGGCCAAGCTGATGCAGGTGTCTGTGGCATGGCGCAACATTCAGAGAAAGGGTAAAGTTCCGTTCGGCAAAATCAACTGTCGGTATTTTCCTTTGTTTGAAGATTGGTTGCGGAAGAGGATTGAAGCTACATTTCTACCATTTCCTGGAGGTAATCCTGCGTGTCCTATGATTGAGGGTCCAAGTGCTTCTGTCAGCATGGAAGAATTCCTCGAGATGAAGAGGGCCAGAGATCAGTTACTTGCAGAGAAAGCGGATTTGGAGATGACTGTTGCTCGGATTCAGACGACCAACCAAGAGATTAGAGTGAAGATGGAAGATCAAGACAAGCGACATGCCCGGGAAGCAAAGCGCTTTGAGATGGATACTGCCTACTATGGGAAGGTTAATCAGGCATTAGCATCATCTACCAGAGAGCACGATATCACCAAAGAGAGATTGGCTAGAGCTTCACAGATCATTGAGGATGAGAAGCGGAGGCAGACTCTCGTGAGAGATCAGAGAGATGCCAGAGCCAGGGCCCTTGCTGCAGAGTGGGAAGCGGAGAAAGCAAAGATCGTCGCCGAGAGAGATCATTACATGGCAGAGAGAGATCACTACTTCAGGCAGATGAAGATTCACCAGAAGGAGGTGTGGAGATTACAGCAGGAGAATACCGAGCTCAGGTTCGCCGCAGAGTTCGCGAAGATGGTTGATGATATAGGGCCATCTGTGGGACTCTCATCCAGTTAGATCTTTCATTTGTGTTGGATTACCGTCAGGCTTGTTGACGAAATCTACTTGCTTGTATTTCTTTCCTGATTCTGGAGGATTGTATTTGAATTCTATCTGGTTTGATGTATGACTATGGCACTGTTTGTGCACTTTTGTTATGTGATGGTGGTTCTTCATTCAGTGATTGGTTTACAAGCTTTATCTGCTTTACCGTATGCACTCACACAAGCACACACGTGGTTGGGGTATT
This sequence comes from Lathyrus oleraceus, assembly GCF_024323335.1. NCBI lineage: Eukaryota > Viridiplantae > Streptophyta > Magnoliopsida > Fabales > Fabaceae > Lathyrus > Lathyrus oleraceus. Next base: position 245,618,522 of record NC_066581.1, read on the forward strand.
CATGCTAAATCATATATCTCTGATATGAATGGGGAAGTCAAATGCTGAATGTCAAAATATTGCTGCCGGATTATTATTTGTCTCAATGAAGCCAGGATCAAGAGACAAAGTGTTCCTCATGTGGATGGACATTGCATTCATGCATAATAACTTGTTTTCTATTTTGCAGGTGTCAGTTTCTAACCTGTTTGATTGACACAGGAATGATGAATCCGTCCAACGCCGACCTCCTCGAGCTGAAGGACAAGATGACTGAGCTGATCAACATCATGCAGGGTTTTGCAGTTGATCAGAAAGCTTTGGCTGACAAAGTTGAAAAGCTCGAGCGGGCTTCAGCTGTTAACAGTGTTGTTAATCTGGATGGTGTCTCCAATCAGGGGCTGGGTGGATCCAGAGACGGTGAAAAAAGAGCAACCGTGGGTATGGTGAACAACAATGCTGCTGGTTTTGGTGCTGGTGGTCAACCTGGGCCCGGTCTGGGGCAGAATATGAAGGACGGTCTGTTGCCTCCATTCTACGGGTTTGATGAGGACAGAGAGGAAGATAGGGAAGCAGATCAGTTTTCCATGCATAATGAGCCCTTGGGTCAATATGGGGTCCCGCCTCAGAACAAGGAGATCCAGCTGTTGGCTGAGAAGATTAAAGTGCTGGAAAGTTATGCCACTCCAGGGATGATCAACATGTCGAATATGGGGTTGGTTGAGGGGATTGTGATCCCACAAAAGTTCAAAGCGCCCGCATTTGACAAATATAATGGGAGTTCCTGCCCGGAGACGCACTTACAAGCTTTCGTCCGCAAGATCTCTGCGTACACGGCAGATCAGAAGTTGTGGATGTACTTCTTCCAGGACAGCCTATCCGGAGGCTCCCTGGAGTGGTATACTAAGTTGAAATCTTCTGATATAAAGAGTTGGCAGGATCTTGGAGATGCTTTCTTCAAGCAGTACCAGTTCAACGCTGACATGGCTCCGAGCCGTACCCAGCTGCAGGGTATGTCTCAGAAACACAATGAGGGATTTAAGGAGTATGCCCAGCGATGGAGAGAACTGGCTGCGAGAGTTCAACCTCCTCTGGTGGATAGAGAAATGTCTGATCTGTTCATGGGTACCCTGCAAGGGGTTTTTGCTGAAAGAATGGTTGGATGCCCGGTTACCAACTTTGCTGACATTGTGGTGGCAGGGGAAAGAATTGAAAGTTGGCTGAAAATGGGGAAGATACAAGGTAACGCTTCGGCATCAGGATCGAAGAAACCCTTCGGAAATGGCCAAAGGAAGAATGAGGGTGAATCAAGTGCTGTGTATGCCCAGAGGGGATACAGTAGGGATCGTTACTACCAGCACACTGCTGCGGTAACCAATCCTACTGGTAATCAGTCTGCACGACATCAACGTCAGCCACCTCAACAGAGAGCTGGGTATCAGGCGAAAGGAAAGGGGGTTGATCGCCATTTCGACAAGCCGCCAGTGACATATGCTGTTCTGTTTAAGAAATTGATGGATCTTGGGTTGGTTCAGCCGAGGGCAATGGTTCCGATGAGATCAGATCAGAGGCCGCCTAACTATGATGAGAACGCCCAGTGCGAATTTCATTCTGGAACACCGGGGCATAACATTGAGGGTTGTAGAGCATTCAAGAATGTTGTCCAGGACCTGGTGGATTCCAAAGCCATTAATTTTGCACCGTCTCCCAATGTTAATGCTAATCCCATGCCGGCACATGGTCAGGTGATGGGGGTGTAAGCGCTGGAAATTCAGGTCACACCTGTGCGGTGGGGGGAGAGATCAATAGTGACTGCAAGTTTGATGGTTGGATAACGCCGTGCGTACCAGGAAGCTGGAAGGCCAAAAAAAAGGATCAGCACTGTCACTCATCCGGAAGAGTAATGTTTCTTGTTTTCAGTTTCATTTGCATGAAAGCCATACGTGTTTCCCGACACGTAATGGTTCATTGTAAGGGCCACCTCATGTTTAAATCTGCATTTCTGCATCATTAATAAATGGATGTTTTTCAGTCAAAAAGCGGTGTTCCCTGTTTTTCATTTATTTTTGCAGTTTAAAAACAAATAAAAATGGCAATGTTTATTTTCATTTTTTCTCCTTTTTTGATTTGTCTCGTTCCGAATTCAAAAATATTCTCCGGATCTCGTTGATAACGATTTGGTTACACCTCATATGACTTCGACAATCCGAGCAATCAGGCTGAAGAAGAAGACGAAGAAGATTGTGATCTGCTGGGAGATTAACCAGGTTGTTGAAACAAGAGGAGAAGGTGATTCAGCCGCACGAGAAACAGGTTGAGGTTGTTATTCCAAGCACCGCCGAGGACAGGAAGAAATGAAAATCTGGGCTGCTTCAGAGGCAAGTCGAGAGCAGAATGGTAGCCTTGTTGAAGGAGTATGTGGATACTTTCACCTGGTCGTGTCAGGATATGCCAGGGTCGGATACCAACATCGTTGTATACAAGCTACCATGGAGAGAAGACTGTCCTCTGGAGAAGCAGAACGCCGGTGCTACTTATCAGAGAGCCATGGTGACTTTGTTTCATGATATGATTCATCGTGGAATCAATTGCTATGTGGATGACATGATAGCAAAGTCCCATACGGAAGTGGGGCATCTGGCTGACCGGGGCAAGTCGGTTGACTGGTTGAGACAATTCAAACTGAGGTTGAATTCAAGTAAGTGCACTACCAGAGTGCGATCCGGTAAGCTGTGGGGTTCGTTGTCAGAGAGGAGTCGAGGTTCATCCTGCTAAAAAAAAAAAAAAAAAAAAAAAAAAAAAAAAAAAAAAAAAAAGAGAAAAGAACAATAAGAATGCCTGAACCGAGGAAAAACAGAATTGAACTACCTGTCATGGTTCACATCTCATCTAACAGCCACGTGTGAACCTATATTCAAGATGTTGAAAAAAAAAAGATCAAACGGTCAGGCGAAATAATGATTGCCAAGGGCCATTGAAAGAATAAAAGGATAAGTTGCAGGAGCCTCCGATTATGTTGCCTCCCTATGGAGAGAGACTGTTAATCTGGTACTTGACAGCCTTCGAGGGGTCTATGAGGTGTATTGGGTCAGCATGACGAGTCTTGTCGAAAAGAGCATGCAATTTACCTTAGCAAAAAGTTTATCGACTGTGAAACAGTACATTCACTGTTCGAGAAAACTTGATGTACTTTGGCATAGGCTGCTCGCCGACTGAGACAGTTTATGCTGGTTCATACCATTTTGTGGATTTCCGAGATGGGTCCGATCGAGTATGGGTTTGAGAATCCAGCATTGACTGGACGGGTTGCGAGAAGAGCAAAAGAATGTTGACTGATTTGTGACACTCTCAGAAAGCAATCAAGGGGTGTATTGTCTGATTACATAGCCCAGCAACCCGTTGAGGTTATCAACCGATGAAGTTTGAGTTCCCTGATGAGGACATCTCGAGGTGCTCTGATCGAAAGATTGAGAGTAACCGATCCCGGAGGAGGGGCCTGACCCTGAATCCGAACGGATTCTGATGTCTGATGGGGAGGTTAAGGTGAATAAGCTTTTGCTGCCAGGATAATGTTTGAGTGCACCGATGGTGTGATGGGAGTATGAAGCTTGTATCCTGGGTATTGAACTCCGATGCGCACATCTACTGGGGCAACTCCTTTCTCGTTGGTGTAGGGAATGGAGGCTGTATTACCTATTGAGGTTCCAATTCCCTCTTTGAGAGTCCTGATGGACGTAAAGGTGCAAGAGGCTGAATGGGTAAGGACCCGGTACGAAGAATTGAGCCTGATCGAAGAAAAGAGGCTAGCAGCCATCTGTCATGGGCAGTTGTACCAGCAAAGGATGAAGCGTGCTTTTGACAGAAAGGTGCGACCTCGGGTATATCACGTAGGTGATATGGTGCTGAAAAGGATCCTTCCTCCTCAAAACGATCGTAGGGGCAAATGGACACCGAATTATGAAGGTCCGTTCGTGGTCAAGAAAGTTTTCTCTGGTGGAGCCTTGTTGCTAACGACCATGGATGGCGAGGATTTTCCATCCCCTGTGAATGCGGACGCAGTTAAAAAATACTTCGTGTAAAGAGACCCGCTGGACGAAAAGAATAAAATAGTCCAGGCAAAAATGGGCATCCCGGCGAACCAAAAACAGAAAGAAAGGTTCGGGCAAAAATTAGGGATAAAAAAGAAAACTGTACACCCGGCAAGTCGAAAACCTGAAAAGGCGACTTGGGCAAAAATGGGTATCTCGGTGGACTGAAAACCCGAAAGGGCGGTCCAGGCAAAAGAGGGATTGAAACGAACAACTGCGTCTAGCATGATCGTTTGCGCGTTGGTTAAAGCATCATGGATAATACCCGGTAGGGATCAATCAGAAGCGTCTTGTTCAGAAGGCAGAACGCACGGAGAGTCTGAGGACATATGGGGTGTAACTGAGTTGGAACTCGATAAGATCACGGGTTTCACATTGCCATTAGGATATATTTTTCCTTTTGTGCGCAATTACCTCTTTTCAGGAATTGCTTCCTTTTGTATTGCTCATTTGAGCCACACTTTTCCAATCAATAAAATGCACATTCAGTCAAATAATTTTGTTTTTGTTTTTCATTACCGCTTTGATTGCAAAAACATCCAGATATTTTTGATAAAGAACGTTGCATTTTAAGACATACAGGTTTCCTTCCAATGCATGTTTATAAGATTGAAAACTTGAAATCTTATTTGGAAGGTTGAGTGACCCAAGTGTTGAAATCTTGACACGCCTGGGGCACGATTTTATCTGACGATCTGTTTTGCAGGAACTGTTAGGTATTTTCACTCACTTGCAGGTTGTGATGTTGAAGCTTTGAGAAATCCCCAGAGAGTTCGCTCAGGGACGAATATATGAAAAACGGTGAAGAGGCGTTGAGGCGTGCGATGATCCTTAATGGTAATCAAAAAGACTCTTCAAAGTCGGGAGACTTGAAAGCCTGTAATTCCCCGCAGAGTCCGGTCCGGGACGAGTGCACGAATAAAGAACGGAGTACGATTTCCGTCGAGCGCGGAGCGATTTGGAATACAAGATGATGGAGCAGAAAAGGTCCAGACGAGTCTGGGAATTCTCAAAAGCGGAAAGCTGATATGAATATTGGAGGTAGATACCGTGGTTCGATGAGTCGACGGGTGTTTTGTACCAACTATTCTCTTTTCCCAGCTAGGTCCCAAGCAGAGTCATAGGACCAAATCCCCAGCAGATCCAAGGTCTGTAACTTCTCCAGCCGAGTCAGGATGGTTATTCCCGGCAGGTTTACAACGGTGTTTCCTCAACAGCCAGGCCTGAAAGTTGCTACTCCCCGAGTGGAGCGGGTTTCAATGAAATATATCTCCAGCAGTGTTCATCCTACCAGTGGATTGGACAAGTTCCCGTAGCAGGCCGATATCTGCATCTCCAGCTGAGTTGATTCTACCTATGGATGGCATGGGTTGTCCCCAGCGGAGTAGCATTCGTTTCCTTAGCAGGGTTTGGATGGTTATCCCCAGCAGGTGTCAGATCGATGTTTCCCCAGTTGCCAGACCTGAAGGTGGCTGTTTCCCAGCAGAGTATCTGTGAGCATTTTCCCCAGTAAAGTCGTCAGGTATCTGGGAGGGTTTCTCGAAGCAGAGTCGGGATTGATATCCCCAGCAAGTCAAAAACTGTTGTATCCCCACAGAGTGTTGGTGGTGTTTATCCCCAGCAATTTCCTCGAGCGGATTGGGTGCAAAGGAGGTGTCTTCCCAGCAAGGGTTGCCTTTTCCCAGCCGCAGTGTTATTCCCCAGCAGGGTGGAGTTGGAGCAATGACGAGTTCCTCAGCAGAGTGTCTCGTGCTCCTCAGAAGAGTCCCTTGAGGGGGATACTTTTTATGCATTCATCATGTAGAGTAAGCATAGCATGTTGCATAGAAAAAATAAATCGCGTAGCATTTCCATAATTATGGAGCATTACGCAGAAAAAGATCATGCATCATTGTTGCAAGCATAGAGCTAGTCTCAAGCCGTGGTTACCGTTTGAGAGGTGGTTGTGCCAGAAAGCGAAGATGTTACTCTGTGGAGTTTAGCATCATGACGTCAGATCAGCAATGTTCCCCAGTAGTGCGATATTGGAGGAAATGTTTCCGTCGGACAGAGATGGAAATAAAATCAGAGGACGTTACGCGATCAGCGCGTCTCAAGCCGTGGTTACCGTTGGAGAGGTGGTTTTGCCCAGAAGCGAAGATGTTACTCTGTGGAGTTTAGCATCATGACGTCAGATCAGCAATGTTCCCCAGTAGTGCGATATTGGAGGAAATGTTTCCGTCGGACAGAGATGGAAATAAAATCAGAGGACGTTACGCGATCAGCGCGATTCAAGCCGTGGTTACCGCTTGGAGGATTGGTTTTGCCGAACAGTGAAGACGATACTCCAAGGAGTTCAGCATTGTGAGCAACAGTATTTCCCAGTCATCAGTAAGTGTCTGGTCGAGTTTTCTTTGGTGTCCTGTAAAACATCATCATTCGATGTTCAGTAAACGTCGAGTTTCTTCCCAGACGTCCATAAGTGTCTGGTCGATCATTGTGTGATGCCTGTAAGCATCATTGTTAGATGTCCTGTCAACATCATTGTTTGATGCCTGTAAACATCCTTATTTGATGCCTGTCCACATCATTGTTTGATGCCTATAAACATCATTGTTAGATGTCCTGTCAACATCATTGTCCGATGCCTGTAAACATCGAGTTTTCTCCTAGTCATTGTTTAATGTTTGGTCGAGTTTTCTTTGATGCCTGTAAACATCATTGTTTGATGCCTGTCCACATCATTGTCCGATGCCTGTAAACATCGAGTTTTCTCCCAGTCATTGTTTAATGTTTGGTCGAGTTTTCTTTGGTGTCCTGTAGAACATCATCGTTCGATGTCCAGTAAACATCGAGTTTCTTCCCGGTCATCAGTCAGTGTCTGGTTGAAGATGCACCCTCTGATATGTCGCCATCAGAGTGGTGATTGGTGTTATTTCCGACGATTGCTAGCGGAGTTATCACAAGGAAAGAAGATTTCGGGGTTCATATGCAGTGATCTGGGGTCATTTGCGCGAAAGAAAAAATTCGGGGTTCAAGAAAAGCATAAAAAGAAGAGATATAATAATCCCCAGCGGATGTGGTGGTCAAGCCATGGTTATCCCTGTGTTACCATTTATTTTGGTATCCAGGTCGACGTTTTGTTTCGGTGATCAGGCCGACTCTCCTTCCGTACCAGACGGATATTTGCTTCAAGATTGTTTCTTCGCCGATTCTGACAGGCGTTGTTAATTATTATCCCATCAGAGTGCAAATTGTTCGTCTGTTCTTGGTATTCAATCACTCTTCATCCTGATCATCTGAAAGCCGAGGCTATTCATATCGACAGGTTCACAGTGGATTGAATAGGGGCAGCTGTAACACCTCAAAATTTGCCCTCCTCTCTTGGGACTAGCATAACATATTGCATATCATTTGTTAGGACATTAGGCATTACATATTGCATATCATGTGGTTACATTGTGCAAGCCATCCTCCCAAGTCTTGTTCAGAAGATGAGGAAGTCAAAGTGTAAGCCTAAGGTTTTATTGACTGGTCATCAATCATCTGAGGATGTGGAAGTTGAAATTAGGGTTTTGTGATTCTCAAGAAGATTGGTCTTCATCTTGATTACAATGATACATCATCATCATGGTTTGTCATCATCAGAAGATTGATCAGATTCCTTGAGATTAGGGTTTTGACCACTGGTCAACCCTAATCAGTTGCATTGGGCCAGTCAGGGCATGATCAGGAGATGGGGTCTATGATGGTTATGGGGGTTCATAATGTGATTATATTGTGCTTATTGAGGCTAGGGTGTCACCCTTGAGCCATTTCAGTTGAAGATTGGAGCTCAGATTGATCTATGCATTGCCAGATTCATCTATCAGTTGAAAAAGTCAACTGTGGTCAACTGTACATGATTTGATGGATTTGGAGGTGGAAATGAGTTGGATACACTTCATTCATGTTGGAACAAGTGTTATATGACATCTCAAAGCTTAAAAATGAAGGAGATCAAGTCAGGACAAAAAATGCCAAAAATAGAAAGTGACTTGTAATTGAAGTTTCCAAAAATGGAAAGTTTTTGACCTCAAAATAAAATGTTCAAGGAAGCTTCAAATGAAAATTTGTTCAACGTGAAAGTTGTAGATCTTGTTCTCACCTTTCCAAAAAGTCCAAGAACTTGAAAATCCCATGTATGGTTGGAAAATTATGGCTCAGTGAATTTCAAAAATGACCCATAATCAGGAGGCCATAACTTCCACATGGAGTGTCCAAATTGCAAGTTCTTTATATGCACAAACTCCATTTGACATGTATTTTCATGGTGCATAATTGGATTTTCTCAAAAGTGGCCAATGCAAAAAGTCAAATTTCAACTGGACAGTTAAATGAACCAGGGGCAAAATTGTCCAACTTGTGAAATAATTGGAATTTTTGAGTGGAGATTTTTGCTACACTTCATAAATGGTATTTGAAAGTTGTTGGAATCATCATAACATGCCTAGGCCTTGTGGTTTGGAAATTGGCTATTGAAATGAACTTGCAAAAATGGACAAAGTGCTACCACATAGTGAAAATGAGAAATACACCTCCAATGAGCATGCAACAAGTGGCAATAGCTCATGACAGGTGTTTAGAAGGTGTATGAGGTGGCAGTGAGCTGTCATGAGCTGGCATGTGAAAGTTCAATTTTGCCCCTAGCTTGAAAATGACATTTCACTAATCATTCCATTTGGTTAATTAAACATGGTTAAGTGGTGATTAAGCAATCATATATATTCATAATCATCATCTAATCATGACAGAATTTCACCATTCCCAAATCAGATCCAAAAACTCTCCACATTCTCCAAAATCTCCCAAGAACACATTGAACAAAAATTCATCAAACTCTTTGAATTCTTGATCAATTCTCGAATTTCTTGTTGTGTTGATCTTGCATCATCATCATCTCCATCTGTTTGTGGTTTTCATCATCAATCAAGCTCCAAAACTCAACTGTCCAAAGTGCACTCTTCCATGGTGAATTCAAGTTTCATGCACTAGGAGCAAAGGCAAGTGAACCTGAACGCATCAATCATCTTCCTTATCATTCTACTACAACTGTTTGAAGCTAACGCGCGCAGAACTCATCAATTCAATACTGCCATATCAGGTATGCCAAAAATTTGAATGTCACGATTTGCTCGATTGTTATGTGCATTGTATAGTGCGTTGAATGTAGAGCGTCGTGATGCTTTTAGTTTTGATTATGGATAACTGTAGAGGATGAAATCTTGATTTGAAAGTATGAATGTAAACCCTAACCTCATCGATTCGAAGAATATAGGAACAATTAGGTCAAATTATTTTCATATTTGAGATCTACGTGTTAAGACGATTCCAACGGATGTTCATTTGCTCATTTTGGTGATGGTTTGAAATTCACGTGTTCTTGGTGTGCCTGGGTTGAAGAAGATGAAGTTCTGGAAATAAAACCTGTTTGATCCACATTTCTGTTTAAATTTTCAAATAAGATGTTTCCCGCTCCCGCGCAAGTTATTTACCATTGTGCCATTAATGAAATCAAATAATTCATAAAAATTGTTAAAATTCATAAACACTTTAAAAAAATTCACCAAAAATTGATAAAAAATCATAAAAATATGGGGATTTTTGTGTTGACTTCCTTTTTGACTGTAGAATTTTATTGACCTATTGATTGAAGTTGTGCTTGGTGGAAATTGTGTTTGACTTAGGGTTGTTTCACATATGTGCATTTTTGATACATTCTACCATTTTGATTGTGAAATACTCATGCCTTGAAATAAATGCTTGAAAATTTTTGTGGTGATTGTGGACTGGCTAATGGTGATTGACATGTAAATTTCATGAATTTTGGATTCCTGGTGTTTGAGTTATGAATTTTGGAACCTAGGTGTGACAATTTGTGTCACACCTCATTATGTCAACTTGCTGGATTTATCTGAATGACCTAGACTTGTTGGAATGGGATGAAATTTTGCATGAGTGTTCATTAACATGTTAAGATGCTATGTGAATTTTTGTGGAATTTTATGTGGCATTTTCAAATTGATTGGCATTTTTCATCTCTGGTGGTCAATTGTGCAAGCTTGTGTGACATGGGTTGGTAGGTCTTATGTGAAATGCTCATATGGTATTGAATGAACATGAAATTTGGCTTGCTGGTTATAGACACATGATAGAACATGATACTTTTGGTCCCAGTCATTTCTTTGTTGTTTTCATTGAATTATGAATTTTTGAAGTGAATGCATGTGTTGATGTTGTGATTTGGAGCATGTAATTGTGTCTGTTTTTGTTGATTTTCATTGACATGGTTTCCTTTGTCCAATTAAGCTAAAATTTGACATGCTGGACCTTGATTATGTCCTGTTTAGGTGTAATTTATTTGAGATTTTTTGGATTTGTTTTGATATGGATTTGAATGCAATAGTTCTGTTTGGATGTTTGGTGTTCCATTTGAACTAGTTTGGATTGTTTTGTGCATAAAAGGAACATGATGAATGATATGGACATGGGATTAATTGTGTTGGCTTTTGTTTGACATTAATTTGAGTTTGGTTGGATATCCCTTGCTGTTTAGACATTTTTGTCACCTTTGGACCCTAGGCTTGGCCTAGTGGTCTAGTTTCTAACATTTGATTGATTTTTCAGGATGAAAAGGTGCAATGTGTATGGAGATTGAACCAAGTCAATTCAATTGATGTTGTTTGATGTTTGTACACTAACATAACTTTGTTTTGTAGGTTGTGAAGATTGGGCTTGAGCTCATAGCTTGCCTTTGTTGTGCATTAGTTTGTATAGTCTGACTGATTAATACTTGCTGTTTATTTTTGTCTGTCTGAGTACTAACTGTGTTTGACTGTTTCCAGGTACTTTTAGTTGCTCAGTTCCTTGTGAACTTTTGCTTTGCTTTGCTTAAGCAACTTGCATTGAGGTATAACTTCCTAACTTCATGTAGTCTGGAGACCCGGTCTGTTATTTGACCGGGCAAACTGTCTGAAGTCCTCCTTAAGAGGCAATGATTGTGGTTGTTTATTTTTCGTGCCAAGCAGGTGAAAGTCCTCTAAAAGAGGCAATTGGTGGAAGTTAGGGATAAGCAATCTATCCCCCACTATTCAGTTGAGTCTTCTCCTTGCTCCCATTACATGGTTGTAGCATTGAGATCACAAGCCCAAGATCTTGTGCAGTGCACATTGTGTCAGAGTCTCTGAGTATAGAAGGGTTCCCCCATTCTGGACCCATGCTCATTTGTCAGAAGCTCTCCCTGGTCAGGGATAAGAGCTGTGAGGTCTGATCCTCACTTCACCTTTCATCTGCTTCACCTTAGCCTCGTAATGGCAAGGTTAAGAGCAAACACAGCCCGTACAGATGACTTGCTGAGGCAGTCAAACCTATTGTGTGAGCCCCTTGTTTGGTTATAGTGCGTGCTATGTGGATATCTGTTTGAGATGCTTGTTCTCATTCGATGTATGCTTGAATTATTTTGTATGCTTGTATGCTTGCTTCTTTCCTGGATAGGAGTAGTTTGCTTATGCAAGTAGGATAGAAAACTGAACCTAGGGTAACGATGCATGACAACACTAGGCTCGAGTCCAGCTCCCTGGTAGTGTGTCTTCCCCTGGTTTCTGGTTAGATTTTCAGTCCCTTTCAGGGGAACTACATCGCCCTGATCCTTGTTCCAGACGAGGTATGTAGGCAGGTGGTCGTGCGAGACCACTCCGGGCAACCTTTTTCTTTTTTGTGTGTGTTTACTTGTTATCTGATTGTGTGTTTGGTTCGGATGCCGACGTAAGTCCAATAATTGGCTGTCGGGCTCCACGTTTGCCGTTTTGAGTGTGTTTTGGTTCGGATGCCGACGTAATTCCACCGAGTGGTTGTCGGGCTCCATGTTTGCCACCCTTGTCTGTTGGTGCGTTTTGTGTTGTTTGGCGTGCGTAAGCCGAACTACAGTGGCTCTGATTCTCGTTCCAGACGAGATATGTAGGCATAGGATGCGATGTCCTATCGAGCTCCCTTCTCTTAACCCCACCTGTGTTCCTTGTGTGTGTGTGTGATGTTTAGCAACCTATTCTTTGTTTTAGAACGTGGATCCCGTCGAGTACGACGGACGTGAGGGGTGCTAATACCTTCCCCTCGCGTAACCGACTCCCTTACCCTTTCTCTTTGGTCGCAAGACCATTTCCTTTCCAGGTTTCTCTGAGCGTTTCCTTTCCCTATCTTGGGATAAATAACGCGCAGTGGCGGCTCTGTGTTGTGTTTTTATTTGAGTCCCGCCGGTTGTTTTTCGCGGATGCGACACTCTCTCGGATTTATTATACTTTTGTCATACCCCAAAATTAACCCTATCCTTCACAATGTTCATCTAGGTCACTAACCCTAGTCACATGTATACCTTCATATCATTCATTTCACCTGCATAATCATTGGTCCAATACAAGAGGACATATATCATGGGTTCAAAGCTTTGTGTTTACACTTAGTGGAAGCTAAGGTTTTTCTGCAGTTAGAGGTGGTTCAAACTATCAAATCCTAATTGGAGGTAGCTCTTGAGGCTTGTGCATGTTCTTATCCTTGGTGATTAAAATGTGGCTTCTTGGTGAAGCAAAACCCTAGTTTGAGATCCTCACTTGATCATGGTGTCCCCAAACCCTAATTCATGGCCACTACTCCTTGTGTGTACCCCTAACCCCACTTCATTGGTCCATCGTCATTCCATGGTGTGTATGTTTCACTTGCTTGGCCAAGGTCCAGTTAAAGCCCACTTGTTCATGATCTTTGGTTCAAGTTCAAGTCCATGGCATATCATCTGATCATTTTCTTATTCATAGCCCAGGGTTTGTTCATGGTTTGCATATCTTCATTTCATCTGGTCATTTCTAGTTCATAGTCTGTTCATGATGGATTTCATTGGTTCATGCAATCTCATTGCCCATTGGTCCATGTTAAGGATTCATCTAAGTATTGTATTATCCACATATATCTCAAGAGCCATACATTGTCTAGGTCATGGTTGTTGTCCATTGGTCCATGTTAAGATGATCCATCAAAATCTTATTAGTGTTAGTTATCATCCATTCAAGTGTGTTGATTTCAAGAGGCTTAGCTTTGAGTAGATGGATGGTTCATTCAAGTCCATTTCCCATACAGTTCATTCCATGTTCAATGCAATAGTTTTTTTGTCAAAGTCATATTCATGTCAATTCAATATAGATTCATTAATTACAATATCAAATTCATGACCAAGATCTCATTCAAGTAGCTATTACATTACATTTCATTGTTCATTACATGAAAGAGTGCAATTTGGAAACTTTGACCAATTGTTGACTTTGGTCATCATTTTACTTTTTGGTCAACCGGTTGACCAAAGTCAACCACCCATTTCCAAACCTAAGTCTCATTTCCTAAACTATCATTCATGATTCATTTCAATCTATTTTCCAACCATTTTCTCTTTTCAATACAATTCAAACCATTTAAAAGAAATGAGATTACACTAATTCCATAGAATTTAATAACTCTCCATACACTCAAAATCACATTACAATTCAACCATAATCCAATCCCAAATAATTCCAAGTCACAATTACATGTGTAATCCTATTACATAAACCATACACCTAGAAACTGCATTCCAATTCCAAACCATAAGTCATTTTCAAGCATATGCCTACCATGCCATATTTCCAAACATGAGCATGACTTACCATTCACAAGCACAAATTCATAAACCATTTCATCACATTTCGATTCAATAATCTCATACAAAATTCCATAGCAAAACCATACAATTTCAAGGTTACATTACAATTTATTTTTGCTCTACATAACCATTCACCATTCAACCATTTTAAACCAATACATGACATACATTACAACCATTAATTTAAACCAATACAAAAATTACAAAATTGCAACTTTCACCAAAATCGAATCATATGGTTTCTAAGACCTAATTCGGATTGTCGCTTCGGTCCTTCATATCTCCATCTTCTCATTTTATTTCTCACCTCAAAGCTTGCTTCATGTGCAAATAGACCACCTCTTCTTAAAGATTCATGGTGTTCATGCCATCAAAACCTACAAAAACCAAGACGTTTCCAAACAATAAATATACCAAAACCATTTATTTCATATCATCATAGCCAAATGTAATACCATTCACCTTGAAACAAACCCAATTTCATACCAAGTTTTTATCATGAATCAGTTTCATATGACCTACATACCAATTCAAAACAATTCTAACTTGCTATAGCATAACATCAGCAATCATCTAACAGGCCACATATTGGGCAGCATGTTCACACTTTCATAATAGGCTCATTTCTAACAACCTAAAAACTCATAGCAAATTCATGGCATATGACATAAACTGTTGTTAACCGGACTTACTAACAACTCATCAACGTTTTATAACAGGCAGGATCCACACATTAGCAGAAAAACAATTTACAGCAACAACTTAATTAACTTTCTTTTAACCAAGTTCAATGCTAACAATCCACAACTACAACAATTCAGGAGGTTTGTTTGCTTACCATTTCGTCAACATTGACATCAATTTAGCTAAGTCCCTCTTGCCTAGCCAATACAACCACCATTCAACCATTTCAGCTCATTAAATTTTAGACTGAAGTTACTCCACCCTACATAAAAACAGCAAAGCTTCTTTCATTAGCAATAATCACATTTTAACAAGACCCTGCTAATAATACAAAAACAAACCTATAACCACTTCTAACAGAATTAATCAATTAAAGAACATGAAGAAAAAGCTTCAAACTGATGCATTTCAAACCTTCCCTAAGGCTTCCTTTGAACTAGGGGTGTGCATGGATCATAAACCAAACCAAATTAAACCATATATATGGTTCGGGTTGGATCTTAAAATCATTTTCATAAAACCAATTTATTTTTTTAAAACCGGTTTATAAGTGGATCGATTCGGTTTTAAACCGGCTTTTAACCAAAAAAAAATAGTTAAAAAAAAAACAGTTTTAAATCAATTTTTTTAAAACCAATTTTTTATTTTCTTAAAAAAATCAATTTCAAAACCAATTTTATAAAAAAAACAGTTTTTAAAACTATATTTTTAAAAAATCAATTTTATATCAAAAATTATTTTATTTTATTTTAACTAACTTTTTTATTTTCACTAGTTATATAACTATTTTATGTAAAAAAAAAATTATTTTAAAAAATTACTTTAAATTTGACTTTTATAATCACCACAAATAATATCTCGATTAAAAATAATCCCAAATATGGTGCATTACATAAAAACGGTCATAAAATAAAATAATTATGAATCATATCTCTATAAATCATAATTATTCATAAAATAAATAATTCATAAAAAAAATTGTTCAAACTTCTAAAATCTCTCATAATTATTCATAAACAAAATTTATGAGGTTTTAAAATATATTTTTTTTTAAATTTAAAAAACATAAAAAAACAAATTTTTTTTAAAAATATCAAATATTAAGAAAAATGAAAAAAAAATTGAAAATAATAAAATTATATTCTGAAAAAAAAATTATTCCAAAAAATAAAAATAACTGAAAAAAAATTATTTTAAGAAAATGGAAATCGAAAATAAATAAAAAATTTGAAAATAAAAAAATAATTTCTATTCTGAAATTATAAAAAATTAAAATTTTTTAAAATTATTTTTTTCTGAAAATAAAAGATTTTTTTTATTTTGAAAATTTGAAAAAATAACCTTTTTGAAAATTAAAAAAATTATCAAAAATTTTTTTTGATAAAAAATATCTTTTTTACTTAGAAGAAAATAATAATTTTATTTGAAAAAAAATATCAAATATAATTTTTTTGAAAAAAAAACATCCAAATATTATATTTTTCTTAAAAAGAAAAAAAATCTGAATTTTATTTTTAAAATAATTTTTTATGAAATTTAAAATATAAAATTGATTTATAATGTGATAAAACATAAAAACAGACAAATATAAAAATTTAACGCATGGTAAAATTTGGATACCCAATAACAAAAGCAAATTTTTATAATGGATAACGGTTTATATTTGGATAAAAAAATGGATACCCAAATTTTTATTTTAGCATTTGGTTTGGTTTTCTAAAAGTAGAACAATTTGGATACCAATTTGATTAGGGATAACCGGTTTTTTTGCACACCCCTACTTTGAACTGAACCGGCAGAACTGACTTGAACCTCCAATTTTCCAGATTTTTCCAACCTTCAATCTCCCTAACCAACTTCCCACAACAACCAACCGAATTCCAAACTGCCACAACAAACTTCTAACAGAACCAATCTTGAACCTCCTCCAACCGAATTCCAAACTGCCACAACAAACCTCTAACAAAATTCATAACCTCTCCAACTCTCTCTGACTTCCACAATACAACAGAATTAAACCTGCTAGAGTCTCTCTCAAACCTTCAAATGGAATTGCTAGAATCTCCATCAAACCTTCAACCTATATCCTTCTAAGAACCTGACTTCACCAGAAGAAAAAACTCCCTTCAACTGTCATAACCAATTTAACTCTCAAAACCCCCCAAACCTTCAATCCAATCGAAACCATAACAGAATCCACCTTCAGAATTGAACCCATCTATTCATGCATAATCGAACTTCTCCTCACTTCCATGAACAACTTCAATCAAACACTTCAAAACCACCCTTGAACCTGCTAACAGAACTTCATCCATCAATCCACGATTCACCATCTTCTACTCAATACAACAACAATTCGGTGACACTTCTTCAATACAACAAAGAACTCATGACCTTCACTCCATATCAGACACATACAAATCGCCACAAGCACACAATCACAACCAGAAAAATGGAAACAGAAACAGAAGTAGAAGAAGAAAAGAGGAAGGAATCACGAGCTGAATCGAGAGAGGAAGGCCGAAGAGTGATTACCCGGAGCTTGCTTCAAATCCGATCCGTTTTTCGTCCTTCAATAGCTTCTATTTCGGGCACAAGAACGTTGATTACGTACTCCATTTTGGCGTCGATTTTCATCCAATGATGAGTTTGAGCACAAAACCGATTTCGCTTTTGATTCTTTCGCTTGATGGGAGAACGCGTTCTTAACGAACGTAGTAGGAATCACGCTTTTGATTCTTTCACTTGATAGAATCACGTGGCTAAATGGTTTTGCGCGTCCATGGTTGAGGTTCGTGCGAGATCGGAAGGAGTGTGTTAGGGAAGCTTCTTTAGCATATTTTCCTTTGGACTTGGGTTGTTCGAATGATGAGTTTGAATTGGTCATTAGGAAATTGGGCTTTTGGCCCAAGCAGGAAAGTGGTAAAGTGAATGAGGCACTTAGACGATTTTCCGGATTTTTTACGGTTTATTGATTTTTACTTTCTTTAGATGCTTATGTGATGAAAAGCGGTAAAATACGGAAAGTAAAGAACACCACGATGTATAGTGGTTCCCCTCACAGATCGAGAGTACTCCACTCCCCTTTCAACACGAAAGAGAATTCACTATAATGTTAGATTCCTAGACAAGACACCTTAAGGTCTTTCTATCTAATTCTAACACACCAAGAACAATCCTCTTAGATTTACAATGTTTAAAGTCCAATTGAGACTCAAATTCTCACAAAAGGACCTCTTGCATCCACACACCGGATAGCAAGAATAAAACCTTACAAACTTATTCTTAACAATCCTAAAAATAAGTTGTAATCAAGAGATACAATTCTGAATTTTCGTAGAAGATGAAATAGTTGAAAATTTGAAGTATATCAATTTATCAATTGATCTTCTCCTTTGTAACACTTAATTCTCACAATAATTATACAAGTGTTCTTTGTATGAAATGAAACTATGATGCTCAAAAAGAAGGTTTATGCAAGGTTTCACTCTTAAGAAAATTTGGAAGAACACTTAAAAAATGTTTGAAAGAATATGAGTAATTGATTTGAAATTTTTGCAAGGAGGTGAATTTGAAATCTGAAAAAAATTATGTATATATGTTGTCTAAACACCTCCTCAAATGGATGCAATTACCCAAAGGATGTCATGGTTCATGGTAAAGAAAATAGAAAAGTTTCCATGAAGAGATGCACTGATTTTTGCCTCTAGTTCAGTGGTAATCGATTACCTTATAATGGGCAATCAGTTACTTGCCTCCAACGTGCAAAAATATTTGAATTTTTCACAGAGTAATCGATTACCTTAAAATGGATAATCGATTACTTCATCCCAGATTTGAAAAATAGCTTAAAAAATGAAGTGTTATGATTTCTTTGATGCATAAAATTACTTTCAATGATTATGGCATGAATGAGACATGTTTTGAACACTTGTATAATCATCTAGAGGTTAAGTATTATACCTATTCATTTGAAATATGAATCTTCATGAGTTTCATCGAGACTTGATCATTTAGTTGAAAACTTCCTTCATATGCTTGAATCTTGATCAATCCTTTTTGTTAATCAATCTTAGACTTGTAGAGAAGTTTGTCGTCATCAAAATATTTGAGAAGTCATGTCTTCACAATCTCCCCCTTTTTGATGATGACAACCCAAAAAAATGAAAGTTCGATCCAAGCATGTTTCTCTAGCAAATGCTCCCCCTTAATTTATGATTTAAGGAGTCTTTTGAAATCTGCATTTTGTTAGAGAGAAACAGAAAACAAAGAAATAACATAATAACAATCTCTTCTCCCCCTTTGTCATTAACAAAAGGGTGAAATAAGTAACAATATGCAAGATGGAAGAGTGAGATGAATGTGAAGGTTGGAAGAGAGAGATATAGAGTACCAATGCTGAAGTGATTGACTTAAGCAAAAAAACAAGAAAAAACACTTAAGACCAAAAGTACTCTTTATGACAAAAACTCACGTGTGTTAAAATTTTTAAAAAAAATATCCTGGAAGAGACAGTGGTAATCGATTACTCTAAAAAGGGTAATCGGTTACATAGATGAAAAACGCGTGAGGAAGGCAAAAACAAGTAGGGTAATCGATTACCCAATTTGGAGTAACCGATTACTCTAAGAAAAAAGTGAAAAAACAGTAGCTTTGCACAGTCCAAAATATGAAGGATTTTCAAAAAATTTAAGTTTGACAAGGTAATATACATACTAATGCAATTTTGAGTGAAATTTTTTTTATCAAAAAATTAAATTTACCTAATATAAAATCAACAAAAGGCAAAAATTTCATATAGACATTTTAAAGAGAAATTTCACAAATAAAAAAAAATTAAAAACTTGTGTACCTTGGCCTCATTATAATGTATAGTGAATAATTATGGAAGATTTATATATCACCTTCATCCAAAATGCCAAGTTCTCTTCGAATCTTATAAAATGGTTCTTTTGCGAGTGGTTTTGTGAAAATGTCCGCTAGTTGATTATGAGTATCAACAAAGGTAACTTCGACATCGCCTTTAAGCACATGATCACGAAGGAAATGGTGTCGAATGTCTATGTGTTTGGTCCTTGAGTGCATGACAAGATTCTTTGTAATATTAATCGCACTTGTGTTTTCGCATCAGAGTGGTATGCATCCAAGATCGATTCCATAGTCACTTAATTGTTGCTTTCGCCAAAGATTCTGTGCACAACAACTATCCGTTGCTATGTATTCTGCTTCAGCCATACTAAGAGCAACACGCGCTTGTTTCTTACATGACCATGAGACTAATGCATTACCAAGTATGTGACATGTTCCACTAGTACTTTTTCTATCTGTTTTACAACCTGCATAATCCGCATCAGAATAACCAATTAACTTACAAACACTACCTTTAGGATACCATAAGCCAATGTTGGTTGTTCCTTTGAGATACTTCATGATTCTTTTGACCGCCGTGAGATGTGACTCCTTTGGATTTGCTTGGAAGCAAGCACATAAACACACGCTAAACATTATGTCAGGACGACTTACCGTCAAATATAATAAAGAACCAATCATACCTCGATACTTTGTAATATCAATTAACACACCCGATTTGTCTTGATCAACATAGGCTCCGGAGCCCATTGGTGTTGACATTGCTTTACAACCATCCATTTAAAATCTCTTTAACAACTCTTTGCAATACTTTGATTGGTTGATAAAGATTCCGTCTTTTAATTGCTTGATTTGCAATCCAAGGAAGTAGTTCATCTTTCCCATCATAGACATTTCAAATTCACCTTGCATTATCAACGCAAATTCTTCACATAGTTCTTTGTTGGTTGAACCAAAGATTATGTCGTCTACGTAGACTTGAACAAGTAAGGTGTTCCCTTTTATCTTCTTGATAAATAAAGTCTTGTCTACTTTGCCTTTTTCAAAACCTTTTTCACATAGAAAATTACTTATACGATCATACCATGCCCTTGGTGCTTGTTTTAATCCATAGAGCGCTTTCTTCAATTTGTATACATGTGAAGGATGCTTGAAATCTTCAAAGCCCGAGGGTTGTTTGACATAGACTTCTTCGTTGATGCAGCCGTTCAAGAAGGCGCTTTTGACGTCCATTTGAAATAACTGAAAATTCATTGAACATGCGTAAGCAAGTAATAAACGAATAGCTTCTAACCTTGCAACCGGAGCGAAAGTTTCTTCAAAGTCGATTCCTTCTTCTTGATTATACCCTTGAGCGACCAATCTTGCTTTGTTTCGAACAATTATTCCATTCTCATCAAGTTTATTCTTAAACATCCATCTTGTTCCAATGATGTGCTTACCACTTGGTCTAGAAACAAGTTCCCAAACTTGATTTCTCTCGAATTGGTTTAATTCTTCTTGCATAGCAACAATCCATTGACCATCTCCTAGAGCTTCATCAATTTTAGAGGGTTCTATTTGCGAAACGAGCGCCATGTTTAAGCATGCATCCTTGAGATTCAATCTTGTAGCAACACCTTGACTAATGTCACCAATTACTTTGTCAATAAGATGATCTTTATGAGTCCTCCATTCCTTAGGTAGATCATTTTCATTTGACTCTTGTTGAATCAGTTCTTCTTCACTACGCCAAAAACTGGAATAGACAGCGCCCCTTAGAGGGCGCTTTATCACAAAAGCGCACTCTAAAGTGAAGAGAAAAAATAAGGAGCGAACAACTTGAATAGACAGCGCACTTTAGAGGGCGCTTTTGTAACAAAGCGCCCTCTAAAGTGAAGCGAAAAAATAATGAGGAAATGAAGGGACACCAATAGAGGACGCTTTATTGAAAGCGCCCTCTAAGGGTAACCTTAGAGGGCGCTTCTAAAAAAGCGCTCTCTATGTCCATGTACATTTCCAGTTTATAAGGCGCTTTTTGGAAAGCCTTAGAGAGCGCTTTTAGAAGTGCCCTCTTAGGCCCCCTTTAGAGGGCGCTTTTGTCACTAAGCGCCCTCTAAAGTGAAGCCAAAAAAAAAATGGAGGGACAACAATAGAGGGAGCTTTTGTGAAAGCGCCCTCTAAGGTTACCCTTAGAGGGCGCTTTTGAAAAAGCGCTCTCTAAGTCCATGTACATTTCCAGTTTAGAAGGCGCTTTTGGAAAGCCTTAGAGAGCGCTTTCAGAAGCGCCCTCTTAGGCCCCCTTTAGAGGGCGCTTTTTTTAAAAAAGAGCCCTCTAAGGTCCCCTTTAGTAAACATTAAAATTATAACATATACTGCATGTCTCTTTATTTTCCCTCTCTATAAGCTATTTCGTTTACGTAACTGGGTTTTCTCTCAACTGCGATTACTCTCTACTGCGATTACTCTCGTCCTCCGTTCGTTCTCCCTCCCTCACCGTCATCGTCGCCGTTCGTTCTCCCTCCCTCACCGTTCACGTTCACTGCGTTAACCTCTTCCACCGTCACTGTTCACTTTCTTCTCCATCGTTACCGTCACCTTTAAGGTATTTCTCTTCTCCATCGTTACCGTTCACTTTCTTCATGTGTTTGATTAGGGCATTTTCTAAACTTAGTTTTTCATTTTGTGCATTATGTTGATTAATGTTGTTTAGGGCAAACTGAGTTTTTTATTTCTGATTGAAAACTGATATATTTGAAGTGTGTTTGAGCTTGTGCTTGGAAGTTTGATGATTATGGATGCAAGTTTGTTCATGTTCCAAACACCATAAGTTTGCATTGGTCTTTTGCATGCAGTAGGTGTGTGTGAGTAAATGTGTATGCAGTAAGTTTGTGCATGCAGTAAATGTGTTCACGTATTGAATCATTGTCTTACTTGGGTCTTATTGAATCATTTCTATATTACAGATAAAATGGCTAACCAAGACGATACCCATGCCGCGAATGAATCACGTAATAATGTTGAAAAAGAAATCAAACGAGGATTGACTGTTATGAAGTCAATCATTCGTGCAAGAGACAAGGGTGTAAAATTTGAAGTACATTGGAGTGCTGAAGACCAACTAATTGAGCCTAACGGTTCAATGTTGGCAAGTTACATTGGTTTCCTTGTTCGCCAACATATTCCGATTACATGTGATAATTGGAGAAGTCCGGACTTGAAGGTTGGCAAGGAAAAAATATGGTCGGAGATACAGGTACTTACCATATATTGTTATATGTTTTTTTTGTTGACTATTTGTTAACCATATATTGTTATAATATTACTTTATAATAACACACTCCATTTGTATGTTTTTTAGAGATCCTTTCACATCGATGAAAGCCAGCAAAAATATTGTATTCAATTGGCCGGAAAAAGACTCCGAGGATTTCGATCCTTTTTGTGCAACAAATTTCTCAAGGATGAGGAAGGAAAATTTGTTGAAGGAGAACGGCCAATGAAGTATGCCGAGATTATTTCAGCCGATGAATGGGATAACTTTGTCGCCAAACGAAGAAACGAAAAATTCCATGTAATGTCTATTAATTATGGTATTATACAATTGTTAAGTTACTTGGTTCTAATATGCCTTAAACTTTTTTATCCAGGAAATAAGCGACATAAATAGGAAAAGGGCATCAAAACCCACGTATCCGTACAAAAAAGGGCGTGCGGGTTATGCACGGTTACAACAAAGAATTGTGAGTATATTCAAATGCTATGAGCTTATACATTGTCACAATATGTTATAATTGATGATCTTATAATCTAATTCAATGTGTAGCTAGCCGAGGAGAAAAGTGACGCAACATCTCTTCCGGACCACGTATTATAGAAGGCTGCTCGGGTTGGGAAGGATGGGGCTGTCGTTGAAGCGGTCCAAAATGTTTATGACGAATGTGTAAGTATATGTAACATTATTTCTTTAATTATATCGAAAATTTTGTTAGACATATAATTCATTTTTAATCTCCTCTAATAATATTTCAGGAGACTTTATCCCAAACCCCTTCAACCGAGGTCCAGGATTGCAGGAGCGTACTTAGTCGAGTACTAAATGTTCCTGAGTATTCCGGTCGTGTGAGGGGTAAGGGTTTTGGTGTGACTCCGTCGTCATTTTATAAAAAAATAAAAACAAAAAATCCTACCAACAAAGAGGTGATGGAGACCTTGGCGGAGTTAAGGGCACAAGTACTCCAACTGCAAAACGAGAATGCAAGGTATAGAGAGGAAAGGTGCGCTTCCGAGGCAAAAGATACTAGTGACCGAGCTAGTATCAATCATCAACCGAAATTTCCCGAGGTAATTATATATGTTATTATGAAATTAAAATAGCACTTTTTTACTTGACACATATACAAGTTAACAATAACATTTATTATTGGTTTAGGGCATTTCACCTTGTCAGCTGTATCTATCGTCACCAACTTATCGCATGGTTGGCAAGGGAAAAGTGCACAATACTTCGGGTGAATTACTTCACCATAATCCCCTCCCGGTGGGATTTATGAAAGTTTCGGTTGACCTCGTATTAGATACGGACGCCCGTCTACCATTACCCGACGTTGTTTCAGAGACAACATTGATGCGAGATGCAGTCGGATCCTTTGTTGGTTGGCCGTCAGATCTAATTTTCCCTGATGCCGAGGTATATATGTTCTAAATGATTATGAATATTTAGAATTCACATTTCAATTTAGCTACAATTATGATATTTAATCAATCCTTATTACATGGTAATGTTAGACTCCTACAAGACCCACCCCTAAAGCTGGTAAAGGGATTTCAAGACGCATCGAGTCGGTTGCATCTCAAAAAGAGGTACAAATATATATACCCATTGAATTATATACACAACGATTCTTTTGCATCACAAAAAGTAATGATTTATTTTATATGAATTTTTAGGTTCCCGGTCGAAAGTTGAAAAGCGATGGTAAGGATATTCCAACGAAGGATATTCCAACGACGGCCGGGACAAAATCTCAAATTATGATGCGTCTTGAGAAAATGGTGGAAGAGTCCGATATTATGGACGGGTCCATTCGTAGTATAGATTTTGATGAAGGTGTTTTCGGAAAAGCTCATTTCGAAATAATTGGAAAGGAGGACATGCAACAACTTTTTGAGCACGACGAATTGGGCATCGCTATCATTCATACATACATATGGTACTCCGATCAATCTATAATTTACTTAGTTGAACAATTTATTTACACATTTCAATGAGTAGTCTAATATTTATTATGTTTCTATTTAAGGTATATGTATGACAAATTGATGCGGGGAACTGAATTGTGTAACCGTTTCAATTTTATTGCTGCTTCCCGTGTCAACGCAACGTTAATATCGAAAAATCTAACATCCGTAAAGAATGATCTAGTCGATAGATTCATGGCGGGCGGCGATAATACTACACGCAGTTTGTTTTTTTTACCGTTTAATTCTGGCAACGGGTTAGATTTTCTTTCTAATAATTTCATTCTAATCTATGTATATCTTTTACGTAGAAAATTTTCATTCATCTAAATTTTTGTTTTATTTTACAGTGGCCACTGGGTGTTGGTTGCTATGGATCTTTCGAGACTAATAGTGTATTATCTCGATTCGTTATCGGGTGATTGGAGTAAATATCCGGGTTTGAAGAAGACGGTTGACACGTAAGTGAAATTCCCCTAAATATTCCTGTGTATTTCTATATTTAATTATGTCTGTCAGATTGATCTCAATATACGTTTTTATTTTGTTAGGGAAATACTAAAATTTAGATCGAAAAAGAATTACCGCATTAGGAAGGACATTACCTGGGTCAGAGTTCAGGTATATATTAAGTATCTTATTTTTGCTTATAATAGTGTTTGTTTTTTTGCTTATAATAGTGTTTGTAAGAAATTAACTATATATATATTGTTTGTTTTTCTGTGTAGTGTCCTCAGCAAAATAATTCGGTCGATTGCGGATTTTTTGTATTGAGATTTATGAGAGATATCATTGCATTGAATCGTATAGACATCCCAAAAATGGTATGGAATAATAACTTAGGGTTTATTTTAATATTATCGGATAACTAATTTAATTTGTTACTAAATCATGAATATGTTTTATTCTCTTAATTGTAGTACTTTGAGGAATACAAATCTTACTCAAGAGCTCATTTGGATGAAATGAAGGATGAATTGTGTCAATTCATTGTTGATCAAAGAATCATATAGCTAGGTTGTATATTGTTGTACATATATGTATGGAATGTTGTTGTTGTATGTTGTTGTTGTATATATGTTGTATATTGTTGTTGTACTTTTACTAAATCATGAATATGTTGTTGTATATTGTTGATCAAAGAATCATATATTAATGTTGTATATATGGAGGATTAATGTTGTATATAAATGGATTCATGTTGTATATATCAATGGATTAATGGTGTATAACATTGGATTAAAGGATGAAATCAATATGAATTTTACACTTTTGCAGCATGCGAACAGGTTACCAATTAAATATCCACTGTTTTTCAAACAATTTTTTTAAAATAACTAACACTTTAGAGGGCGCTTTCTGTAGGAAGCGCCCTCTAAACACTTTACATTGAGAACTTTAGAGGGCGCTTTGTCCAGAAAGCGCCCTCTAAACACTTTACATTGACAACTTTAGAGGGCGCTTTCTGCAGAAAGCGCCCTCTAAAGTGTTAGTTATTTTAAAAAAATAAGCGCCCTCTAAACACTTTACATTGACAACTTTAGAGGGCGCTTTTTCCAGAAAGCGCCCTCTAAACACTTTACATTGACAACTTTAGAGGGCGCTTTTTCCAGAAAGCGCCCTCTAAACACTTTACATTGACAACTTTAGAGGGCGCTTTTTCCAGAAAGCGCCCTCTAAGGTGTCCCTTTATGGACCACTCCAGAGGGCGCTTTTTTCATAAAGCGCACTATAATGTGGGCCTTTAGACAGCGCTTTCTCTAGGAAAACAAAGCGTTGTCTTTACCTATGCCAGCGCCAGATTAGAGGGCGCTTAAAAGCGCTGTTATAGGCCAAAATAAGCGCCCTCTTTTCCCTTATTTGGCGTAGTGCTTGATTCTTGTTTGAAGTATCTTCTTTAGGAATTTCTACAGAATCATCATCATCATCACAAACAAGAATTTCCTCTTTCGAGGGGTTAGATTCGTCAAACTTAACATGCATGGATTCTTCTATATTTAAAGTTCTTTTATTATAAATTCTATATGCTTTACTTGTAAGAGAATAACCAAGAAAAATACCTTCATCCGATTTTTCGTCGAACTTACCAAGGTTGTCTTTGTCATTGTTAAGGACAAAGCACTTGCATCCAAAGATATGAAAGAAAGCAATGTTGGGTTTCCTTCCTTTGAAGAGTTCATATGGAGTCTTCTTTAGGATAGGTCTTATGTTAACTTTATTACTTACAAAACATGTCGTGCTAACCGCATCCGCCCAAAAATACTTAGGAAGATTTGAGTCGCTAAGCATTGTTCTTGCAAGTTCCACCAATGACCTATTCTTTCTTTCAACTACTCTATTTTGTTGAGGAGTCCTTGGAGCCGAGAAGTTGTGAAATATTCCTTGATCTTCACAAAAGTCTTCAAAAGAAGTATTCTGGAATTCTCCACCATGATCGCTTCTTATGGAGGCATTTGTTAATGATTTCTCATTTTGAATTTGCTTTGCATACTTCTTGAACGCTTTGAATGCATCACTTTTCTGCACTAAAAAGAATGTCCAACTATATCTAGAATAATCATCAACAATAACTAAAGCATATAAGTTACCTCCGAAGCTTCTTGTTCTTGATGGACCAAATAAGTCCATATGTAACAATTGTAGTGGCCTAGAAGTGGACACCACATTCTTGGATGTGAAAGTTGATTTGGTTTGCTTCCCCTTTTGACAAGCATCGCAAGGTCTATCTTTGATGAATTTTATCTTTGGCAATCCAATGACAAGGTCATGTTTTACTAACTTACTCAAGTGCTCCATGTGAATGTGAGCAAATCTCTTATGTCATAACCATGAGTCGTTGTTATTTGCCACAAGACACTTAACCTTCAAAGAAACATCATAAAGGGAAATCATGAAAATATTATTAATTCGCTTACCTATAAGCATTACCTCTTGTGTGACTTCGTCTTCAATTAAACATTCATCTTTTGTGAACCTTATTTTGAATCCTTTGTCACAAAGTTGGCTTATGCTTAAGAGGTTGTGCTTTAGTCCTTCGACATATAACACATCTTCGATGGATATGAAATTTGGTGCACCTACTTTGCCTATGCCAAGAATTCTTCCTTTGTTGTTATCTCCATAAGTAACATAACCCTTGGCCTTAAGCATTAGATCTAAAAATTTTTGCACATCACCAGTCATATGCTTGGAGCACCCACTATCCAAATACCAAAGATTTGATGTGGCCTTCAAGCATACCTACAAAATAAAATTAAGTTTTGTTAGGTACCCAAATTGCTTTGGGTCCTTCATAATTAGTACCTTTCTCAACCCATACATAATGCCCATTTGCTACACTAAAGTTTCTAACATAGTAAGCATTAGGTGTATGGCCAATAATACCACAATAAAAACAAGTTGGTTCAAAATTGCTTTCATATCTAGGAACATATGACTTTTTCTTTGTAAACCTTTTCTTTTTAGGACGTTGATGCACAACTTTTGGTGTGTTGACTCTTTCTTTTGGAGATTGATCCTTAGGCCTAACAAAGATAGTTTTATTTGAACTTGGTTTAGAAAATTTGGAGTAACCAAGTCCACTTTTGTCATTTTAGTACCTTTGTTGGCTAAGAACCCCTTCTAAACCAATTTGTCCTTTTTCATACCTTTCAAGGACTCTTTTAAGTTGGACAATTTGGAAAGAGAGAGACTCACACTTTAGACATACAAAATTCTTCTTTTCACTAATCATCTTTTGTTTTTCATTTTCAAAATATTTTTCAAAAATGTCAATCTTTTCTTCCAAGGAAGAAATTTGTTTCTTTTGAGATGATATAGTTTTATAAAGAATTTTGCATTCATTTAACAATTCATTAATTGCACCTTGTGCATCATCATCAAAAAGAGAAAAATCATTACTAACCTCTTCTTCTTCATCGGAATAATGAGAAGCCATTAGTGCCAAGTTTGCACATTCCTCGCTATCCGATCCAGATGAAGAACTAATTTCATTGTCCTCCCATGCAACATATGCCTTTTTGTTCTTGAAATCCTTCTTGCTCTTGAATCCGCCTTTCTTTGAAAGCTTAGGATATTTCGGCTTTAATTGGCCTTGCTTTCCACATTCGTAGCATGTTATATCTTGCGTAGATGTGGTGGTCTCCTTTTTCCTGAAATGTCTATTCTTTTTAGCGTTAAAGGATTTATCATTTTTGTTAAAGAACTTACCAAGCCTTTTAACAAGGAGCATGAAATTCTCATCTTCCTCCAATGCGTCATCATCTTTATCTTCTTTTGAGTCTACCTTCAAGGTAATTCCTTTAGATTTCTTTTCTTGACTTTCATGTTTCTCAAGCCTACCAAGTTCTAACTCATGTTCTTGAAGTTTGCCAAAGAGTGATGCGGACGTCATTGTTGAAAGACTTTTCTTTTCGGAGATAGCCGTCACCTTCGGTTGCCATTCTCGAGTCAATGATCTTAGTACTTTAAGATTGAGATCGTCATTTGTAAATGTTTTTCTGAGAGCAATCAAGTGGTTAGTCAAGTGAACAAATCTCTTTTGTAGCGCCACAATAGATTCTCCGGGCAGCATTCTAAACATCTCATATTCTTGACTTAATGTATTCAACCTTGATCTCTTTACTTCGGCGGTGCCTTCATGTGTCTCCACTAAGGTGTCCCATATTTGTTTCGCCGATTTGCATTGAGATATGCGGAAGAACTCGTCCATGCTTAAAGCACTTTGAAGAATGTTTATTGCTTTCTTTTCATTTACGATTTTTTTCTTATCATCTTCATCATACGAACTCTTTATCTTTGGAGTACCAATGCCATTGACCATACTCATAGGATTATGCGGACCATCTTCAACGGCTTCCCATATGCCTTCTCCTTGGGCTTCTATATGTGCCTTCATGCGGATATTCCAAAAATCAAAATATTCTCCAGAGAAAAGTGGTGGTTTGTTACTACTTCCACCGTCTTGGAAAATCGGATTCGTACTTGCGGAAGCCATGCGGATTTTTTAGGAATAGGTTACCTATAACCTGCTCTGATGCCAATTGTAAGTTTAAGGAGTGCCTTAGAGGGGGGAGGGTGAATGAGGCACTTAGACGATTTTCCGGATTTTTTACGGTTTATTGATTTTTACTTTCTTGAGATGCTTATGTGATGAAAAGCGGTAAAGTGCGGAAAGTAAAGAACACCACGATGTATAGTGGTTCCCCTCACAGATCGAGAGTACTCCACTCCCCTTTCAACACGAAAGAGAATTCACTATAATGTTAGATTCCTAGACAAGACACCTTAAGGCCTATCTATCTAATTCTAACACACCAAGAACAATTCTCTTGGATTTACAATGTTTAAAGTCCAATCGAGACTCAAATTCTCACAAAAAGACCTCTTGCATCCACACACCGGATAGCAAGGATAAAACCTTACAAACTTATTTTTAACAATCCTAAAAATAAGTTGTAATCAAGAGATACAATTCTGAATTTTCGTAGAAGATGAAATAGTTGAAAATTTGAAGTATATTGTCATACCCTAAAATTTTGCCCCACCAAATTCATCTGCATTCATTCATCTGTATCATTTCCTTATGATCATTTCATCTTATCATAAGAACTTTTATTCCATACATAAGTTAGGATTAATATTTGCTTTGTTTGATTTGTTTGACTGGACCAGTTCATATAATTTTTCCATTCATTACATGTCCATCGTCAGCTTTGGTTTTGAACTTCGCCTAAATTTTTCTGTAGTAGGACTGCTTTTAGTTGATTGTAATCAATAGGAACCACACTACCATTAATTCATTCATACATTTATCACACACCACATTCATTCATACATACACTTTTCTATTATATATGTCCATATTTGGCATTTGTCTTGACTCATGGAGTGCTTGTTAGCATGGATATTTAGAGTTTTGTTTTGTTGATTTTTGTTGAAGGGTTGCCTCTAATTGATTAGAGGGGTGTGAGGTTTTTTGTCTTGGCTTTGCACTTCAAAAAAAAGGTTCTATTTGGTTCTATTTTTATTTAGGTTCTAGCAAGAAATTTTTTGTTTGGTTATTAATAAATTTGAGCCAAGAATTGAAGGAAAGTCATTAGTTATGATAATTTTAATTTTATTTATTATTATACCAATTTGAATTAGGTAAATAAGAATATTTTGTCCCATTTTTTATATAAAAAAGGAGAAATAAAATTGTTGTTTTTGCATTAAAATTAAAAAAAAAAGTAGTAATTTTTTTTACATCATTTGTTTTAATTAAAAAATAAAAACAACAAGGATTAAGAGATGTAGGCCCTCTTCATTTTTTCTGCAAGATGGATTTTTGTCTTCATGTGCATTGCTTTGAGGTGGGTACTTGGTTAGCACATTTGTAGTAACAACACAAACCAAGAATCAGAAGAGAAAAAGCAATTGTTTTGCTATCACCACTTGAGAGGGATGCCAGAACATTTTAATAAGAATGTCACAAGGAATCTCTGAACTTAAAAAGGGGGACGAATTGAAAGAGGGATAAGGGATATAAACATAGCCAAAAATATTTTTTTAAGATATATAAACCAGGATAATAATACAAAAAGGGAAGGGAGATTCCAAAAAAGAAAAAAGAGGGCAGACAACCTACCTGAGTTTTTTTACAACAAGTTTTCAAAAGCTCACACCATCATCTTTTAACCGGATTCATTAAAAGGGTCTGGTCATTAACATACCAACAGAGAGAAAAAAAAACAGGGATAGCAACACAAAATCCCAAGGAGATCAATCAAAACAAATAGGTCACAAACATCTTAAGTTAGATCCCAGATTCACACCAAGGACCAAACTAGTGAACAATCACGACATCACTCAACAACAAATATATTAATCAGTAAGCTACCACAACCAGAGGAGATAGATTCACATTGTTAAAGCTTAAAGAGGAGAAACTTTACTTGAATCATTTGGTTTTAAAGGGGTAAGATGTTTCTTTTCTATAAGAACCTTATATTGTATTTCTGATGGCTTGTTGGTTTCACACGATTCTTGTGATGTTTGTTGCCATGACCTTTTTTCTTTGCTTCATCTCCGATCGATCTATTCTGGTGTTTATGAAGAGTTGTGTGATTTCCCTTATGTTTTATTCTGATGTATTTGTGTTAATTTCTGATGTATAACTCGTTGAGATGTTGTTGGTGTTTGGTTGAATAGGAGGTTTCTGATGAGAGTTGAGAGTTAGAATCCGTACGGTTTTGACTTGATTCACTGAGTTCTGGTTTGTTTTTATTTATTTATTCCATGGCCAGATTCACGTGTGCTTGGTGATATTTGATTGGGCCTTGCTTTTTTTTTTTAGCCCATTCCTTAATTTTTTATTTGTTGTTATTTAGTTTAGTTAGATCATAAGAGGAGGTTTAACAACTCAAAAAGATTTGTTCATTTCAATCAAATAAAGATTTTAGATTAGGTTTCTAATAAAGATGATAATATAACTTTTGTTGTTTTTATTTTCTCATTTATTTTACTTCATAAAAGAAAAACCAAATAAAATAAAAAATATGCAAATGTTTAATAATAATAAATAATAATAAGTATAGATTTTGTGATCAATAATTGATTTTAATTTATTTCTTTTAATAATAAATCTAAATTGAGAGATTTTTGTATTTATTTTCCTTATCTTTATATTTAAGTATGTTTATTTATTTGATTGCTTAGATTTATTTTATCAAAAAAAATTATCAAAAAAAAATTATATTAAAAAGGGTCAGCCAATTTTTTTTCTTTCGTAATAATAATAATAATATGTTTATCTTTTTAAAAGGAAAACCACAAAGAATTTTTTTAAAAAAAATATTTTATCTTTTTATTTTGTAATTACTATAATTTTTTTTTCATTTTCCTTATTTTATTTTGTTTTTTTAGTTATATAAAATATAATAAATGATAATAAAATAAATATAATAAAGATGATAAATATTGTTATAAAAAAGGAATGAGAGATTAAGAAAGAAAAAAAAACTTTTGATTTGTTTCCATGTTTATTTGAATTAAATGTTTAGAGATTTTCTTAAAAATAAAAAGAATCAATCAAAAAAATCTTTTACTTTAATTTAACTTTCTTCTTATTTTCTTGTGATTAATATTTATTTCCCATTTATTTTATTCAATATCTTGCCATGTGTCAATGATTATTTAATAGTTTTTGATATTTTTTAAAAAACTTTGGTGATTCACTCACTTCCTACTTCCTAAAAGAGATGTTGATTACTTCTATAATGAAAATAATAAAAAGGACAACCTTTAAGAAAAATGACAAAAATATATTATTATTTTTTTATTATTATTATTTAGAACTTTTTAAGGTGATTGGGTTTTTTTTTCTTTCGAATTTATCAAAACATATTAGTTTCTTCTTTTAAAAATAAATAAACAATATAATGACAAAGAAATTAAAAAAAATAGGCTTTATTTTTATCTTTGTGTTTGTAATCTATTTTCTTTCACTTTGTTATTATTTATTTATTTTGTGTGTTTATCTTTATTTTTATTATTTATTTTCTATTATTATTATTTTTATCATGTTCCCCAATTGTCAAGTGTATCTCACACCCATTTGTTTGTAATTGTATATTTATTTATTTATTTATTTTTTATTTATTTATTTAGGTAGAGTTGTAATTAAATAGATAATAATAAAAAACTAAATATAAAATCAACACTTTTCAAAGGGAATAAAAAATAAACATCTGATCCAACGTCAAACCACTTTTCTCAAGTCAAACCATCAACCATTTCAACTCAATTTCACTTCCACATTCAATCATTAATCAATTTCAATTTCTTCAAACCATTCTCAATTCAAATCAATTCAAATAATTTTTTTAAAACTAAATATGAAGAAAAAGATTACCCTGGATGGAATATCCAGTCGTAATCCCGAATATCAGGCCCAAGCTGTAAGGGCTTGCAAGCCGTAAATATTCGTCTTCTCTTCCACACTCCAATATTCAATTTTTTTTCTAAATAAAACATGAAGAAAAAGATTATCCTGGAGGGAATATCCAGTTATAATCCCGAATATTAGGCTCAAGCTGTAAGAGCTTGTAAGCCATGAATATTCGTCTTCTCTCCAAAACACCTGTAAATATCTCAAACCATCTTCTTAATAAAGTTGGAAGAAAAAGATTATCTGGAGGGAATATCCAGTCGTAATCCCGAATATTAGGCTCAAGCTGCAAGAGCTTGCAAGCCATAAATATTTGTCTTCTCTCCAAAACACTCGTAAATATTCGAACTATTTTCTTAACAATATTGGAAAGAAAAAGGCTGCCTGGGTGGAATGTCCAGACGTAGTTCCGAGTGTTAGACCCAAGTTGTAAGAGCTTGTAAGTCACAAATACTCATCTTTCAAACTTCAAAATACTTAAGTCCTACCTTAATACTTTTCAAATAAAGATGGGAATGGAACATGGTGTATACCGTGCACTCCTGAGATTAAGATTCGAGGCGTATGCCTCGCCTATCTTAACTCTCGCCATCACTCAAAATACATCCAACCAATCAAACTCTTTCTCGCCGCCGTGCGACTAATCAAAGAACTTTTTTCATAAATAAAAGGTATCTTGTCTTAAGTGATACAAAACAATGTTTCGGCCACGATTGTTGAGTCGAGATAAGTGACGCTTTTCTGAATGTAGATTTATAAATCCGTTCGATGTGTGGTATGCGTCCACTCCTCATCTGTTTTGGGTAAAACAATGTTTTCGTCGATTAATACAGTATAGCTTTCGCTAAAATCGACCAACAAACAAACTTTTTTCTACCCAGAACTACGTAAGCCTTGATTTCTCTTTTGAGATACGTAGGAGCAGGATTCGTAAATCTTGTCAGGCCCACTAATAAAAAACTTAGGTTTAGTCCTTCGTCAAAAATCCAAAAGCATTCTCTCCTCATCCTTTCTTTCTTTCCCACCTAATAATTCGAAAAGCCTAACATTTCAACTAACACTAACGCACACAACTAACCTAATGGTTCCCGTTGAGTACAACGGACGTGAGGGGTGCTAATACCTTCCCCTTGCGTAATCGACTCCCGAACCCTGATATTGGTTGCGATGACCATATCTTATCCTTTCTTTTAGAGGTTTTATCGATATTTCCCCTTTCCTTTTTAGGAATAAATAAAGTTCGGTGGCGACTTTGTTCAGTCCATCATTGCGAGCGTGCGATCGCGCTTCGCTTTAAAGTCGTATCCCCATTTTTCGAGGTGCGACATATATCAATTTATCAATTGATCTTCTCCTTTGTAACACTTAATTCTCACAATAATTATACAAGTGTTCTTTGTATGGAATGAAACTATGATGCTTAAAAAGAAGGTTTATGCAAGGTTTCACTCTTAAGAAAATTTGGAAGAACACTTAAAAAATGTTTGAAAGAATATGAGTAATTGATTTGAAATTTTTGCAAGGAGGTGAATTTGAAATCTGAAAAAAAATGATGTATATATGTTGTCTAAACACCTCCTCAAATGAATGCAATTACCCAAAGGATGCCATGGTTCATGGTAAAGAAAATAGAAAAGTTTCCATGAAGAGATGCACTGGTTTTTGCCTCTGGTTCAGTGGTAATCGATTACCTTAATATGGGTAATCGGTTACTTGCCTCCAACGTGCAAAAATATTTGAATTTTTCACAGAGTAATCGATTACCTTAAAATGGATAATTGATTACTTCATCCCATATTTGAAAAATAGCTTAAAAAATGAAGTGTTATGATTTCTTTGATGCATAAAATTACTTTCAATGATTATGGCATGAATGAGACATATTTTGAACACTTGTATAATCATCTAGAGGTCAAGTGTTATACCTATTCATTTGAAATACGAATCTTCATGAGTTTCATCGAGACTTGATCATTTAGTTGAAAACTTCCTTCATGAGCTTGAATCTTGATCAATCCTTTTTGTTAATCAATCTTAGACTTGTAGAGAAGTTTGTCGTCATCAAAACATTTGAGAAGTCATGTCTTCATAAATTTTACCATGTTTAGACCTTAGGTTAAGTTTTTGTTCAATTTGACTTTGGTATGATGATTTGTATGATCATGTAGGTAAGATTCAATTTTTGAATTTGGATTGTGAATTTCACATTTGATTAATTTTGAACTCAATTCATGTTTAGTTAGATTTTCATCTTTAGTAGTAATTTTCATTTTTTAATAGACTTTTAATTAATTCACTTGGTTTGTGATCATATTGATAAATTGAAAATCCCATTTCAATTTAGATGATGAATATCTTATGTGCCTTGATTTCATTTGCCATGACCACATGATAGATCTTTGATTATTTTTCATCGATTAATCCATTACCATTTGAATTGATTTAAACCATTGAATATGTTTACATATTGTTGCATCATTCTCATTCATTTGACTTAATCTCATGCTAACCCGTTTGTTGCTTTGTGTTTCCACATGTGACTTGGAGATTCAAACACACTTCTAGCTAGCCTTGCCTCTAACCAATTTGTTACCATTCAATTAGTTTGTATTGTTTGAAGTGTCATGCCACTTGTATGGTTTAGGCATGACACATGGTTTATAATTTGTATAATTCTTTCCATTTCCATTTATGTTGTAATTGCTTGTATCCTCCCATTATAGGTCAAATGTCCCTCCACCCTATGATCATGTAATAGCTTAGGTTTATTTGTTTTAGTTAAGTCATCATGCATGTTAATTAAAAAGATAAAAAAAATAAAACGATAAATAAAGCATTTCAAAAGAACCAAAAGGTACTTGATCCAACGTCAAATTGTTTTCCGAATAAAACTCACACCATTGCAACGTGGATACTTGATCCAACGTCGAATATTTTCCCATCCATGTCGTGATCCATTATATCATCTATTCTCCATTTTCTTCCCAACTTCATTCTATCTCTCTCCTCCACTCTTCACACACACTTTTTCATAATAAACTCAAACACTTGATCCAACGTCAAGTGCCTTTTTCAAAACCATTTCCATAACAAACTGGAATGCAAAAATGGGGTGTACGTGCTTGTACACAAAATTCAAGTACTTGGGTTGTCGACCGTACCTAGCTTGAGGACCCGACACTTAACTTCCCCCTTAAAACATCTAATAATTCAAACAAGTTAGATCTAGGTGCTATGAGGGAGAAAAAGGGTAGTTAGGACTTCATTGTCCTATCGACTCCCAAGTATTCTGATTATTGGTCGTACTTAGTCAAGGATCAGATACTTATCTCCCTTTAAGTTCCAATGATTAGACTTGCCAAACTCTTTTCACAATTCAAATCTCTTTTTTGGATGAAAAAAATGGTTAGGATAACGTTGTCCTCTCAACTCCTGAGTTTTTGGACGGTTGATTGTATCTAGCCAAGAGTTTGATGCTTGTCTCCGTACATAAAATTAACCCCAACAAATCAAATCATCTTTTTCCTCCGTGCACATCTCTTCAAAACCTTTCAAAAAGGAAGTGTTACTTCCGTTCTACCGTGAACGACGTTAAGGCCTCCATGTGTGAGCAAGTAATGTTTAACAGCTAGAGTGTGATCCAAGCATATCCATTTTACCTCAAACAAGCAAGTACTTCTCGCTCCCATGACAGAGTATACAAGAAAGTGAACAGTAGCACGCGGATGTCAATACTGTTCAGTAAAACAACCAAACAAATGTTCCGTTTGTGAGCCAAACTATGGAGCTCTAACTTCCTTATTGCACGTATGAGGATACGTAGGCACAAAGCCCAAATCCATGGCAAGCACACTAATTTAAAACTTATTTTCTCTCCCATCTCATTCCTGATAGCAAGCAACATACAGATAAACAACATTCGTACGCATTGATACGAGCAAGTGGTTCTCATGGAGTACCATGAATGTGAGGGGTGCTAATACATTCCCCTTGCATAATCGACTTCCGAATCTGCTCTTGGTTGCAAGACCGTTCTTCATTTGGGGTTTTATCGCTATTTTCCCTTTCCTTTGGAATAAATAAAACCCGGTGGCGACTCTGTATTTTTCGCGGCGCGACAACTTTCTTTGATTTCTTCTCGGATTTTGAAGGCATTTTGGTCTTATGTGTCTTTTCTCTCCGCATTGATGAGATGTAGGAATGAACGAGGACCTTGCTTCACTTTGCTTATGGAGCCTTGAAGTTTCTTTTTTGTGATTTAGGAGTTCTTTGAATTTAAGAAACATGAATTCCATGAACTCGTTGTTTTTACTTTGACACTCTTTATCTTCTGGACCTATATCTTTAATATTTGTGACTTTTAGAGCAATAATTTTCTTCTTTTACTTATTATCCTCTTCGTCATTAGTAAGTCTTTTTAGTTCCATCTCGTGTTCATGCAATTCGCCAAATAGTGTGTGTGTGTGTGTGTGTGTGTGTGTGTGTGTGTGTGCATAGTCGCTAAATTTTTAGATTCACAAATTGTAATGACTTTGGATTGCCAACTACGGTATAGGCATCTAAGAATTTTCATGACTAGTTCCTCATAAGAATCATAATATGTGTAAATCATGTTTACATTTGAATAATTCTCTCTTCAGGTTTCATTCTTAATAGTTTATTCTCATGGATTAATGTGCCCAAAATTGCCATCTTTACCTCAGTAGTTCCTTCATGGGTAATTTGGAGGATGTCTGACATTTCTTTTGTAGTCTTGCAGTGAGAAACTCGCAAAAACTCATCAAAACCGAGAATGGTAGTGATGAAAAGTTTCACATTTAAGTTGCACTACACATTTTCTTTATCATCTTTTTCAGGTTTTTTTTCTACAACACCATTAACTTTGTGTGTAGGAACAAATTGACATTCATTCACAGCCTTTCAAATACCATGATTCATCCCTTCTATGAAAATATTCATTTTCTCTTTCCACACATTATGGCCTTCTCCATTAAAGAATGAAGTTTTTTTAGTGAATAGATTGAAGTCATTTTTCCTTCTGAGACGATTAGTCCTTAACAGGAGTTAGGCTATAACGCCACTTGTTAGACAAGTGATTTCAAGTACATGCGGGGGGGGGGGGGGGGGGGGGGGGGGGTGAATTGTTAGACAAGCGATTAGTTTTAGACTTTTCTCGATTAAGATTGTACTAGTAATTTTGGTTGAGTGAATTGCAGCCGAAAAATGAAGGTAAATATAAAAAATGAAAAGGATAGGGTTAGAGAGGTTTCACCAAAAATTTATATAGGTTTGGCCGAACGTTAGAAAAATAAGTTAGAGAGATCATTTTCAAAGAAAATGTAAAACGTTGGAAAATGGTGTGTAATGAAGTGGGGGAGAGCCTCCATTATATAGGAGTTGGAAAATCCCAAAACAAAAATAATCCATAGGTCAAATTAATGAGTCAATCGATTAGCATAAAGCTCCAGTCAACTGGCCATCTCATTTTGAATCGATTAGCAAGTCGAAAAAGGAAATATTGGATATAAAGTTGTTGCAAGTCATTGATGTGATGTCATAAGTTATTTATTAATCAATTTTCTATTCTCCAATCGATTGTCTTAATTCTCTATTCGATTGGCTGACATATAAAAGTTTTTCCAATCAATTGGCACACCTTATCAATCAATTGGTTAGTTCAAAAAATAGTTTCAAAATGGTTTGGACAATATTTTAATCACTTGGTTTGGATTAGAAAATAATTTTCACAATAAAAGCATTTGAAAATGTATTTTAGGTGTGTATGTGTGGGAGTTTCCTTAGTACTTATAAGCTACTCCCTTACTTTTACAATATCCAAGTCACTCACACAAGCAAACAAATATGTCCTGGTGAGCTTTCACACTTTATCCAAGGCTTCAAGATTCTTTGCTAGATTGCCTCTGATCATATAAGTACTTTGATCTTGAATCTCTTTTTATTGATGAGGCATGAGATACTTTTGTGAGAACATCATCATCAAGGTTGAAATATATTGCCTCTGACTTTAATTATCGTTGTCTTCATCAAAACTCCAGATGGATCTTCTGCGAGCTTTTCACCTTCATACGCAAGCACATAAATCCACAAGCCTTTGGACAAGAGACTCATTGAAATACCTTTCTTTAAAACCATTCTGAAATCCCCCCATGAATATTTATTGGTTTTGTGGATGACTCTTATGGTAGATCTTCACATGTCGATTGGTTGCGAAATAGTATACGAGTTTGTTCTCGGCTCTTGATAGCTAGAGATAGAAGCTCGAGGTAGGTTCATGTACCATCGCAAGGCCGTGT
The DNA here is from genome assembly GCF_024323335.1 of Lathyrus oleraceus. Taxonomy (NCBI): domain Eukaryota; kingdom Viridiplantae; phylum Streptophyta; class Magnoliopsida; order Fabales; family Fabaceae; genus Lathyrus; species Lathyrus oleraceus. Next base: position 245,658,302 of record NC_066581.1, read on the forward strand.
CTCTGAAGGTTCCAAAAAATAGTTTGCACCTCATGGGTTTGAATGATCTGATGGTGGCCATTTATGTGTTGATGGAGGCGGCATGCTCATAAGGATCATTATGCCCATCAAACTTTGGAAAAGGGGGAGGATTGAATCCTTAGGGAACATGTGCTTCCCATATTTTGCCTGAAAATGGTTGAGGGTTTAGTACTTCCATCTCATATGTAGGGGTAATCTCATGTTGGCATTATTGTATGTTGTGGACATTGTCCTCCAAGTTTTGATTTGGCGACACAGTTCTTCCATGGTGGCATGCATTTTTGCCAAGGTATTAGAATCAATGCTACCTGCGGTATCCTTCATCGTTAGGGATTGTGCTCTCCTAGAAACCATAATTGGGGACAATTAGGTCTAAGAGTGGAGGTTTCAGTGAGAATCAAAATGGTGATGGTAATGAAAGGTATGACCCTGTTTAGTTTTACTAGGGGCCCACGGTGGGTGCAACTATACTTGTCAAAAGATACAAAATGTGTGACCCCCCTTCCGCTGGTAGGGGTAGCCCGAGGCCTTATTAGTTTTTTGTTGGTTATGGATTTCTCACAATGGTGAGATACCCTATTTGGTGGTGGTTTATGGTATGAGATGGACAACTCACGTTCGGTGAGAAAGCTCTGTAGCTTTCATGTGGTATATCACATGTATTACGATTTGTTCCTCCTCAACTCTAAGGTTGAAGTATTTATAGAAGCTTATGGACTTAAGGTTCAAGAAACTCCTTAGAAGTGATAACCATGCCCTCTTGACTATGGAAAATTGTTGACCACTTATTTCCTTTGGAGTCATAAACATGACTTCAAACATGTTGTTGTGAATTGGATAATTGTTATTGTCCACACTTTCCTTTAGGCCCCCTACCATGTGAGGGTCATACCTAAGGCTACGCATTATGGAGAGAACACCCGGTGAGAGACATATGTCACCCCATTTGGATGCCTCTAGAAATATATCACTACATATTTAATTACACATCATTTAATTTGTTCTCTAACATAATATACAATTAGTGATATTTTTCACATTGTAAAAAGAGTTTGTTTTTAAATATTAACCAACAAATTGCCTTTTTAATTTTTATTATTATTTTATCCATAATCATTTTTTAAATAAAAAATTAAACCTTTATAATTTATTTCCATTATAAGAAAGTAACATCATGCACAAGGATCCAACTCCATAGTCAATGTACACCTGCAATACTGGCTATCATGCATCAAACACGTGTTATACAACTCAACAACATCAACATGCAACATAACAAGCAACAACAATACATTTAAATTTATGTCACACCACCACATAAACATTTCAATGTCTATCAACACCATCAAACAGAAAAATATTCATTTTCAGGTAATGAAACCAATTTTTAATGACAATATACACTCTCAGCTTTCCGACGCTTCGAACTACATCGAGTCGGATACTAGGAACAAAAGTTATGAATTTTTAAAGTTTTTAAGAAATTGTTCCCAGTGTAACCGGTTATCCTAAAACCAGTAATTGATTACACTACATCCAATAGTGCAACCTACACTATCACACACGCACGGTAATCGGTTACCCAAAAACTGGTAACTGGTTACACCCTCATTTACAGCCTCTGTGTGGTATTTGTTACACAGGGTAACCGGTTACCCAAAAACCAATAACCGATTACACCCCTCAAATTTTACCCAAACGTGTTTTTAAGCAGTGTAATCGGTTACTCCAATTCTAGTAACCGATTACACTGTTGTAGAAACACTTTTCTGCATTTTTTTCAAAACGAAAATCATCTAAAATTCATCCCAAAACCCCATTTTCTCGCAAATCATTTATACCACATTTTAACCCAAAAGTCACTTTTCCAAAACTCAAAACCCCAACTTATTTACACCGAAAACATTTATAACGCAGTTCCACTCTGACCCAAAACAACATCAATCACACAATACTGACAACAACCAATCCAATTAGCTTTTATGATTCTAACAACAATAATTTATCATTCTAGCATCAATCACAACATCATCATACACATATTTCACAATTTGACAAATATTTCAAAGATCATGAACATGGAGAAGAAAAGCACAAAACCTACATGGCATAATCTACCTACTATCATAATGTTAACCCGTAGATAATCAGAACCACACCCTTACCTTAGAGTTCCTAGCAATAGATTCTTTGACCTTCAACAATAGTGATTCTCCCCTTTAGCCCTAGCCTCTTCTTCTCCCTTTTTGAGTTTCTTCTCTTTTCTCTCAAATGTTATGTTCCCTAAGTTTCTATCCCACAATGCTATTTTCTATTTTTATTATAATTCTTACTATTTTAGTAACTTATTATATTATCACTAATTTCTTAATAATAATAATAATAATAATAATAGTAATAAATAATAATAATCCACTCAATTAACTAATTAAATTAAATAATAACTAAAATAGTTAATTAGTTTTACTCACCACACCACCCTTTCTACAGTTTTGCTCATACACTCCCTAATACCTTAATTTCTATAATTCTAAGGCAACTACCCTACACCAAGGGTAACACAACACATCAAATCACCAATCAGCATAACACAACCACAACTATCACATAATTAAATTACGAAAAATAATTTAATTAAAATCGGGGTGTTACAATTTATCTCAAGCTCATAGTGGGGGGCTCGGGATTCAGATGTTGGAACCCGGTTCATATGAAGAACCAAATGTTGAGTTGTTACCGTATGCATATAAAGTTGAGTTGCGAGTTCGATTCAGAGGGGGGACCATGACGAACATCAGTTGAGTCAATGTTGCATTGCATTATATAATGGTTGTGCAAATGAGATGTTTATGTATTGTTAAGTACTCTTGTATGGAGTTGTGTGAATTTGAATGTGATGAATAACATCGAGATTGGTAATGTATCGTGATACAGACAAAATACAAATACATGATATTGTGGTGCATGTTTGATATGTGTTTGATATGTGTATGATTAGTGATGTGTGAATCTACTCTGATTATTTTATGCACCGATTATTATTTAAAAATATTCTCACCCCCTTTTTGTTTTGTTGCGTCTATGCTCCTCCAGAGTATAAACAATCAAGTACCTGAGTAGGAGTTTGATGTAGAGGATGGTGCTGCGCCTCTTTAGTTTCTTTTCGATCAAGTCTTGTAATTGGAGTCGCTATTATATGTAACACAAGGGGAACGAGTTGTTCTGTTAATTGCTTTATGTTTCATATCGATCATTTGCTTTTGATGATGAACCACTTTTCAAACTTATTTTTGTTGAGGATTTCAATGTCAAATATTTTACAATTTCCGCTTTTTATCAAATGATTCAATTTTCAATTATGTTGTTCATATAGGTTTTCTTGATGTTTGAGTAGCATCCAACTTGAAGGACTTATGTATTACACATGTTTTATTTAATTCTTTGTCGAGTCGGAAAGTAGGGTGTTACAATTTCAACCAAAATTGGATCAACCATTTTCTCCTTAAGTATAATGGTATCTATGACATTAGTGGTAGTACATTCTACTACATTGACATTTTTCTTCCCTACTGAAACATATTTATCTTGCGTAACTTGTTTGTGCTCAGGCTCATGAGGTTTTCCAAGTTGTTGATCTTTCTTCTTGCAAGCAGTAATGGAATGACCAACACAAGAGCAAGGAGTGCAAAACTCAAGGACCTTTTCATATTCAATATCCACAAAAAAGCAAAACCAATCCTTTCCACTAGGATTTTGTAACTGAACTCATTTGTTAGATTAAGATCAACTAGAACCCTAACAAAGTGCCCAGAAGTTCTTTCAAAGGAGGATTTGTTTGATACTAAATATATGAAAATGGGAGTTCTCACACTGCTAGCTATAACAAATATAATTCTAGATCTCCAATACTCTTGAGAGAGACCACAAATTCTAATTCAAACTTGAGTTGATGTTTGCTTAAGAATTGAAAGAACAAAGTCTTTTATCTATGGAAATAATTTGAGCACTCCTTGGGATAGGGTCCAAGCATTAACAGAGTGAACCCTATAAAATCTTCTAAAGAGGAGAAAGCAAATTCAAAGAATCCTTTTCCCAAAAGGTGACGATATTATTCTATTCCTAATTTATATTCTTCCTCTAGAACTATAATGGCTAACCTATCGCCTTCCAGACACGACACCAGAAGTTGGCTTAAAGGGATGTTACAAACATTGTTAGAGACGACTGAGGCAAATCATGTTTCTTTTTTCTGATTTGGTTTTAGGACCTGAACATTAGATATGATGGAAAGGGAAGTTTCAGGGAAGAGCAAATGGGCATCCATGGAGAGAATCATAGGGAAAAGACGAAGATAGATGAAAAGTAATCTTTAGGTAAACTATTTCAAAATCACCATAAAACTTTCTCTCATGTGAAAACTGGTAAACCAAATTCATTCAAATATTTGGTATTCTGGATTTGATATGAAGTTGAGTTTGAATAAGATGAAGAATATTTTAAAATTCAAATCTCTTTTAGTCACCATTTTTCTTCGCTAAATCGGCCGTTAAAGTTAAATGTTATATGTAATTGACTACATCAGTAAAAATTAAGGGACCAAGTTAAAGATAATGGACAAAAAAATATTTATCCTAAATAAAATTCATATTGAATTGATTTCTAGTCAAAAATTTAAAAGTAGTTTAGTCACTAAATTTTTTCTTTTAAATATGAATAAGTGAGATGTGTTTGATTTAAAATATATGTCATTTGAAATTTCCATGCAAATATTAAAGATTAAAGAAAAAATCATTTTATTAAATCATCATTTAATTGAATTTGGATTTTGGTTTGGATTTTTTCCGATTATAAAATATGGAAATGAATCGGGTAATGCAGATACTAATACTCATCCCGAACCCGTATGATTATTTTATTATGTATTTTATTATTTTGGTTTTGATAATTTAGAAAATGTAGTTAATGTTTTGATATTTTGATTTGTATATATTATTTAAAATATTTAAAATATATTTATGAAATTTTTTGAGATTTCATTATTTTATTATTTGTAATATAATTTAATTTTGGAAAAACAGTTATTTTTATTAAATAGATAATAACGGGACGGGGATACCCGAACCCAACCCAAACTCATTTGTTACATATTTAGATTTTAATTCTTCATCCTCAATGAGGATTAGGACCGGGAACAAGTATTATTTTGAGATTTAGATTTAAATTTGGAAAATATAAAAATTATCTCCGATCCGTTCCATTATCATGCATATTCTAATCTAAAGTGAGAAACTCTTATTCTTATATGTTTCACTCAATAAAAAAATGAGTGTTAGGTTGAAAAACAAGTATTCCTAACACTCTTCTTACCAGTGAGATAGTGTTAAAAAGGAAGCGAATATTTAAGAGTATTAAAAATAAAATAGATATTTGAAAAAGTGTTAAAAAGAAAGTGTTTGATGTATATGCAATTTTGATTTATTTTTTTACTTATTTTAGTTCCACTATCCATCAAGATGACAAGCAAACATTTGTAAAGAGAAAGGGTCGTCTTTTGACATTGTACATTGTAGTTGTTAGCATTATGTTTCTCAAGGTCAACTTTTTACAGCAAAGAAAAGTCAAGACAAAGACAAAGCAATTACGACAACGCGCTTTTCCTTGTTTTTACTTATTCCTTTAATAGTTCATATAAAAACAACTCAACCTCATCATTCTATCATCTCAAAATACATACATAAATTCTACATTTACTATACAATTCTTGAATTTGTTGCCTTGGAATTGGAAGAAATGTGTCCACTAAGGTTCATATTGATATTCTTCTCCGCCGTGCTGGCCGCTTATTTGGCATGGACCACCATGAGCTCCACCACTCCGGAGATTGATTTCACTTCTGGCGACCATAAAGATAAATCCTCCTCAGATAAAGATAAATTCAGTATCGTAAAGGTAGTCTAATCTCAATTCCACATTTTCTTTATACAATTCAACATCATATTTTGCACTTTCCTCCTTTTCTTGTTTCCTTTGTTTCTTGTGCTGAGAAATGTTATTTTGATTTCAGATGATCAAGAATGGATTATGTGTACTCGTTGATATGGCCAGTGGAAGGTATCTTTGGAAACATTTGAAGCCTGCAAATGATCATGTCCAACTACAGAGCTCTTAAGATTTCATAAATTGCAAAACTTGTAATTCTTTTATTTATTTTCATCACCAATGCATGTCATGGAAAATTTGTAAATATCAGAATTTTATGTCTTTTATGTCTCATTTTCAAGAACCAGTCTCTTCAATGCAATTAAGGCACACAACATATCTAGAAGATGCATAGTCTGAGAAATGGCTTAAATTTACATACATTTATTTACTGGAATATATAATAATTTACAAACACATTCACTAAAAAAGAACATTGACATCATACAGATTCATAAGAGAGAAATGCTAGCAGAGGGGAATCTTTATATTTGATGAGATTGCAGCTTAATGGACATGTAGATAAGCGTTAACAGCGCACCTTGAGGAACTGGTGCGTAACTTGCAAGGGAAGAGCCAACCCACATGGCTACCATGAACAATGCAACCACACTACTACTGGTTTTCCCAAAAATCCAACTTAAAAATGACAAGAACAATGTTAACATTATGCCACCCCTTCCACCCAAAATCCATGCTATTACATAACCAACTTTATATCCAGCATCTAATTTGTTATCAAATACTGCTGTCAGACTGCTAAATGTAAGGGAGATCCGAGCTCCTAATGTCTGGAATAATAATAATGACAAGAATGCTGATCTAAGAACTTCAATAAATGAACCCCTTTCTTCGTTTGAATTTCCTTCATCTTCCTCCTCGTCTGCTTCGCTGCTGTAGTAATCCTCGTTGACATTGTAATATTCCCAGTATCTTTCACTATGCATTTTCTTCTTTGTGTAAGCCCGCCTATAGCTTCTTACCTCATCATCTTCAAATTCAGTGCCGTAACTCCATTTATTTTGGTAAGGCTTGTGACTGGATTGAAGTTCCCGATCATACTGAATTCTAGTTGTTTCATTTGATAGTACCTGTTTAAGGGTAAATAAATATGTATCATCATGAATGTATTTGCAAATGTACACGGACTCTAAAGGACACTATAAAAGCAACACTTTTAATGTAGTCAAAATTCTGGTGAGTTCATAAGATGATTCAGTAGTAGTTCATGATAGCAATAAATTAGGGGAAAAAATAAGTTTGAATTTCATAACAGATTTATTTTCAATTTGAAAACTTAACTGATGGTAGAACAACATTGGTAAGTATATGATGGGAACCCGAAATTCAGAATATTAATTATAAAAAAAAAAAAGAGAACTACAGAAAATAGTATGTATTCAATAGAAGAGAATGTATCACCAATCTATCTCAGAGCCAAGCTCCCCGTAGATGGAGAAAACTCTCTCTTAGTCTAACCATTATGGTTCATTCAATTATTTTACATAACCATCACAATTCACTCACCTCCCTGTCTAATATTAATACTACTAAGCAACTTACCCCACTCTTTATTTACAATATATCCTTACCACACTCTTTATTACAATATACCCCTTTTTCCTTATATATTCCGCCTCTATATTCAAGAACATAATCAACGAACCAGCAAAACTGTAAAATAACAGTAAGGTCTACACAAAAAAGAATGTAAAACTTTTCTCTTACTCCACAAAAACGAAATTCAATCCCTATCATGAGACAATTATTTCTTTAAAGCAAGAGTTGAATAATGGTTGCTTACTTCATAAGCATGACGGATATTCTTGAACAAATCAGAAGCATGTGAATCCTTGCTAACATCAGGATGATACTGCACTCACAGAAAAATAATAGTCGTAAAATTTATGTTCGGGGATAAATTAGAGATTTAACATTTAAAGAAGACAACCAAATTCAAAGATACTTTCTTCCTGACAAATATATTTTAAAAAAGCAGAGAATCCAAAAATTAAACGTGAAAATTCAAAATGTACATACATTAACAGCATCAATGAAAAGGGTGACCAGTCACTAATCTAAACATGACTTGTGCTTGGGTTTGTGGTGATTGATATAAATTGGTTTGCTCTTTTTTTTTCACATTCAAGCAAGAATCTTCGCCATCTGAGAGAGTCGTGGAGAATGTAGCTTAGGCGTGCATCAATTTGATTGATCATCTTCATAGTTCCTTTAGCAGATCTGACATTGTTTGGTTGGCCAGTGCGCAACACTGAAAACCATTAATGACAGCCATTTTTTCTTCATATTTTACATTGAAAGACTTCAAATTCAAACAGAATGGTGAAGTACCCGTACCAGGTAAGTAGTATACATACCGTACTCATGGTATTTTTTCCTCATAATTCTGTTTTGAGCGAACTTTATGGTTTTCTCATATATTACTACAAAGTTATTCCTATATTTTTTTATTTTGGCTATTGTAACTTAACATAGATTTTGAATATTTAAACTTTTATTGTGATGTTTTGGCTTATTGCCGGAAATCATACCTTTTTAATGTTGTATCTGGTATTGGTATCCGTACCCTCCTAAAATAAAATGGATGACGCCGCAGCCAAATGATAAAGTCTAGGTTTAAATGTAAAAAGGTTAAGTTAGCCAAACCCCAACATCATCCGTTTTCTTATAACAATTCAAGTAACTAAACCATATTATGCTATCTAGTTTGCATAGATTATAAAGTCTGGTTTCGGAACAGCTCGGATTGTTTTATTGTGAATCGATGAAATGCAGCAAAGACTTAAATGTAATAATGAGTTTTAACTACAAATCAAAAGTCATAAAGCAGAAGAAAATCTAGGTCACATTCCAGTTATTTAGGCAAAAGGAGTAACAAAAATGCTAATCATAGGATGAAATGCTACTTCATTCCAACATAAGCAAAAATTATTCTCCAACAACAACCTGGACCGTCTTTGAGGGCATGCAAGGCGGGCTACCATACAGGGTTCAAAATTTATCACGGTTAAACTGTGGTTAAATAAAGCCTCATAAAATGTTGTAACAGACGGTTAAATCATGCTTAAATAGAGCCTCTATTTGTTTTCCGAAGTTAAAATGCGGGCTAACATAAACAGAACCTCCAAAAACTTTGAGACGGCTCTGACAAGAACCATAAGTTTTTGGGTGAACTCAAGTATCCCCAATCAACAGCTAGAGGCTAATTCTTGAATATACAGAGATTAATTCAAGACCTATTAACATCTCTAATACGAATCAGGTTAGCTTATTAGGTTATCTACCAACCATATCTCACTATGTTAACTAACAACAGACTTAATGATAATGAGTTCAAATTCAGAGTCGAGAACACTCAAGATTATAGAAAAATTTTAACAAAATTAAACCATAATCACTAGCAAAAGAATTAATCAAAATACACGTAAAACTCAAGTTCCCTAAACTTGTTAATTTTTTACATTGAATCGGTAATCATGGCGCTAAAAACAAGTTGAAAGTTCACGGCATATTACAACATATATTCTAATCAAAACACAAAATCAAATCGAGCAAGAGAATGTTGAAAACAGTTCCAAAAAAATAAAATTACAATTACCTCATCCAAAATGAAAAATCAGGAGAAGAATTCTAATACCTTAAGGGCGAGGTTGCGATAAGCACGTTTGATATCAACAACATCGGCGGAACGGGCGACACCGAGTACGGTGTAGTGGTCGCCACCGCCGTTGAATGCCGGAGCTGAAGAGGAGGACGCTGAGATTAGTAGATGTCTACGGCGGCGAGGGGCGGCGGAGAGGTAAGTAGAATCAACGGCGGTAGCATGGGAAGCGATGGAGATGGGTCCCACCAGAAGTTGCGATTGCATTGTCATTTTGAAGGACTCGAGTAGAGGTGTACTAAGCTATGCTATACCACAGCCATGGGAGGTGCTAATAGTAATTGATTACAAAATGATAACAGCCACACGAGGGTATTGTTTTGTGAGGGAGAAAAAATGTCATGTCACTATTGAAAAAAATCATTTTAAACATGAAATGGATAGTTTTTATTTATTTATTTGCTTTCCAATGACTTATGATATTTTCTTTAATGATTTTTTTTTTAAATTATGTTCTTCTTTATTTTAGAATCAATCTTCATAGGACCTAAAACAAATCTGGAATAAAATTTATATTACTATAACTTTTTTGTGAATAAATAAACAATATAAACTTCAATGTCTGCCTTATTAAAGCAAACAATAGAGAGTAGAATTTTTTAATATGTGCTACATTTCAACCTACATTCAACGATATATTAATCTACAAACACAAATTTTATTAAATACCAATCGACGAAGAACAATTTTTAGACATGTGTGAATTTTTAGCAAAGAACATGTCAAAATTAGTTCAATAGTATAACTACCATGATATGGTCTAACAAGGAAAATATAAATCATGATACCTTGAAATCAAAATTAATTAGTTTTCTTTGTATATAAAATTAGAACGGAATACAATTTTGGACGCGTATTTATTTGCAGATTTTAACTTAAATTAAAAAAATAAGTTAAAAATATTAATAAATTTAAATTAAAATAGTAATATATATATATATATATATATATATATATATAAAAAGATGAAATATAAACAATAATATCACGAATAATATAATTAAAAATAAAAATTATTAAAACTTTTATTAGATAAATAAGTTGTTTTAGTTTTTTTAATAAATAAGATAATTATTTTATATAAAAAAATACAATCTTAAATTATATACTCAATTTTTTTTAAGTTCCTTTAATTTTTTTCCATATTTAAAAATAATAACTGATAAATTTTTATTATTTAATATTTAAATCAGTAATAAAATTATTCACGTTTATAATAATAATATTTTTTTGCATATAAACTTTTTGAATCAACTTCTCATATATAAATATTATTTTTGTTAGAGAATAATTTAATATTATTTAATTGATACATTAGTTATGTTTTTTTGTCTAGTATATTTTTATTTGTATATTTAAGAATCATATGAGCATAGATTTTATTTTATATTATTTACTCTAGATTTTTGATATTTTATAATCTTATCATTTTATTATATTATAATATATTCTATTTTTTTATATTTTAAAGTTTCCACTCTTTTACTCTTTCAATTTTATATCATGATATATTACTTATATTGAAATTTATTTAACTAATAACAAATTTATAATTATACAATTCACATAACTAATTAACAAAATAAAAAATAAAGAATCATAAGGAAATTTTTGTTATCATAAAATAATTATATGTTGTTGTTTCTATCGTACCACATTTTAATACAATATGATTTTTACTTATGTATTTAACAATTATATTGTCATATATTTCATTTAATATCATTTATTCTAAATCTCACTATTTATTTACCCGTGCACTGGCCTGAGTGATCGAGTGGTTTAGGTTATGGGCGTATAATTGATAATCAAATGGAAGAAAATGAGTTAAATTGTTAAGACAAAAATGTTATAATCAAACAATTGATAGTGGTAAATTTGAAAAATGGTTCTGGAGTTGTAAAGGAAAGACATTTAAAAAACTTAAACAAAAATGGTTGTGGAGTTGTAAAGGCATGAATATAGGGAATTGGGATGTATAGAATAATGTTGGATACCGGTTATCATATAGATTTGAAAAGTTGTCTTTATGTACTTGGATGTGTTAGGAATTTAGTTTCTGTTGCAAAGTTGGATGGATTGAATTTTAATTTTAGGATTGGAAACAGTGTATTTTCTTTATTTAAAAATTCAGACTATTATGGTTCTGTTATTTTAGTTGATGGTTTATATCGTTTTACTTTTGATGTTAATTTTAAAGAATCTTTGTTTAATATTGAACATGTTGTTGGTAGTAAGCGAAGTACAGATAATGAGAGTTCTGCTTTGTAATTCTGGTATCAGATATGAGATGTCGAAGGTAATGTCACGACACTAATATCTGAGTAAAACAAACAGGATAAAGATAAAGGATAGTAATGCAAAAGACACAAGTAATTGTTAACCCAGTTCGGTGCAACTCACCTACGTCTGGGGGCTACCAAGCTAGGAAGAAAATCCACTAAATAGAATCAGTTCAAAGACTCTCAGTACACTTCAACAAGTTACAGTCTTTCTCACCTAATCTCTACCCGTGTGATTTCTACCTAAGCACTCTTAGATATGAGAATACACTCACTCCCCCTCAATCACACCTGTGATTTTAAACAACAATTACTTATGAAAAGAAGACACTCTTCAAAGACACACACTTGATCTTCAATCAAGTAGACACGCACTTGATCTTCAATCAAGTAGACACACACTTGATCTTACTTAGCAACTTTAATCAAGTAGACACACACTTGATCTTACTTAGCAGCTTCAATCAAGTAGACACACACTCGATCTTACTTAGCAGCTTCAATCAAGTAGACAGACACTTGATCTTACTTAGTAGCTTCAATCAAGTAGACACACACTCATGCTTACAAGCTTAGAGTGACAAATTACAACTCACAAATCAGACCAATTCAATCATCTATGGATGAATTGAATGGCTTACAAGTCACACGACCAAATAAGACACAAACCCTTATTCTCTCTCAGTATTTCGCTCTGTATTAGTTGTGTATCAAATCAGGTTTTTCCATGTCCTATTTATAGAAGCATTCAGCTGGGCTTGGACAGCTCGGAAACCCTAAAACTATTTTCCAATTAAATCTTCTCATGACAGCTGGTTAGATCTCCTTGGAAAATAAGTAAATCAGGTTGCAATTAATGATTGAATACGCCTGCAAATCAGATCTTCAATCATACATAGATTGCCATTAAATGCGCAATCACATAACACATAACATTCACCCTGAATGTTATGTGTACAGGATGTCATGACATCGGGTCTGACATCCTGGAACAATCCTGCATAATTTCATTTATGATCTCCAGCAGGTACATAATATCAGATGCCATGACATCGTGTATGACATCCTGAAACAATCCTGCATAATTAAACTTCAGCAGGTACATAGATATCTTAAGTTAAGACATCACATACAGCATCTTGTGAACACTCTTTGTTTTACCAAAATTGCTGCCAACACTTAGAACCAACAAACTCCCCCTTTGGCAAATTTTGGCTAAAACATATATCTGTCCATTTTGTTCACAAGAGAAACACATCAGCAGCTAAACAGCAGTTAAACAGCATAACAGCAGTTTAAGCAGCAGCAGAAGCAAACAAACAAAGTTACTAACTATAATAGCAACTAGTAAAACACACAAACACACAAGGGTACTTCTTCTCCCCCTAAGTCTGTTCAATACAGACATCTCCTTTAACAATAACAGCACCTGTAACAACAGCACCTGTAACAATCAGAGTCACCCTCTAACATCTGCTTCAACATCACATGTGCATACAACATCAGACATCTCCTCCAACATCTGTAAACAGAACAGCATTTTGTCTTACATCACACACATCTCCTTCAATAATAGTTGTTCATCTGTTCAGCTACACCAGCACATACATCTCCACACAACTCATACACCTCCACATAGCTCCACATATTTAACTGCCCCACATAATCACTTCTCCCCCTTTTTAGTCAAAATTGACCAAAGGTGACCAATTAGACAAAATAAATGTCAATCAGCCTAGCAGAGAAAGTCACAACCGATGTTATAACATATAAAATGTTGAAACATAAATGTTAGGAGATACACACCACAATTATACACAACTGCAATAGCTGAGATAATTAGAAATCCATGGAACTCATTAAGAGCCCAAATATTACAACATGGCATCAAAAAGGACTGCCAAAAATTACACACATTTCAACAGAAAAACATCAAATTATCCAACATCCAAAACAGCCAAAACCTCATCTAGAACAGCATCCAGAACACACAGCATTATAACAGGGGGACCATCAATATCACAACTTAGTCTGAGGAGGTAGCATCTTCTTCACCTTCAGATCCAGAACCACCACTAGATTGATCTTGAGAATTAGACCTCTCACAAAACTCTTTGTTGTTCTGGTCAGCAATCTCCTATGTATAACAAATTTCCACTTGGTTGCACCATCTTCCAAATGAAAGGAAATGTTGTCCAAATGCACAGCTGCAACCTTAGCTGAAGACTTTCTAACAGTTTGCCTTTTAGCAGTAGAGATGTCTAGAACATCGTCTTCGACATCATCTTCGGAGTCAGAACTTTCTCTGACCTTTCTTTTCTTGACTTCCACTTTACTCCATGATTTAGAAGGACCTACAGCAGCAGCCTTCTTACCTGTTCTGGCTGTCATCAAATCAGCCACAGACTTGCCTTTCCTGGTCTTCATTTTCTTTGCAACACTTGGTTTCAAATGATGAGCCAAGGTGTCATCTTCCTCGTCTGAGTTTTCTTCTTCCAAATCAATTACCTTCTCAGCAATGTCATCTTCCTTATCTGAGCTTTTTCCACTCCACATTAATTGCTATAAATTCTCATGGATACAAATCCCCAATTTCCCTCTTAAACATTCAAATTGATTAGCATCCAAAGCCTCTGTAAATATGTCAGCTAATTGCATTTCAGTTGTAACATGCTTCAGTGCTATGATTTTCTCTTCCACGAGTTCTCTAATGAAGTGATGACGAATATCAACGTGCTTTGTCCTGCTGTGCTGAATAGGATTTTTAGAAATATTTATAGCACTCAAGTTGTCATAGTACACTGTCATGGCATCTTGTGTGACATTGTATTCAGTCAACATTCGTTTCATCAAAACCAGTTGAGAACAACTACTTCCAGCTGCTATGTATTCAGCTTGATATCTAGCACAAACATCATTTTCATCTTTCAAATGTGCAGGAGCAGGTGTCCTTTTATGATTTGCATTCTCCATGTCAACCTTCTTAACCTTGTTCTTGGCATATTTGCTTTGAGATATAAAAATAGACTCTTCTATCTGCTTGACTTGTAGCCCAAGTCCAACAAGGTTCATCTCAACCTTAGACTGCATTTGTCTAGCAACATGTTCTACCATTTGATCTGACCTCCCACCAAACCTAATATTATCCACATCTATTTGAGCCACCATGAGCTTTTCTCTTTCATTTTTCACAGATAGGATCTTGTCAATACATCCCCTCTTGTAACCATTGTTAGTGAGAAACATTATGAGTCTCTCATACCAAGCCCTAGGAGCTTGCTTCAAACCATATAGGGCTTTCTTCAATCTGTACACATGCCTTTTAGGTTGTTCAACATATACTTCCTCTTTCAAGTAGCCATTTGAGATCACTTCCCTTGATTTAGTTGTGACCCTTTTACTTGGATCTCTTTGAATGAGATCTTTGGGATGATCCTTCTGAACTCTGATGGAGGGTCCTTTGTTGACTTTGTCAGGTTCAGCTTGAGGAGGTTCATTCACCTTGTCTGAGAAATCAGCTGGGGGATCATTCAGAGATGTCTTAACATCGTCTAAGACACCAGTCTGTTGGTTATCAACCACACCATTAATGGATTCCATCATTATTTTGATTCTGGAATTAAGGACTCTATATGTTCTGTTGTAGCCCAGAAATAATCTTTTGGGATCCATCTTCCTTCTTTGTTCACTTCTAATTTTGATAACTTGACTTTCCTTTTCTCCTTGAAGTTTTAGACAAAGATCTTTGAAGACTTCAAACACATCATATTTGTTTCTTATAAAGTTGATCCAGGTGTATCTGGAGAAGTCATCCATCACTACATATGCAAACTTCTTCCCACCAAGGCTTTCCATCTGCATGGGTCCAATCAACTCCATATGGAGGAGTTCCAAACCTTTGGCAGTGGTGTCATGTCTGAGTTTCTGGTGTGACATCCTTGTCTGACATTTCCCACAGACTTGTCTTTCATCAATCTTGGGAGTTCCTCTAACAGATATAATCATCTTCATCCCTTTTTCTTTGACTAAGGTACACTTTGAGGAATAACCAATTTGAGAGCTCCACATGTAACATTTGTCTTTGGTCCTGACTCCTTTCATGATCACTTCACTTTCTTTGTTAGTAATCAGACATTCAGTTTTAGTGAAGTTAACATTTAGACCTTGGCCACATAGTTGACTGATGCTTATTAGATTTGCAGTCAAGCCCTTAACAAGTAGGACCTTGTCAAGTTCAGGAACTTCAAGGCAATCAAGCTTATTTATCCCCTTGATTTCACCCTTTTCTCCATCACCAAAGGTTACATAGCTTATGGCATGAGGATGAAGGCCAGTTAGTAGGTCTTTGTTTCCAGTCATGTGTCTGGAGCAACCACTGTCAAAATACCAATCTTCTTTGGCTGAAACTCTGAAGGAAGTGTGAGCTATTAGACTTGTAACATTAGTCTTAGGAACCCATTGCTTCTTGTTGACAGACCTGTGATGTTTGGGTCTTGGTTGATAGTGAGTCTGATGATGAACAAGGCTAGGATAACCATACAGCTTATAGCAGAAGGGCTTCAGGTGGCCAAATTTTCCACAGTAATGGCATCTCCATCTTTGGTGTTTCCCCTTCTGCTGTCTTCCCTTCTGATATTGTGACATATAATGTGCCATCTCAGGTTTGCTTTTAATATGGATGCACTTAGGTTTGGATTTAGGTTTGCAACCAGTGTAACTGCACTCAGGCTTAGATTCATTATACCCAATGCCAGATTTGTCTCCTGTTATTCGTCCAGTTTGAAGAATCTTGTCTAAGGAGTCAGATCCATTGTTTAACATCCTTATATACTTGGTCATCTCTTCTAGTTTAGAATTCAAGAACATAGCTTCAGTTTTTAACTTGGAGATGGTTTCCACGTGTTCTGCCTTCTCTTTCTCCAAATTGTACTATCACTTTCTTCTAGCTTTCCACTTGTTGACTTTCATCTAGCTTGGCATTCAAAGCCACTGCTTCTGTTTTTAATTTGGAGATGGTTTCCAAGTGTTCTACCTTCTCATTCTCAAGTTGAGTTATTACCTTGTTCTGGCTTTCAACCTGTTTACACACCTCTGCACTTTTGTGACACAACTTTCTGTAGGTAGTGGCCAACTCTTCAAAGGTTACTTCATCATCACTTGAGTCTTCCTCAGAACCCCATCTTCCAGTTAAGGCAGTCACAAGATTTGCAGCTTCTTCTGTTTCACTTTCATCAGACCAAGAGGCAGCAAGACTCCTCTTCTGTTTCTTGAGGTAGGTCCCACATTCAGTTCTAATGTGACCATATCCATCACATTCATAGCACTGTGCTTCTTTTCCTTCTTTGGGTTTTTCTTCTGACCTTGTTCTTCTTCCAATATTGTTGGATTTACTGATGTCAGATGCGATGTTCTTGACATTGGCCTTAGATCTTGCATCCATCTTTTTCATAAGTTTGTTGAACTGTCTTCCCAGCATTGCTACCTCATTTTCCAGATCTTCATCAGTCTCTTGATCACCTTCCTCATCTTCCCCTTCAGCGTTTGACATGAAGGTTATGCTTTTGGCTTTCTTTTCAGATCCATCACATATTCTCATCTCAAATGTTTGGAGGGATCCAATTAGCTTATCAACTCTCATATTTGAGATGTCTTGAGATTCTTCTATGGCCGTCACCTTCATAGCAAATCTCTTAGGGAGTGACCTGAGTATTTTCCTTACTAGCTTTTCATTTGACATCTTCTCTCCGAGAGCTCCAGAGGCATTGGCAATTTCAAGGATATTCATGTGAAATTCATGAATATTTTCATCTTCTTTCATCCTTAAATTTTCAAACTTGGTAGTGAGCAGCTGTAGTCTAGACATTTTAACTCTAGAGGTGCCTTCATGAGTGGTTTTGAGAATGTCCCAAGCATCTTTAGCCACCTCACAGTTGTTTACCAACCGGAAGATATTCTTGTCTACTCCATTGAATATGGCATTCAATGCTTTAGAATTTCCAAGGGCTAGATCATCCTCCTCCTTTGACCATTGTTCTTCAAGCTTATTGTCAGTTGTGGCTTCTCCTTCCTTAGTATTTACTGGATGTACCCAGCCTGCTAACACATCCTTCCAAGCCTTATTATCCAGAGATTTTAGGAAAGCTATCATTCGAGGTTTCCAATAGTCATAGTTAGATCCATCCAAAATTGGTGGCATGTGAACAGATCCTCCATCTCTTTCCATAGTACCACAAAGTATTGTCCCTAGATCTCACCCAGAACTAGAGCAGAATGCCTGCTCTGATACCAATTATAATTTTGGTATCAGATATGAGATGTTGAAGGTAATGTCACGACACTAATATCTGAGTAAAACAAATAGGATAAAGATAAAGGATAGTAATGCAAAAGACACAAGCAATTGTTAACCCAGTTCGGTGCAACTCACCTACGTCTGGGGGCTACCAAGCCAGGAAGGAAATCCACTAAATAGAATCAGTTCAAAGACTCTCAGTACACTTCAACAAGTTATAGTCTTTCTCACCTAATCTCTACCCGTGTGATTTCTACCTAAGCACTCTTAGATATGAGAACTCACTCACTCTCCCTCAATCACACCTGTGATTTTAAACAACAATTACTTATGAAAAGAAGACACTCTTCAAAGACACACACTTGATCTTCAATCAAGTAGACACACACTTTATCTTCAATCAAGTAGACACACACTTTATCTTCAATCAAGTAGACACACATTAGATCTTACTTAGCAGCTTTAATCAAGTAGACACACACTTGATATTAATTAGCAGCTTCAATCAAGTAGACACACACTCGATCTTACTTAGCAACTTCAATCAAGTAGACACACACTTGATCTTACTTAGCAGTTTCAATCAAGTAGACACACACTCATGCTTACAAGCTTAGAGTGACAAATTACAACTCATAAATTAGACCAATTCAATCATCTATGGATGAATTGAATGGCTTACAAGTCACACGACCAAACAAGACACAAACCCTTATTCTCTCTCAGTATTTCGCTCTGTATTAGTTGTGTATCAAATCAGGTTTTTCCATGTCCTATTTATAGAAGCATTCAGCTGGGCTTGGACATCTTGAAAACCCTAAAACTATTTTCCAATTAAATCTTCTCATGACAGCTGGTTAGATCTCCTTGGAAAATAAGTAAATCAGGTTGTAATTAATGATTGAATGCGCCTGCAAATCAAATCTTCAATCATACATAGATTGCCATTAAATGAGCAATCACATAACACATAACATTCATCCTGAATATTCTGTGTACAGGATGTCATGACATCGGGTCTGACATCCTGGAACAATCCTGCATAATTCCATTTATAATCTCCAGCAGGTACATAATATCAGATGCCATGACATCGTGTATGACATCCTGAAATAATCCTGCTTAATTAAACTCCAATAGGTACATAGATATCTTAAGTTAAGACATCACATACAACATCTTGTGAACACTCTTTGTTTTACCAAAATTGCTGTCAACACTTAGAACCAACATGCTTATTTGTGGCATCAAAGATTAGGTCACATATCCAAAAAAAAAGTAATGGGGTTAATGAAAGATGAAATATCATCTCAATTGGATTTTGGTGACTGAAATATATGTTTGGATTGCATTAAAGGAAAACACACCAAACAAATATCTAAGAGTTCCTCTACAAGAAGCAGTGAACTCCTTGAATTGATACACACTAATATTTGTGGGCCCTTCGATGTTCCTTCTTGGGGAGGAGAAAAGTATTTTATAACTTTTATTGATGACTTCTCACGTAACTGTTACTTGTATTTATTGCATGAAAAATCTCAATCAGTGGACATGCTAAAAGTATTCATTGATGAGGTGGAAGGGCAATTGGATAGGAAAATAAAGATAGTGAGGTTTGATAGAGGTGGTGAATATTATGGAAAATATATTGAGAAAGGACAATGTCCAGGTCCATTTGTAAAGTTTCTCGAAAGTCGTGGTATATGTGCACAATATACTATGTCTGGCATACCATAACAAAATGGTGTGGCTGAGAGGCGGAATCGTACTCTCATGAATATGGTTAGGTCAATGCTAAATTATAGAAATGTACCATTATCATTATGGACTTATGCATTAAAGACCGCTGCGTATTTTCTTAATAGGATTCCTAGCTGGGTAGTTCCTAAGACTCCTTATGAGCTATGAACTAGAAGGAAACCTAGTTTAAGGCATCTTCATATTTGGGAATGCCAAGTTGAAGTAAGGGCATATAATCCACATGAAAAAAAGCTTGATGCAAGATCCATTAGTGGTTTTTTCATTGGGTATCCTGGAAAATCAAAAGGGTATAGATTTTATTGTCCTAATCATAGTACGAGAATAATTGAGTCTGGTAATGCTCGGTTTATTGAAAATGGTCAATTCAGTGGGAGTGAGAAATCACATAAAATGGATATTATGGAGACTCGTGAAGAATATTCTTCGCCTAGAGAGTCTTCTCAGGTTGTTGTCCCTCTAGTTACGGTACCGTCATGCAACACACTTAGACAATAAATTAATATTCGTAACCCACAAAATAAACATATAATAGATGAACCGGTTGACAATGTACAAGTCACAAATGAGCAAGAACAAGTGAATGAAGAAACACAAGAAATAACAGTAAGAAGGTCTGAAAGGCAAAGAAGACCATCTATTTCGAAAGATTATGTTATTTATTCACTTGAACATGAATGTGACTTGAGCATTGATGAGGATCCACTCTCATTCACATAAGCCATGGAAAATGACAATTCTGAAAATTTGATCAATGTTATGAAAGAAGAGTTAAAATCAATGGATGACAATAATGTATAGGATCTAGTTGAGTTGCCTAAAGGTTCAAAACGGGTTGGTTGTAAATGGGTCTTTAAAACCAAACGAGACTCGAAAGACAATATTGAAAGATATAAAGCTAGACTTGTCGCCAAAGGTTGCACTCAAAAGGATGGTGTTAACTACAAAGAAACTATTTCTCTTGTTTCAAAGAAGGTCTCTTTGAGAATTGTTTTAGCTTTGGTGGCTCATTATGACTTAGAGCTTCACCAAATGGATGTGAAGAACATCTTTCTAAATGGTGACTTAGAGGAAGAAGTGTATATAGCTCAACCTGAAGGGTTTGTTACTATAGGAAAAGAAAGTTTAGTGTGTAAATTAAAGAAGTCAATATATGGACTAAAGCAAGCTTCCAGACAATGGTATCTTAAATTTAACAATACTGTTTTGTCATATGGTTTTGTAAATAACATCGTAGATCGGTGTATCTATATGAAGATCAGTTGGAGCAAATTCATAATTTTAGTCTTATATGTTGATGATATTTTACTTGCTGCCAATGATTTTTCTTTGTTACATGATGTAAAGAAGTTTCTCTCCAATACATTTGAAATGAAGGATATGGATGAGGTATCATATGTGATAGGAATAGAAATATTCCGTAATAGATCACAAGGACTGTTGGGATTGCCTCAGAAAGGTTATATAAATAAATATTAGAGAGATTTGGAATGGAAAAATGCTCTATTGGGATAGCTCCTATTCAGAAAGGGGACGAGTTTAGTCAAATGCAATTTCCCAAAAATGGATTAGAACGAAAAGAAATGAAGTATATTCCCTATGCATTAGTAGTTGAGAGCTTGATGTATGCCCAAACATGTACTCGACCAGATATCAGTTTTGTCGTTGGCATGTTGGATCGATATCAAAGTAATCCCATAATGGACCACTGGAAAGCTGCAAAGAAAGTTCTTAAGTACTTATAAGGCACCAAAGATTATATGCTCACTTATAGAAGATCAAATCAATTTGAAGTGGTTCGCTACTCAAATTCAGACTTTGCAGGATGTGTGGACTCTAGAAAATCCATATTTGGATATGTTTTTCTTCTGTCTAGAGAAGAAATATCATGGAAGAGTGGAAAGCAGTCCATCATTGCTACCTCTACTATGGAGGCAGAATTTGTGGCATGCTTTGAGGCCACAATTCAATCATTGTGGTTGCGGAACTTCATCTTAGGGCTTGGTATTGTCGATAGTATAGTTAGGCCGCTAAGGATTTATTGTGATAATTCTGCAGAAGTCTTCTTCTCTAAGAATGATAAATATTCTAAAGGTGTTTGTTAACATTATAATATGATTGATATATATACATGTATAGTTTAATTTCGTATTATATGACACTTGTGAATTCAATTAAGGTTATGTTTCTGCTGAATTTTATCATTCATATTATACATTGCTATTAATATGTGGTGACAAGGGTGTCTTTATAAAGACATGAGAGGCACATTATTGTATCCTTTAAATTTATTTGAATTGGATTGATTCGTGATGCATGGAAGGAATCAAGTTGATGAATAATTTGTTAATAATTATGACTCATGTAATTAAAAGTTTGGCTTAAATAAAGGATACCCTAATGTTGATGATTATTTGGATTGATGGATAATTAAGCCAATGGGGTTTTATTTTGAAATTCAAAATTTAAATCTCTCTTCTCTCTCTTCATGGATGTTGGGACATGTCTCTTGTAATGAAATGTGTTTGTTGAAATAAGATGACTATAAATAGGTACCTTTGTAAAAACAACAACACGTTTTCTCACTCCTTCTCATTTTCTCACAAAAATACAAAAATATCTTCATCATCAAAAGATACACATAAGGAAGAAGGAAGAGAGGAGAAAACTTATAAAAATAAAATTGAGAATCTGACAAGAATCGCGTAATAGATCCGGATACATTTTTACTATTTTTCATAAAAATTGAAACAGTGTAAAAATTAATGCAATTTTGGTAACATGCTAGACTATCATGGAGTCAATATATTATGATTATAATTAAAGAAAATTATTTAATGAATGATATTTTTGGTTAACATGTAATAGGATTTCATATTTTAAAACCTAGGCCTAAGATGTATGGTAATTAATTTAAAATATTCTTTAAATTATGAGTACGTGTGAAACCAAACATGCAACAAGTGATATATTTAGGACAAAATAATATTAAAATAATTGGGAGGTCATGGACATAATAAATATAAGTAATACATTGGTAGTTGTTTGAAAAGTGAAACTATCGTTATAATTGGACTTTTAAATTAAGAAATGCATCACTGGTTGTATGTCATCAATAATGCTAAAAAATTTAAACATTATGGCACAGTAAAACAACAAAACTTGTAAAGGAAACAAAAACAGGCATGGATTACTGATTACTACATAATTAAATCTAATAATCATTATGACTAGACTAATAGTAAAGATATTCAATTATCTTAGTTGTATATAATATGAATTAAGAAATTAAAGTTAGAATTATTTTATATATGAATTGATGGACAATATATAAATCATATTCAATGTTAAATATATAATACAAAGAGGAGAAGAAGCATGTTAATATAGTAAGAAATAATTATATTAAATATATAATCAAAATTATTTTAAATATTTTAATGTTAAATATTTGCACATTTATACATGAGAGAGAAATAATAATATCTTAACCATACCAATATTATAGCTTAGCATATTGCATTTCATTGTTTAGGGCATTAGGCATTTGCATATTGCATATCATGTGAAAATAGACAAGTCATCCTCCTAAGTCTTTCTCAGAAGATAGAGAGGTTAAGAGATGCCAGCATGAGGGTCTCATAAATTGATCACTAGCCATCTGAGGGTTTGTGCTTCAATTAGGGTTTCTTGGTCCTTCAAGGAGTTTGAGCATTATCTTATTGGCAAGGGTACATCATCATCATCATGGTTATGTCATCCTCAAGGGTCTCATTGTTCATGCTCAGATTCTTTGGGATTAGGGTTTTGACCTCTGGTCAACCCTAATCAGTTGCATGCTACCAGTCAGGGATTTTCAAGGAGGTGAGGTCTTTCTTGAGAAGGAGATCATCATATGATTTTATTGAGCTTGTATAAGCTAGGGTTTCATTTTGGAGCCATTTCCTCAAGGCTAGAGGCTCAGAAGTCCACAGTGCATGACCAGGTCATCTGAGGCCCATAAAAGTCAACTGCAAGTCAACCGAGGGCTAGGAGGTGGAGAAATGAGTTTCAACATCTCATTCATGTCCCAAAGAAGGTTATTTAATCATGTCAAATGCCTACCTTGAAGATTTTGAAGCCAGATCAAAAGTTTCCAAAAATGGAAAGTGACCTGTAATTTGAAAGTTTCCAAAAATGGCAAGTTTTGGACCAACTTCAACTCAACTTTCCAACATCAAATAAGCTTCAAATGAAATTTTGTCCAACGTGAAAGTTGAAGATCTTTCTCTCCCATTTCCAAAAAGTCCAAGATCATGAATTTCTAATGAATGGTTAAGGAGTTATGATCAAATCATGGCAAAGTGTGCATGGAACTTCAAATGGCCATATCTTTTGAACCAAAACTCCAAATTTGGTGGTTCTTTTTGAATTGTTCTTCTCATGTCATGAAGTTTCCAAAACATCCATCACATTGCATGAAATGTTATCACATGAGCATTGGCATATCCAAGTCAATTTTGGAGGGAAAATTGGAAATTTAAAAATGGTGTATTGTATGGACTTTCTACCATTGCCATTGTGTTTGAAATGTAATTTTGAGTGAATTTGGGTCTTGGTGTGCACTTTTCACATGTACATCTCATGCATGAGGTGAAAATGCAAATTTGTGCATGCACCTTATTTCTTTCTAATCCCAATTAACCATGGCTTAAGTTTGATTTCAGATTAATTAGCAAGGCATATAAAAGCTTAATCACAACTGAATTGGAAAAAACACACATTTTCAGATCTAGATTTGGAATTTTGATCAAAATTTTCTCTCACAAAGAACTTCCAAATTCTTCACATAAACACTCATTTCCTTGCATGATTCTTGATCCTGGAGTAGTTTTGAGTAAGGTTCAACGTGCACTTTGAAGAATTTGTGCCAGATTCAACCATGCTTGAAGCTTGAAGGTGTTAATGGAGTTTTCAAATTAAGCTGGATTCACACGTGTTGGAGCCTCCAATTCTTCATCAATCATCTCCACAAGCGTTCTGGAACAGCTTTGGATCATTTAGAGCCTTGGAACGTGCAAAACAAGAACCTGCTCTTCAAGAGGTAGGATTTTCGACCTTCATAATTCTCAAATCCATGAACATATTTGTGTAGATCTTTGTTTCCTGAGAATTCTGAGCTAAAAATCGTGTGAAATGGTGCATTATTCCTTGAGTTACGCGCGTTTGAAGTTTGAGATGCAAAAATGTTCATGCTCGATTCTCACTTGTTATGATGTTTTAAGCTTAGATCATTGTTGATCTGTGCTCTACATAGCGTGAGCTTTGATTTGGTATGCGTTTTGTTGAATTCTGGAAGTTTCTGGAATTTCTGGAAATTTGAGGATGAACATTCATCATCTTCATCATGAAGAAGATGAAGATGCATGCGTAGCGTCGGTTTCTGGAGAATAGCGACGGTTTCTGGAGAATAGCGACGGTTCCTGGTTCTTTGCGTGCGTGGCTTAGGGTTTGGTTCTGATTGGTTCATGCGTGCGTCCAGTAGGCAAATTCATTGGCTCACAATGCCTTGACCAAGGCCACATCAGCGCTGACCTGCCAACACATAAATGAAACACAGCGTTTCATTGGCATGGCGCGCTCACGTTTGAATTTCTACACGGATCGATTCTGTCCGAGTGCAAAATATTCAAATTGTTCATTCTTTTCATGTTTTCCCTCCATATTCCATGTACATGTTCATTTTTGAATTTCATTTGGTATGCTAACTTAGAAAATCCATAATAAATTGAAAAATGCTCCAAATCACTCCCAATTTTTTGCAAAATGATCCTTGTTTTGTCTAGTTTTTTATGATGATGAGTTTGAAAGTTGTGCATGGCTGGAATTTTATTGGCTCTAGGTTGATTGAACACATGTGCATGTGTGACCTTTCCTTACTCTTTCCATTGTGAAATGCTTGATTTTAATCCAATGGACATGAAATTTTACATGCTGATTCTAGACATGTTAATGGATGTTTTAGGCTTGGTTTGGTATTTTTCCCATTCACCATTTCTGTTTTATGAACATGTTTGCATGGTGTGACAATTTGTGTCACACCTTTGGTTGTTCAACTTGTGCAATTTGATTTCCATGCCAAATGACCTCTAATGCTTCTGATTTTTTGTATGATGGATGTTTTGGATGTGTTGAATGCTCATGAATTTTTCCAGAATTATTTGAATCATTTCTGTTTTGATTGGGAATTTTCATTCATGATGATCAAATGTGTGCCTTGAATTGGTCATTGACTTCTCTTGCCTATTACATGAACTTGCCTATTGATTTTGGTTTGGTCCTTTTTAGGACTTATTCTTGATTGATTAAATATGATTCATGTTGAGTTTGAAGTTCTGTTTTGGCTTTTTGAACCCCTTTTGAGCCTAGGCTTTGACCTAGTGGTTTGTTACTTACATTTGAGTTGTGATTTCAGGTTCAAGTATACATCTCCATGATTGATGTTGCTCCTTCATTTGAGCTTGATCCCTTGTTGTTGGCTAACATTTGTTTGTTTTGTAGGCTTTGAGGACAATTCACTTGTGTTTATGGCTTATGTGTTGCATATTGGGTTGTCTGTTTGATATTGACTGTTGACTGTTGACTGTTGTCTGAGTATTGTACTGATTGGTTTAGCTGTTTCCATAGGTACCTAAGTTGCTTTAAGTTCATTTGAAATTTGCTTTGCTTTGCTGTGGTTGGCATACCACTTAGGTATAATTCCTTGATCGTCATGTAGTCTGGAAGACCTACTGTTATTGGTAGGCACCTGTCTGAAGCCCTCCTTAAAAGGCAATGTTTGTGGATGTTTAATTTTGTGCCAAGCAGGTTAAGTCCTCTTAAGAGGCAATTGGCAGATAAAAGGGATGTGCAATCCATCCCCTGCTATTCAGTTGTGTCATTCACTTTGCTCACACCATGTGTTGATGCATTGTGAATAAGAACCCAAGATCTTGTTGTGTCAGTCATGTGGAGAAGAGTCCCATATTCTGGACTCCCACACTTTCATTGCTTGAAGCTCTCCCAGGCCAGGGATAAGAGCTGTGAGGAATAACCCTCATCTCCATTTCATTTGCTTCACCCTAACTCTCAATGTTAGGGTTAAGAGCTAAAAAACACCCCCATTCCAGTTGGCTTGTTTCTACAGCCTAGCCTTGTATGAGCCATTTGTTTGCATATAGTGTGTGTGATACTTGTGCTTGTGTTTGATTATTGTGCTGTTTAGGCTAGTTTGCTTCCTATGCAAGTTAGGATAGAGACCTCAACATAGGGATCGTATGCATGATAACTTCTAGGCTCGAGTCGTAGTCTCCCTAGTAGCTTGTTATCTCCCTAGTCTCTGGTTAGGTTAGAAGTTCTTTCCCTGTTAAGGGGAACTACGTCGCCCTGATCCTCATACCAGATGAGGTACGTAGGCAGGAGATCGTGAGAGATCTCTCCGGGCACCCTTTTTGTTTTTCAACCTTTTATTTTTTTGTGTGTGTTTGCCTGACAGCTATTAGGCTCGAGTTCCAGACTCCCTATTAGCTTGTCTGTTTGATAACCTTTTTTGTGGGTGTTAGGAGTTGGATGTAAGACCAGCGATTGGCATTCTGTTTCCTTCTTGTGGTGTGTTTGGAGTCTGATGTAAGTTCAGCGATTGGCATTCGGTTTCCCGTTTCTTGTGGTGTGTTTGGAGTCTGATGTAAGTCCAGCGATTGGCATTCGGTTTCCTTTTCGTGTTTGTTGTGTGTGGAGTCTGATGTAAGTCCAGCGATTGGCATTCGGTTTCCCGTTTGTGTTTGTGTGTTCGGAGTTGGACGTAAGACCAGCCATTGGCAGTCTGTTTCCGTTTGTGTGTTTCTTTTGACGTCTCAGCGTCTATGCGTGTGTTTTGTTTCAGCGTGCGTTAGCCGAGCTACGAGTGCTCTGATTCTTTCTCTAGTTAGAGAAGATACGTATGCATAGGATGCGACATCCTAGCGAGCACGTTTCCCCTTTCCCCGAACTACGTCGACTCTGATGTTTGTTTCTGACAAACTACGTAGGCTCAGGATGCGATATCCTGCCGAGTCACCTTCCTCCTTCTTCCATCTGTGTTTGATTCCAGTGTGTGTGAATTCTTTGAGCAGTTATTTAGCAACCTTATTCTATTCTTTTGAGCGTGGATCCCGTCGTGTACGACGGACGTGAGGGGTGCTAATACCTTCCCCTTGCGTAACCGACTCCCGATCCTTGCGTCTCCGGTCGTTAGACCATTCCCTTTCCAGGTTTACTTCGAGCGTTTCCTTTCCCTCCCTTGGGATAAATAACGCACGGTGGCGGCTCTGTTTGTTTGTTTTTCCCGCCGGTTGTTTTTCGCGGATGCGACAGCTGGCGACTCTGCTGGGGAATCGAAGTTGACCTCTTGCTGGTCCATCTTCCCTAAGCGAGTCACTCCTAGCGCTCTAGGATAGTTTAGGTTGCTTGTGCTGCTCTATTTATTGCATTTATGATTATTATACTGTGTATATATTTGCATATGTGTTTGCATGCATCATGTTATCATTGTGTTGAATCTGCACAGGTTGGTTCCTTTGATTTGGGGTGGGTGTTCTGAGTGGGGCTAAAACCCAGGCCCGAGTATACACCTAGGATTAGCGTGGTCTCATGTTGCCTTTCATGTTAGGTAAACATGTTTTTGGCGACGTGACATACTACAAGCCGGACGAGGTTCTTTTGAGAGAGCTCTTCCTTTGTGGAGTATCCACTTTGGTTGAGTTACCTCAGTTGAGCTGTTGACTTCGGTGACCGTTCTTTCCCGGATCTCTGGTTTAGACGATCTTATGAGAGCTGCAACAGCACACCCGAAAGGGCAAACCCGTTGAGTATCTTTGCCCGATTGTCGAAGCCATTATCCGCCTTAGGATGACCTGATTAGAATTCACCTGTGAGGGGAGGGTTGATTCTTACAGATGCATGTTCTGATGGTGACTAATGGTTCAGTTATTGATCAGAGTCCTGTTTATAAGTCGGATTTATGGATTTATTTCTGAGACGCCGGAGTTCTGTCTGTGGTATTTATCAGTGGGGATTCGTTTATTTCAGGATTCCCTGGGTTGGTGTAGATGATTTTGTGGTTATCAGTTCAGTGATTTCCCAGTGATGATGGTGATATATCCTTCAATTCCGTTTATTTCGGAACTCTTGAGTGGGATTTGTGGTTACTCAGTACCTCAGATGGTTGTGATTAGTTCAGAGACCGTGATCCAGTTCAGTGGATGTTCAGATGACTTGGAGGATGGCACAGTGCATTGCATTCATACATCAGCATCATTCTCATTTTGCATTTATCTGCATCTAACACATGTTTATCCATATGCAGGGGACATTCTTGATCGAGATCCTGGTTGAGAGACTTCTTTGTTCCAGACATGAGGACCGGCTTGAAAGACGATGTTGTCTACAGTTTCTTCGACCCAGAGATCGATGTACTGAGAGATATGATAGCATTGATTACACCTGACCATGTGGGGTTATTCCGTGGGACTTATGGGGGTATTCTGAAGTTGGTTTTCAGGCTTACTGATATAGATAAGAGTGCCATCCATACTCTTCTCCAGTTTTATGACCCAGGCTTGAGGTGCTTTGTTTTCCCGGATTACCTGTTGGGGCCTTTGATGGAGGATTATGCCAGCATCCTGGGTATGCAGATCCGAGATCAGATTCCATTCTATGTCACTAAGGGGGAGCCTGATATTGCTGAGATTTCTCGTGCTCTTTATTTGAGCCCAGAGGTGACCAAAGGGGGTTTGAAGGAGAAGGGAAAGTTGCCCGGTTTTCATCTGAGTTTCTTGGAGGCTAAAGCCAAGGAGTATGCTAGTGTGGGTAATTGGAGGGCCATTTATGCTTTGCTTGCTGTGAGCATCTATGGAATCATCATGTTCCCTAACCAGAAGAACTTTATAGATATTAATGTTATCCGGTTGTTTATGCAGAGGAATCCTATTCCTACCCTGGTTGGGGATGTCTATTACTCGGTCCATAATCGGAACGAGAAGCGGCGCGGGGGATTGATCCGATGTTGTGCTCAGCTGTTGTACAAATGGTTCATGGGGTATTTGCCGTCCAGAGGTGCATTTGCCTTTCTTGATCCTACTGTCAAGTGGTCATTCAGGCTGATGGGTTTGCGAGCCAATGACATAGCTTGGACTCACAATGGTATGGCTGGACGAGATTTCATTTACAGTTGTGGGAGTCTTCCCAATGTGCCTCTTATTGGAGTTCAAGGTTGCATTAATTACAACCCGGTGCTTCTAAGGAGACAGATGGGGTTTGCTGTGGAGGGTCCTCCCCTTGGACGAGAGATTCAGGAGTCTTTCTACTTCCCGATTGAGGGTAATCAGCCAAAGTTGAGGCAAGTGTCTGATGAGTGGCGTGACATCCAGAGAAAGGGCAAGGTTCCTTTTGGTAAGGTTAATAGCAGGTCTTTTCCTCCGTTTGATGATTGGCTTAGGAAGAGGATTGAGCTCACACATCTACCATTTCCTGGAGGTGATCCTTGGTGTCCTTTGATTGAGGGGCCATGTTCTTCTGTCAGCATGGAAGAATTCCTTGAGATGAAGAAAGCCAAAGATTAGCTGCAAGCAGAGAAGACTGAATTGGAGATGAGTATTGCTAGGATTCAAATGGCTAATCAAGAAATCAAAGGGAGAATAGAAGATCAGGATAAGAGACATGCCATTGAGGTGAAGCACTTTGAGATAGACACTGCCTATTATCACAAGATCAACCAAGCGTTGGAGTCATCTACAAAGGAGCATGACATTACCAAGGAGAAGCTAGCTAGAGCTTTGAGGGATATTGAAGATGAGAAGAAAAGACAGATTCTTGTGAAGAATCAGAGAGATGCCAGAGCCAAAGTCCTTGCCACAGATTGGGAAGCTGAGAAAGCGAAGATTATTGCTGAGAGAGATCACTATCTTGCTGAGAGGGATCATTACTTTCGACAGATGAAGATTCACCAGAAGGAGGTGGGGAGATTGCAGCAGGAGAACACTGAGCTCAGGTTCGCAGTGAAGTTTACCAGGATGGTTGATGATGCAGAGCCCTCTGGGGGACCTCCTTCAGTGTAGACTTTTGTTTATCATGTGTTGGATTACCGTCAGGCCTGTTGACGGAATTCACTTGCTTGTATTTCCTTTCTGTTTCTGGAGAATTGTATTTGATTTGTATCAGACTCGATGTATGACTTTTGCACGTGTAGTGCACTTTTGATATACAGTGGTTGTTTTCATTCAGTGATCAATCTTCAAGCTTTATTTGCTTTGCCATGCTTCACTCACATAGCACACACATGGCTGGGTGGTATCTTTGCTAAATCATATCTCTAATCTGTATGATGAAATCATTCGATGAATGTCAGAATATTACTGCCGGATTATTATATGTCTCGATGAAACCAGGATCGAAGGACAGAGTGTTCCTCATATGGATATACAGTGCATTCATGCATGAATCATAATAACTTGTCTTCTATTTTGCAGGTGTCAATTTCTAACGTGCTTGATTGTTTCAGGAATCATTGCTCGCGCACGTAGAATCATTCCTTTGCACGCAGCACGTCCACACAGATACCCTACTAGACGCAACACATCCAGGCTGATGGATCTACCCAACGCAAATATTCTTGAGCTGAAGGAGAAAATGAATGAACTGATCAATGTCATGCAAGGGTTTGCCGTGGGGCAAAAAGCACTTGCTGATAAAGTGGAGAAGCTCGAGCGGGCTTCAACTGCTAATAGTGGTGTCAATTTAGAGGGGGTCTCCAACCCCGGTCTTGGTGGTTCTAGGGATGGAGGAGATCTCGGAAAAAGGACAACTGTTGGTGTAGTGACTAATAATGCTGGTGGTTTTGGTGTTGCCACGGGCGGTGGACCAGGTCTGGCGGGTAACAATTTGAAGGACAGACTGTTTCCTCCTTTCTTCGGGGCCGAGGAGGATAGAGAAGAAGATCAGTTCTCTGTGCTTAACGAACAGTTTGGGCAGTACGGTGTCCAACCACCAAGCAAAGAGATTCAGGTGCTGGCGGAGAAAATTAGGGCTCTTGAAAGCTATGCTACTCCAGGGGTTGTTAATATGTCAAATATGGGGCTGGTTGAGGGGATTGTGATCCCACAAAAGTTCAAAGCGCCTGCGTTTGACAAGTATAATGGGAGTTCTTGCCCGGAAACTCACCTTCAGGCTTTTGTCCGTAAGATTTCTGCTTATACAATGGACCAGAAGCTGTGGATGTACTTCTTCCAGGACAGTCTGTCTGGGGGGGTCCTTGGAATGGTACACTAAGTTGAAGTCTTCTGACATCAAGAGCTGCCAGGATCTTGGGGATGCATTCTTTAAACAATACCAATTTAATGCTGACATGGCTCCTAGCCGTACCCAATTGCAGGGTATGTCTCAGAAGCCTAATGAAGGGTTTAAAGAGTATGCACAGAGGTGGAGGGAGTTGGCTGCCCGGGTTCAACCTCCGTTGGTGGATAGAGAAATGTTAGATCTGTTTATGGGTACCCTGCAGGGGACCTTTGTTGAAAGAATGGTTGGATGCCCGGTTACCAACTTTGTTGATATAGTGGTGGCTGGGGAAAGAATAGAAAGTTGGTTGAAGTTGGGGAAGATACAGGGTAACGCTTCATCGTCTGGATCGAAGAAGCCCTTTGGGAATGGTCAGAGGAAGAAGGAGGGTGACACCAGCGTTGTGTATGCTCAGAGGGGGCAGAGTAGGGATCGTTACTACCAGCACACTGCTGCGGTAACCATTCCTGTTGATAATCAACAACAGCAACATCAACAACCGCAACAACAACGACAGCCATTTCAACAGAGACCGCAGAGGGCCGGGTATCAAGTAAGAAGACGAATGATTGATCGTCAATTTGATAGGCCATCTGTGACCTATTCATTCTTGCTGAAGAAGTTGAAGGACTTGGGGTTGGTTCAGCTGAGAACTTTGGCTCCAGTAAGACCCGATCAGAGGCCTCCCAGCTATGACGAGAACGCCAAGTGCGAATTCCACTCTGGTGCTCCTGGACACAATGTAGAAAATTGTAAAGCTTTTAAGCATGTGGTCCAGGACTTGGTGGATTCTAAAGCTATCAATTTTGCTCCATCTCCAAATGTTAATGCTAATCCCATGCCTGCGCATGGTCAAATGGGGGTGAATGCAATTTCTGAGGATGGTAGGACCGTTGGACTGATGATTGTAGATCAGTTGAAGACTCCATTGGTTGAGGTCAAGAGGCAACTGTTGAAGAATGGGGTCTTCCCGGGCTGTGATAATTATTGTGTTGCGTGCACTGTTGCTCCTGACGGGTGTGTATTGCTGAGGGAGGCTGTCTAGAGGCTGATGGATGAAGGAAGCCTCAGATTTGAGAAGATGGATTTGGGGAAGGAGGATGTCTCCACCCTGTCGCATCCGCGAAAAAACAACCGGCGGACTGAAACAAAAACACAACACAGAGCCGCCACTGCGCGTTATTTATCCCAAGATAGGGAAAGGAAACGCTCAGAGAAACCTGGAAAAAGCATGGTCTCGCGACCAAAGAGAAAGGGTAAGGGAGTCGGTTACGCAAGGGGAAGGTATTAGCACCCCTCACGTCCGTCGTACTCGACGGGATCCACGCTCTAAGAAAAGAAAAGGTTGCTAAACACCACACACACACGCACCGAAGACAACACAGGTGGGGTTAAGGGGAAGAGAGCTCGATAGGACATCGCATCCTATGCCTACATATCTCGTCTGGAACGAGAATCAGAGCTGCTGTAGTTCGGCTCACGCACGCCAAACAACACACGCACCCACAGGCAAACCTGGAACCCGACAACCACTCGATGGAATTACGTCAGCTTCCGAACCAAAACACACACCAGAGGGCAAACGTGGAGCCCGACCGCCAATCACTGGACTTACGTCGGCATCCGAACCAAACACACAATCAGATAACAGGTAAACACACACAAAAAGAAAAAAAAGTGCCCGGAGAGACCTCGCACGGTCTCCTGCCTACATACCTCGTCTGGAACGAGGATCAGGGCGATGTAGTTCCCCCTCAAGGGAAAGAAATTCTAGCCAGAAACCAGGGGAAGACACACTACCAGGGAGCTGTACTCGAGCCTAGTGTTGTCATGCATCATTGCCCTACGTTGTGGTTTCTACCTACTTGCACAACTGCAAGCTAATCCTATCCAGGAAAACAAGCATACAAGCATACAAGCATCAACAGATCAAAACAAGCATTTCAAGCAAGTATTCACATAGCACACACTATAACCAATCAAGTGGGCTCAAACAATGGGTTTGACTGCCGAAGCAAGTCATCTGTACATGGGTAGTATTCGCTCTTAACCTTGCCATTGCGAGGCTAAGGTGAAGCAGATGAAAGGTAAGTGAAGATCAGACTTCACAGCTCTTATCCCTGACCAGGGAGAGCTTCAGACAAAGGAGCGTGGGTCCAGAATGGAGGGACCCTTCTACGCTCAAAGACTCTGACTCGATTGTGCAACAACACAAGATCTTGGGTTTGTGTCCCAATGCATCAACACACAGCCGTGTGAGCAGAGGGACGACTCACAGAATAGTGGGGGATAGATTGCATATCCCTTTGATCCACCAATTGCCTCATAGAGGTCTTTACCTGCTTGGCACAAATGTAAACAACCACAAACATCGCCTCTTAAGGAGGACTTCAGACAGTTGCCTGGCCAAGTAACAGGCCAGGTCTTCCAGACTACATGAAGAATAGAAGTCCTACCTCAAGTGGTTTAAAAACCAAGCAGCAGCAAGCAAGTTCTTAAAGAACTGTAAGCGACTAAATGTACCTGAAATCAATCAAGTATCATCAGTACTCAGACAAACCAACAGTAAACAGCAAATGTTAATCTATACAGACAACACAATTTAATGCACATAAGTGCAAGCTATAAGCTCAAGCTCAAGCTTCACAACCTACAAAACAAAGTCATGTTAGTTCACAACACCAAACAATCTCAATTTAATTGACTTGAAGCATTCTCCTTGAGCATTATGCATTTCATCCTGAAAAGTCAAACCAAATGTGAGAAACAAGACCACTAGGCCAAGCCTAGGGTCCAAAAGTGAGAAAAAGATCTAAACTGTAACACCCGAGGTCGGAGAGGCCGAAGAGTGGTTACATGTGACACCCGAGGGCGAGGGAGTGGTTGTTTATGCATGAGGCATGACAATGAGACACTCCTAGCAGCTTCTAGGGGAAAAACCGAATTCACATCGGAATGAGAGGGATCCTGAGGCTATGCAGGTATGGGACTGCATGGTTGAGTGAAGGCTTATAAGGATTAATTGGTACTACCTATACCAACAAGATGCATCTTCTTTTCGGTAGCCCAATAGATAAGAACTCCATAGTTAATCGTGCTTGACTTGGAGTAGTATTGGGATGGGTGACCTTCTGGGAAGTTTCCCGGAAAGTGTGTGAGTGAGGACAAAACATGCCGAAAAGACTCGTGTTGGTTTGTGGGGTCAGTCGGTAATCCTGAAAGCAGTTTGGGGTGTTACATAAACAGCAAGTAATTCTCAACCAAAATCAAATTAAAACAATTAAAAAGCCAAGGCAATTGATCCCATATTTATATCATTCACCATATTCATTTCATGACCAAAACAAGTCAAACTAGGTCAAATGCAACATCCAATGTCCAAACAGAATGAATTCCATCAAAAGCATACCAAAATAATTCCAAAAATCCTCAAATAATTCACACCTAAACAGGACATATTCAAGGTATAGCATGTCAATTTTCAGCTCAATTGGACAAAAGGAACTAGGTCAATGAAAATCAAGAAATCCAGACACAATTATTCAAGCCAATTCAAGGTATCAACACATGCATTCACTTCAAAAATTCATAACAGAGTGAGAACAATTAAGAAATGAATGGGACCAAAACAGTGATGTCCTACAATGTGTCTATAATCAACATACCAAATTTCACATTCATCCAAAACCATATGAGGATTTCACACAAGATATACAAACATGTGTCACATAAGGTTGCACAATGAACCAACAGAGAAGAAAAATATCAATCAAATGGAAAATGCCATAGAAAAATCCAGAAAAATTCACAAGACATCTCAACATATCAATGATCATTCATACAAAATTTCAATCCAAACCAACAATCATAGGTCATGAAAACAAATTCATGAAGTTGACCTAGCTAGGTGTGACACAAATTGTCACACCTAGATTCAAAAAATCATATCTCAATCATCAGGTATCCAAAAATCATAAACTTTATATGGAAATCACCATCAACATGTCCAGAATGAGCACAAAAAATTTCAATCATTTCTTTAAATGTATGAGCATTTCATGATGAAAATGGCAACATGTACAAAATTGTGACACATTCTACAAACCCTAGGCTCATTGTTTTTCCATTCATGCAACAAAATTCCAAAAAATATCCATTAAATTCTACACATTCTCATGAGAAAAATGCAAAAAATTGCACTCAATTTGGATCAAAACGAATGAGTTATTAATTTTTGAAGATCATGGCACAAAATAATAAAATGAAAAGAAAATAAAATGGAATAATTAATTAAATAATGCTGGCAATGGCATTTTTGAAATTAACTTGAACATCCCCAAAACGGCGCCGTTTTGAGCGCGGGAACGAAATGTTCCTATTGGCCAGGCTTGGAGGCAAACAACAATTTCAAACGGCCAGGCGAATTACAAGATCAAACGCATCTTATTTCCAGAAAATCATCATCATCAACATCATTTTTCCAGAAATGTGCATGAACACAAGAACATCGAAACTCCACAAAAATTTACAAACGAATAACCGTTGGAAAGGTCTGATCCTCAGGATTCCAAATATGTACATGATTTATCCTAATTCTCACTACATAATCCGGATCGAGCATTTAAAGTTTCGCATTCAAATCTTAAAATCAACATATCTCTTCCTACAGTTCACTAAATCAAAAACTACCTACATCATGTTGATCTACATGGAACGCTCTACACAAAGCACATAACAATTGAAGGAATCGTGAAGGTCGAATTTATGTACCTTGAATGGAACAGTTGATGTTCTTGGAGCTTTGGCGCGTGTTTCTTCAAAACAGATGAAGATTGAAGTTCAGCAAGGTAATTGGAGAAGATAGATCAGCTCAAGAACGCTCCAGTTGTGAGAAATTGCAAAATGCCATTAATGCACCAAGGATGAACAGCCACGGATCCAATGTCCTTTTGATGCAAATTACCAAAACAGTTTGAGAGGAAGATGATTGGAGAAGGCAGCAAAAGGAACCACACGAATTGATGAAGAATTGAAGGAGTTTTGCTCAATTTTGTTCTTGAATGTTCTTGAGCTTTTGGAGAATTTGGAGGGAAAAGTTTGTTGAATTCTTGTGAAATGTGATTCTGATCCAAAGTTAGTTATGATTAGTGATATATACTCCAGCTCTAATCACCTCATTAATCACCAATTAGCCAAATGACATATGATTAGCAAAATGTGATTTTACTAAGCAAGGGCAAAAATGCCATTTCACAATGGGGCCCATGACAGCTGTATGACAGCTCACACATTCTCTAAATATCAGTTATGATGTGTTGCAACTTGTCCCATGGTCATTGGTTGTGTAATTTTGATTTTCACTATGTCATGGCAAATGGTATAATTTTCAAATGCAATTCACAAGTGACTTGACCAAATAATGAACCTCAACATGTTATGCAAGTTCAAACCATTTTCAATTTTCATTTGTGAGGTGTTGCAAAAATCTCCATTCCAAAATTCTCATTATTTCTCAAGTTGGACCATTTTGCCCCTGGATTTTTAACTGTACACTTGAAAATTGACTTTTTGCATTGACCATTTTTGATGAATTCCAATTATTCACCATGAAAGTACATGTCAAATGGAGTTTGCACATAAAAAGATCACTCAATTTGGACACTCCATGTGGAAGTTATGCCCCTCTGATTATGGGTCATTTTTGAAATTGAATGGACCATAACTTGCCAACCATACATGGGAATTTCAAGTTCTTGGACTTTTTGAAAAGGTGAGAACAAGATATACCACTTTCATGTTGAACACATTTTCATTTGAAGCTTCCTTGGACATGTAATTTTGAGGTCAAAAACTTTCCATTTTTGGAAACTTCCATTACAAGTCACTTTCTATTTTTGGCAATTTTTGTCCTGACTTTATTTTCTTCATTCTTGAGCTTTGACATGTCAAATAACACTTGTTCCAACATGAATGAAGTGTATCCAACTCTCTCCCACCTCCAAATCCATAAAATCAAGCACAGTTGACCACAGTTGACTTTTCAACTGATAGATGAATTTGGCAATGCATTGATCAATCTGAGCTCCAATCTTCTGATGAAATGGCCCAAGGGTGAAACCCTAGCCTCAATATGCACAATAAAATCATGTGATGATCCCCATAGCCATCATAGACCCTATCTCCTAGCCATGCCCTGATTGGCCCAATGCAATTGATTAGGGTTGACCAGTGGTCAAAACCCTAATCTCAAGGAATGTGCTCCAACACTTGATGATGACAAACCATGATGATGATGATGAATCATTTCAATCAAGATGAAGACCAATCTCCTTGAGAACCACAAAACCCTAATTTGGACCTCCACATCCTCAGATGATCAATGACCAGTCCCATGAAACCCTAGCTTGCACATGACCTCCTATCTTCTGATCAAGACTTGGGAGAATAGCTTGCACAATGTGACCACATGATATGCAATATGCAATGCCTAATGACCTAAAAAATGATATGTAATACGTTATGCTAGTCCCAAGAGAGGAGGGCAAATTTTGAGGTGTTACAGCTGCCCCTATTCAATCCACTGTGAACCTGCCGATATGAATAGCCTCGGCTTTCAGATGATCAGGATGAAGAGTGATTGAATACCCAGAACAGACGAACAATTTGCACTCTGATGGGAAATAATTAACAACGCCTGTCAGAATCGGCGAAGAAGCAATCTCAAAGAAAAATCCGTCTGGTACGGAGAAAACTCGGCTTGAACCCCAAAACATAAACGTCGACCTGGATACCAAAACAACACTGTCGACCTGGATACCAAAATAAATGGTAACACAGGGATAACCCATGGCCTGAACACCACTCGCTCGGGATTACTATTCTCTCTCCTTTTTCATTTTCTTGAACCCCGGAATTTTCTCTTCTTTTTTCATTTTCTTGGCCTGAACACCACTTTGGTCTGAACACCTCTTCGGTCTGGATACCACTTCGGTCTGGATACCACTTCGGTCTGGATACCGGGAAACTGGCCGGATTGCCGCAAGCTGCATCGATCTAATCATCGTGAGCTTCTTCGATCTGGAAATCGGAACTGGCCGGAGTGCCACAAGTTCTTCGTCCTGACTGTTGAGAACCTCTTCGATCTGGAAATCGGAAACTGGCCGGAGTGCCACAAGTTCTTCGTCCTGACTGTTGAGAACCTCTTCGATCTGGAAATCGGAAACTGGCCGGATTGCCGCAAGTTCTTCGTCCTGACTGTTGAGAACCTCTTCGATCTGGAAATCGGAAACTGGCCGGAATGCCACAAGTTCTTCGTCCTGACTGTTGAGAACCTCTTCGATCTGGAAATCGGAAACTGGCTGGAATGCCACAAGTTCTTCGTCCTGACTGTTGAGAACCTCTTCGATCTGGAAATCGGAAACTGGCCGGATTGCAGCAAGTTCTTCGTCCTGACTGTTGAGAACCTCTTCGATCTGGAAATCGGAAACTGGCCGGATTGCAGCAAGTTCTTCGTCCTGACTGTTGAGAACCTCTTCGATCAGGAAATCGGAAACTGGCCGGATTGCCGCAAGTTCTTCGTCCTGACTGTTGAGAACCTCTTCGATCTGGAAATCGGAAACTGGCCGGAATGCCACAAGTTCTTCGTCCTGACTGTTGAGAACCTCTTCGATCTGGAAATCGGAAACTGGCCGGATTGCCGCAAGTTCTTCGTCCTGACTGTTGAGAACCTCTTCGATCTGGAAATCGGAAACTGGCCGGAATGCCACAACGACCCATGCTGAGGATGACAAGCCCTGAGCCGACTGCTCTCTATTCAACCCTGGCAGACAAACACTTCGCGTTTAGCTGGGGATTATCTTCTTTCTTGTTTTTCTTGAACCCCGAAACTTTCTTGATTAACATTCCCATCTCCGTTCGACGGAAAAATTTCCTCCAATATCGCACTACTGGGGAACACTGCTGATCCGACGTCGTGATGCTGAACTCCTCAGAGTAACACTTTCAACCAGACACTGACTGATGACTGGGAGAAAACTCGACGTTTACTGGACATCGAACAATGATGTTTACTGACACCAAACAAAACTTGACCAGACACTTACTGATGACTGGGAAATACTGCTGCTCCAAAATCCCGATGCTGAACTCCTCAGAGTAACACCTTCCAACTTCTGTCGAAACCAAACCCCAAGCGGTAACCACGGCTCGAGTCGCGCTGATCGCGTAACATTTCCATCTTCGTCTGACGGAAAAGTGTCCTCCAGTATTGCACTACTGGGGAATATTGCTGATCTGATCATGAGGCCAAACTCCTCGGAGTAACACCTCTACTTCTGGTAAAACCACCTCTCAAACGGTAACCACGGCTTGAGACTAACTTATGCGTGCAATATGATGCATGATTGATTTTTCTGCGTAATGCTCCACAATTATGGAAATGCTACGCGATTTATTTTTTCTATGCAACATGCTATGCTTACTCTACATGATGAATGCATAAAAAGCATCCCCCTCAAGGGACTCTTCTGAGGAGCACGAGACACTCTGCTGAGGAACTCGTCAATAATCCGATTCCACCCTGCTGGGGAATAATACTGCTGTTGGGAAAAAGGCAACCCTTGCTGGGGACGAACCTCCTTTGCACCCAATCCGCTCGAGAAACTGCTGGGGATATGCACCACCAACGCTCTGTGGGGATACAACAGTCTTTGACTTGCTGGGGATATCAATCCCGACTCTACTTTGGGGAAACCCTCACAGATACCTGACGACTTCACCGGGGAAATGCTCACAGATACTCTGCTGGGGAAATAGCAATCTCCAGGCCCATTGACTGGGGAAGCATCAATCTATCACCTGCTGGGGATAACCATCCTGACCCTACTAGGGAAGCAAATGCTACTCCGCTGGGGACAACCCATGCAATCCATAGGTAGAATCATCTCAGCTGGGGATGCAAAAATCCGTCCGCTACGGGAACGTGTCCAATCCACTGGTAGGATGAACACTGCTGGAGATATATTTCATTGAAACCCGCTCCACTCGGGGAATAGCAACCTTCAGGCTTGGCTGCCGAGGAAACACCATTTACCTGCCGGGGATAATCATCCTGACTCGGCTGGGGAATCCACAGACCTCGGATCTGCCGGGGACTTGGTCCTCTAATTCTGCTTGGGGACCTAGCTGGGAAAATGAGAAAAGTTGATATATAATTCCCGTCGACTCGTCGAACCATGGTATCCACCTCTCAATCTCGTATCAGCTTTCCACTTTTGAGAATTCCCAGACTCGTCTGGACCTTTTCTGCTCCATCATCTTGTATTCCCAATCGCTCCGCGCTCGACGAGAAACGTACTCCTGGGATTTGTACAGAAATTTCAATTTCCCGACTTTGAAGAGTCTTCTTGATTAATTCCAAAGGCCGTCTGACGTCCCTCGTCGTCTCTTCACCGTTCTCCAACTTGCTTGTCCCTGATCGGACTCTGCGGGGAATTTCTACAGACTTTCCAATCTTCCGATTTTGAAGAGTCTTCTTGATTATCATTCAAGGATCGTCGTATGCCTCAACGTTTTCTCGTCATCCCTTCATACATTCGTCCCTGATTGGACTCCATGGGGATTTCTCTTGTCAAAGCTTCCACATCACAACCTGCAAGTGAGTGAAAATATCCAACAGTTCCTGCAAAACAGATCGTTAGATAAAACCGTGCCCCAGGCGTGTCAAGATTTCAACACTTGGGTCACTCAACCTTCCAAATAAGATTTCAAACTTTCAATCTTATAAACATGCATTGGAAGGAACCTGTATGTCTTAAAATGCAAGATTCTTTATCACAAACAATTGGATGTTTTTGCAATCAAAGCGGTAATGAAAAACAAAAACAAAATTATTTGACTGAACATGCATTTTATTGATTGGAAAAGTGTGTGGCTCAAATGTTAAGCAATACAAAGGAAGCAATTCCTGAAAAGAGGTAACTGCACAAAAGGAAAAATCTATCCTAATGGCAATGTGAAACCCGTGATCTCATCGAGTTCCAACTCGGTTACACCCCATATGTCCTCAGACTCTCCATTCCTTCTGCCTTCTGAACAAGACGCTTCTGACTGATCCCTACCGGGTATTATCCATGATGCTTTAACCAAAGCGCAAACGATCATGCCGGACGCAGTTGTTCGTTTCAATCCCTCTTTTGCCTGGACCGCCCTTTCGGGTTTTCAGTCCACCGGGATACCCATTTTTGCCCAAGTCGCCTTTTCAGGTTTTCGACTTGCCAGGTGTACAGTTTTTTCCATTTTATCCCTAATTTTTGCCCGAACCTTTCTTTCTGTTTTTGGTTCGCCGGGATGCCCTTTTTTTCCTGGACTATTTTATTCTTTTCGTCGAGCGGGTCTCTTTACACGAAGTATTTTTTAACTGCGTCCGCATTCACAGGGGATGGAAAATCCTCACCATCCATGGTCGTTAACAACAAGGCTCCACCAGAGAAAACCTTCTTGACCACGAATGGACCTTCATAATTGGGTGTCCACTTGCCCCCTTCGATCGTTTTGAGGAGGAAGGATCCTTTTCAGCACCATATCACCCACGTGATATACCCGAGATCGCACCTTTCTGTCAAAAGCACGCTTCATTCTTTGCTGGTATAACTGCCCATGACAGATGGCTGCTAGCCTCTTTTCTTCAATTAGGCTCAACTCTTCATACCGGGTCCTTACCCATTCT
Organism: Lathyrus oleraceus; assembly: GCF_024323335.1. Lineage (NCBI taxonomy): Eukaryota > Viridiplantae > Streptophyta > Magnoliopsida > Fabales > Fabaceae > Lathyrus > Lathyrus oleraceus. Next base: position 245,701,369 of record NC_066581.1, read on the forward strand.
GCCTCTTGCAACTTTACGTCCATCAGGACTCTCAAAGAGGGAATCTGAACCTCCACAGGTAATACTGCTGCCATTCCATACACGAGTGAGAAAGGAGTTGCCCCAGTAGATGTACGTATCGGAGTTCGATACCCATGCAATGCAAACGACAACATCTCATGCCAGTCTCTGTAGGTTACCACCATTTTCTGCACAATCACACCATCGGTGCATTCAAACGTTATCCGGGCAACAAAAGCTTATTCACCTTAACCTCCCCATCAGACATCAGAATCCGTTCGGATTCAGGGTCAGGCCCCTCCTCCGGGATCGGTTACTCCCAATCTTTCGATCAGAGCACCTCGAGATGTCCTCATCAGGGAACTCAAACTTCATCGGTTGATAATCCTCAATGGGTTGCAGAGAGATGTAATCAGGCAATACACCCCTCGATTGCTTTCTGAGAGCATCACAAATCAGTCAACATTCTTTTGCTCTCTCACAACCCGTCCGGTCGATGCTAGATTCTCAAACCCATACTCGATCGGATCCATCTCGAAATCCACAAAGTGGTATGAACCAGCACATACTGTCTCAGTCGGCGAGCAGCCTATGCCAAAGTACATCAAGTTTTCTCGAACAGTGAATGTACTGTTTCACAGTCGGTAAACTTTTTGCTTAGGTAAATTGCATGCTCTTTTCGACAAGACTAGTCATGCTGACCCAATACACCTCGTAGACCCCTCGAAGGCTGTCAAGTACCAGATTAACAATCGCTCCTTCCATAGGAGGTATCAAAATCAGAGGCTCCTGCAACTTATTCTTTTATTTTTCAATGCCCCTTGGCAATCATTATTTCACCTGACCGTTTGATTTTTTCCTTGAATGGGTTCCCACATGGCTGTTAGGTGAGATGTGAACCATGACATGTAGTTCAATCTACCCACGAGACCACGAACCTCTCTTTTTTATTCTCGGTTCAGGCACTTCTTGTTTTTTTTTTTTTTTTGCAGGATGAACCTCGATTCCTCCCTTACAATGAACCCCAACATCTTACCGGACCGCACCCTGATAGTGCCCTTATTTGAATTCAACCTCAGTTTGAATTGTCTCAACTGATCCACTCAGCTTGGCCAGATCTGCCAGATGCCCCTCTTCTGTTTTGGGACTTTGCCATCATGTCATCAACATAGCATTCAACTTCATGATGAATCACATCATGAAACAAAGTCACCATGGCTCTCTGATACAGGCATTGGCGTTCTGCTTCTTTAGAGGACAATCTTCTCTCCATGGCAGCTTGTGCACAACGACACCGGTATCCAACCCTGGCATATCCTGACATGACCAGGCGAAGGTATCCACATGCTCTTTCAACAAGGCTACCATTCTGCTCTCGATTCGCCTCTGAAGCGGCCTCATTTTTCACTTCCTTCCTGACCTCGGCGGTGCTTGGAATAACAATCTCAATCCGCTCCGCATGCGGCTGAATCACCTTCTCCTCTTGTTTCAACAACCTGGCTAATTCCAGCAGATCACAATCTTCTTCGTCTTCTTCTTCAGCAAGATAGATTGGATTGTCGAAGTCATATGAGGTGTAACCAAATTGTTATCAACGAGATCCGGAGAATTATTTTTGAATTCGGAACGAGATAAATCAAAAAAAGAGAAAAATGAAAATAAACATTGCCATTTTTATTTGTTTTTAAACTGCAAAAATAAATGAAAAACAGGGAACACCGCTTTTTGACTGAAAAACATCCATTTATTTATGATGCAGAAAATGCAAAATGAAACATGAGGTGGCCCTTACAATGAACCATTACGTATCGGGCAACACGTATGGCTTTCATGCAAATAAAATTGAGAAACCAGAAACATTACTCTTCCGGATGAGTGACAGTGCTGATTCTTCAGGCCTTCCAGTTCCCTGGTACGCACGATTTTATCCACGATTCCAGCTCGCAGTCACTATCAATCTCTTCACCCACTGTATAGGCGTAATCCGAATCCAGCATCCCAGCACTGACAAAGGTGAACGACGGACGACGTCCTCTGTTCTGCTCAGACGAGTCTTGACCTGGATGATAACCAATCCCAAACATATCCGCCTTTACCACAATGCCTATGATCTGTCCCCAGCCTGGGATCCCTCCATTTCTCACCACTTCCACCGCCTGTTTGTAAGAAGAAATGGACGGTTTTTTCTCTTTCTCAACACCAACGGCATTTTTCACCTTGATGGTTTCAACTGCCAGACTGGGTGCTTTACACCTTACATCGTCCATTTCTACTTTCATCTTTCTCTGGACCGATTCCCTAATTACTACACACCCCTTTGTAGCGATGGCCGCACAACAATCATCAACACGAAGGAAAGCTCCATTTTTCATCAGAGGTCTCTGAACCACAGACATCGGAGCTTTTAGCTGATCCCCATTCGTTTCATCTATTTTCCTCTTGTCTTTGGACATCACATTCACCCCCATAGGGCCATGCATCGGTATGGGGTTAGCATTAACATCCGACATCAGCGCAAAATTGATGGCTTTAGAATCCACCAAATCTTGGACCACATGCTTAAAAGCTTTGCAATCCTCAACATGATGTCCGGGTGCCCCAGCATGGAACTCACACCTGACATTCTCATCATAACTGGCAGGCCTCTGATCAGGTTTCAACAGAGTCAACATCCTTGGCTGCACCAACCCAATATCCTTCAACCTTTTAAACAGCGAGGCGTAAGTCACAGGCGGCTTATTGAAATGACGATCCGTCGTCCTTCTTCTCACTTGGCCCCCAGCTCTTTGTGTCCTCGGTTGAGGTGGCTGTTGCCGCTGTTGTGCAGATTGATTACTAGTAGGGATTGTTACCGTATCAGCATATGGGTGATAACGATCCTTACTGCGTTCTCTTTTGGCCTGCACACCACCTGATTCAACTTCCTTCTCAAGATGACCATTGCCAGAGGGTTTCTTTGCTACAGAGCCAGAGGGATTTGTTACTTCGGATGACGGAGCCTTTTCCTGAACTTTTTCCTTGATCATCCAGCCCTCAATCCTTTCCAATCTCTCGGCCATGGCTTTCTGCCCCAAGGCAAGCCCTTGCACAACACTGAACAAATCCCTCACCATCTCTTTCAGTTCGAGGATGTCGGCGTTGGGAGAATCCATCAGTTTGGATTTGTTGCCCCTAGCAGGATATCTGAGCAAACAAGCTATGTGCACCGGTTGACACCTACAAAACAGCAAATTGGTTAATATGCATGAATGCAACATCTATCCATATGAGGAAGATTCTGTCCTTTGATTCTGGTTTCATCGAGACAGATAATAATTCGGCATCCACATTCTGAAATTCATGATGTCTCTCAACCAGAATCTCAATCAATAATACTCCCCATATGGCTAGACATAGGTTCGATGCAAATGAATGCAAAATGAGAATGATGCAGATGAATGAATGCAATGCACTGCCATCCTCCAAGTCCTCTGATCATCTGTTGCTCTGAATCACAACCCTGATCTCTGAACCGATCACAACCATCTGAAGTCCGGTTAACCACAAATCCGACTCAAGGGTCCCGAAATAAACGGGAGATACATCATCATCATCATCACCAAACAATCTCTGATCAGATACACATAACCTCTGAATCGGTCCGGGGAATCCTGAAATAAACGGATCCCCACTGATAAATACCACGGACAGCACTCCGGCGTCTCAGAAATAAATGGCCATAAATCCGACTTATAAATATGACTCTGATCCACGGAACAGAAAGTCACCATCTGAGTCACCATCTGAACAATGCATCTGAAAGAATCACCCTCCCCTCACAGGTAAATTCTAATCAGGTCACCCTAAGGCGGATAATAGTCTCGATAATCGGGCAGAGATACTCAATGGGTTTGCCCTTTCGGGTGTGCCATTGTAGCTCCCTTAAGATCGTCTAAACCAAAGATCCGGGAAATGATCGGTCACCAGAGTCAACAGCTCAGATGAAGTAACTCAACCAAAGTGGAATACCCACAGAGGCAAGCACTATCAAATGAACCTCGTCCGGCTTGTGGTACATCACGCCGCCAGGTACATATTGACCTAACATGAAGGAGGCGACATGAGACCACACTAATCCTAGGTGTACACTCGGGCCTGGGTTTTAGCCCCACTCAGAACACCCACCCCCAAACAGAGGAACCACCTGCACAGAGGACGACAACAATGATAGTATGATGCATGCAGACATTTATGCAAATATATACACTGTTAGAATAATAAATGCAATAAATAAAACAAAACAAGCAACCTAAACTATCCTAGAACGCTAGGAAGGACTCGCTTAGGGAAGATGGACCAGCACAGGTCGACATCTTGTGAAGGTCCCCAGCAGAGTCGCCAGCTGTCGCATCCGCGAAAAAACAACCGGCGGACTGAAACAAAAACACAACACAGAGCCGCCACTGCGCGTTATTTATCCCAAGATAGGGAAAGGAAACGCTCAGAGAAACCTGGAAAAAGCATGGTCTCGCGACCAAAGAGAAAGGGTAAGGGAGTCGGTTACGCAAGGGGAAGGTATTAGCACCCCTCACGTCCGTCGTACTCGACAGGATCCACGCTCTAAGAAAAGAAAAGGTTGCTAAACACCACACACACACGCACCGAAGACAACACAGGTGGGGTTAAGGGGAAGAGAGCTCGATAGGACATCGCATCCTATGCCTACATATCTCGTCTGGAACGAGAATCAGAGCTGCTGTAGTTCGGCTCACGCACGCCAAACAACACACGCACCCACAGGCAAACCTGGAACCCGACAACCACTCGATGGAATTACGTCAGCTTCCGAACCAAAACACACACCAGAGGGCAAACGTGGAGCCCGACCGCCAATCACTGGACTTACGTCGGCATCCGAACCAAACACACAATCAGATAACAGGTAAACACACACAAAAAGAAAAAAAAGTGCCCGGAGAGACCTCGCACGGTCTCCTGCCTACATACCTCGTCTGGAACGAGGATCAGGGCGATGTAGTTCCCCCTCAAGGGAAAGAAATTCTAGCCAGAAACCAGGGGAAGACACACTACCAGGGAGCTGTACTCGAGCCTAGTGTTGTCATGCATCATTGCCCTACGTTGTGGTTTCTACCTACTTGCACAACTGCAAGCTAATCCTATCCAGGAAAACAAGCATACAAGCATACAAGCATCAACAGATCAAAACAAGCATTTCAAGCAAGTATTCACATAGCACACACTATAACCAATCAAGTGGGCTCAAACAATGGGTTTGACTGCCGAAGCAAGTCATCTGTACATGGGTAGTATTCGCTCTTAACCTTGCCATTGCGAGGCTAAGGTGAAGCAGATGAAAGGTAAGTGAAGATCAGACTTCACAGCTCTTATCCCTGACCAGGGAGAGCTTCAGACAAAGGAGCGTGGGTCCAGAATGGAGGGACCCTTCTACGCTCAAAGACTTTGACTCGATTGTGCAACAACACAAGATCTTGGGTTTGTGTCCCAATGCATCAACACACAGCCGTGTGAGCAGAGGGACGACTCACAGAATAGTGGGGGATAGATTGCATATCCCTTTGATCCACCAATTGCCTCATAGAGGTCTTTACCTGCTTGGCACAAATGTAAACAACCACAAACATCGCCTCTTAAGGAGGACTTCAGACAGTTGCCTGGCCAAGTAACAGGCCAGGTCTTCCAGACTACATGAAGAATAGAAGTCCTACCTCAAGTGGTTTAAAAACCAAGCAGCAGCAAGCAAGTTCTTAAAGAACTGTAAGCGACTAAATGTACCTGAAATCAATCAAGTATCATCAGTACTCAGACAAACCAACAGTAAACAGCAAATGTTAATCTATACAGACAACACAATTTAATGCACATAAGTGCAAGCTATAAGCTCAAGCTCAAGCTTCACAACCTACAAAACAAAGTCATGTTAGTTCACAACACCAAACAATCTCAATTTAATTGACTTGAAGCATTCTCCTTGAGCATTATGCATTTCATCCTGAAAAGTCAAACCAAATGTGAGAAACAAGACCACTAGGCCAAGCCTAGGGTCCAAAAGTGAGAAAAAGATCTAAACAGCAAGTAATTCTCAACCAAAATCAAATTAAAACAATTCAAAAGCCAAGGTAATTGATCCCATATTTATATCATTCACCATATTCATTTCATGACCAAAACAAGTCAAACTAGGTCAAATGCAACATCCAATGTCCAAACAGAATGAATTCCATCAAAAGCATACCAAAATAATTCCAAAAATCCTCAAATAATTCACACCTAAACAGGACATATTCAAGGTATAGCATGTCAATTTTCAGCTCAATTGGACAAAAGGAACTAGGTCAATGAAAATCAAGAAATCCAGACACAATTATTCAAGCCAATTCAAGGTATCAACACATGCATTCACTTCAAAAATTCATAACAGAGTGAGAACAATTAAGAAATGAATGGGACCAAAACAGTGATGTCCTACAATGTGTCTATAATCAACATACCAAATTTCACATTCATCCAAAACCATATGAGGATTTCACACAAGATATACAAACATGTGTCACATAAGGTTGCACAATGAACCAACAGAGAAGAAAAATATCAATCAAATGGAAAATGCCATAGAAAAATCCAGAAAAATTCACAAGACATCTCAACATATCAATGATCATTCATACAAAATTTCAATCCAAACCAACAATCATAGGTCATGAAAACAAATTCATGAAGTTGACCTAGCTAGGTGTGACACAAATTGTCACACCTAGATTCAAAAAATCATATCTCAATCATCAGGTATCCAAAAATCATAAACTTTATATGGAAATCACCATCAACATGTCCAGAATGAGCACAAAAAATTTCAATCATTTCTTTAAATGTATGAGCATTTCATGATGAAAATGGCAACATGTACAAAATTGTGACACATTCTACAAACCCTAGGCTCATTGTTTTTCCATTCATGCAACAAAATTCCAAAAAATATCCATTAAATTCTACACATTCTCATGAGAAAAATGCAAAAAATTGCACTCAATTTGGATCAAAACGAATGAGTTATTAATTTTTGAAGATCATGGCACAAAATAATAAAATGAAAAGAAAATAAAATGGAATAATTAATTAAATAATGCTGGCAATGGCATTTTTGAAATTAACTTGAACATCCCCAAAACGGCGCCGTTTTGAGCGCGGGAACGAAATGTTCCTATTGGCCAGGCTTGGAGGCAAACAACAATTTCAAACGGCCAGGCGAATTACAAGATCAAACGCATCTTATTTCCAGAAAATCATCATCATCAACATCATTTTTCCAGAAATGTGCATGAACACAAGAACATCGAAACTCCACAAAAATTTACAAATGAATAACCGTTGGAAAGGTCTGATCCTCAGGATTCCAAATATGTACATGATTTATCCTAATTCTCACTACATAATCCGGATCGAGCATTTAAAGTTTCGCATTCAAATCTTAAAATCAACATATCTCTTCCTACAGTTCACTAAATCAAAAACTACCTACATCATGTTGATCTACATGGAACGCTCTACACAAAGCACATAACAATTGAAGGAATCGTGAAGGTCGAATTTATGTACCTTGAATGGAACAGTTGATGTTCTTGGAGCTTTGGCGCGTGTTTCTTCAAAACAGATGAAGATTGAAGTTCAGCAAGGTAATTGGAGAAGATAGATCAGCTCAAGAACGCTCCAGTTGTGAGAAATTGCAAAATGCCATTAATGCACCAAGGATGAACAGCCACGGATCCAATGTCCTTTTGATGCAAATTACCAAAACAGTTTGAGAGGAAGATGATTGGAGAAGGCAGCAAAAGGAACCACACGAATTGATGAAGAATTGAAGGAGTTTTGCTCAATTTTGTTCTTGAATGTTCTTGAGCTTTTGGAGAATTTGGAGGGAAAAGTTTGTTGAATTCTTGTGAAATGTGATTCTGATCCAAAGTTAGTTATGATTAGTGATATATACTCCAGCTCTAATCACCTCATTAATCACCAATTAGCCAAATGACATATGATTAGCAAAATGTGATTTTACTAAGCAAGGGCAAAAATGCCATTTCACAATGGGGCCCATGACAGCTGTATGACAGCTCACACATTCTCTAAATATCAGTTATGATGTGTTGCAACTTGTCCCATGGTCATTGGTTGTGTAATTTTGATTTTCACTATGTCATGGCAAATGGTATAATTTTCAAATGCAATTCACAAGTGACTTGACCAAATAATGAACCTCAACATGTTATGCAAGTTCAAACCATTTTCAATTTTCATTTGTGAGGTGTTGCAAAAATCTCCATTCCAAAATTCTCATTATTTCTCAAGTTGGACCATTTTGCCCCTGGATTTTTAACTGTACACTTGAAAATTGACTTTTTGCATTGACCATTTTTGATGAATTCCAATTATTCACCATGAAAGTACATGTCAAATGGAGTTTGCACATAAAAAGATCACTCAATTTGGACACTCCATGTGGAAGTTATGCCCCTCTGATTATGGGTCATTTTTGAAATTGAATGGACCATAACTTGCCAACCATACATGGGAATTTCAAGTTCTTGGACTTTTTGAAAAGGTGAGAACAAGATATACCACTTTCATGTTGAACACATTTTCATTTGAAGCTTCCTTGGACATGTAATTTTGAGGTCAAAAACTTTCTATTTTTGGAAACTTCCATTACAAGTCACTTTCTATTTTTGGCAATTTTTGTCCTGACTTTATTTTCTTCATTCTTGAGCTTTGACATGTCAAATAACACTTGTTCCAACATGAATGAAGTGTATCCAACTCTCTCCCACCTCCAAATCCATAAAATCAAGCACAGTTGACCACAGTTGACTTTTCAACTGATAGATGAATTTGGCAATGCATTGATCAATCTGAGCTCCAATCTTCTGATGAAATGGCCCAAGGGTGAAACCCTAGCCTCAATATGCACAATAAAATCATGTGATGATCCCCATAGCCATCATAGACCCTATCTCCTAGCCATGCCCTGATTGGCCCAATGCAATTGATTAGGGTTGACCAGTGGTCAAAACCCTAATCTCAAGGAATGTGCTCCAACACTTGATGATGACAAACCATGATGATGATGATGAATCATTTCAATCAAGATGAAGACCAATCTCCTTGAGAACCACAAAACCCTAATTTGGACCTCCACATCCTCAGATGATCAATGACCAGTCCCATGAAACCCTAGCTTGCACATGACCTCCTATCTTCTGATCAAGACTTGGGAGAATAGCTTGCACAATGTGACCACATGATATGCAATATGCAATGCCTAATGACCTAAAAAATGATATGTAATACGTTATGCTAGTCCCAAGAGAGGAGGGCAAATTTTGAGGTGTTACAGCTGCCCCTATTCAATCCACTGTGAACCTGCCGATATGAATAGCCTCGGCTTTCAGATGATCAGGATGAAGAGTGATTGAATACCCAGAACAGACGAACAATTTGCACTCTGATGGGAAATAATTAACAACGCCTGTCAGAATCGGCGAAGAAGCAATCTCAAAGAAAAATCCGTCTGGTACGGAGAAAACTCGGCTTGAACCCCAAAACATAAACGTCGACCTGGATACCAAAACAACACTGTCGACCTGGATACCAAAATAAATGGTAACACAGGGATAACCCATGGCCTGAACACCACTCGCTCGGGATTACTATTCTCTCTCCTTTTTCATTTTCTTGAACCCCGGAATTTTCTCTTCTTTTTTCATTTTCTTGGCCTGAACACCACTTTGGTCTGAACACCTCTTCGGTCTGGATACCACTTCGGTCTGGATACCACTTCGGTCTGGATACCGGGAAACTGGCCGGATTGCCGCAAGCTGCATCGATCTAATCATCGTGAGCTTCTTCGATCTGGAAATCGGAACTGGCCGGAGTGCCACAAGTTCTTCGTCCTGACTGTTGAGAACCTCTTCGATCTGGAAATCGGAAACTGGCCGGAGTGCCACAAGTTCTTCGTCCTGACTGTTGAGAACCTCTTCGATCTGGAAATCGGAAACTGGCCGGATTGCCGCAAGTTCTTCGTCCTGACTGTTGAGAACCTCTTCGATCTGGAAATCGGAAACTGGCCGGAATGCCACAAGTTCTTCGTCCTGACTGTTGAGAACCTCTTCGATCTGGAAATCGGAAACTGGCTGGAATGCCACAAGTTCTTCGTCCTGACTGTTGAGAACCTCTTCGATCTGGAAATCGGAAACTGGCCGGATTGCAGCAAGTTCTTCGTCCTGACTGTTGAGAACCTCTTCGATCTGGAAATCGGAAACTGGCCGGATTGCAGCAAGTTCTTCGTCCTGACTGTTGAGAACCTCTTCGATCAGGAAATCGGAAACTGGCCGGATTGCCGCAAGTTCTTCGTCCTGACTGTTGAGAACCTCTTCGATCTGGAAATCGGAAACTGGCCGGAATGCCACAAGTTCTTCGTCCTGACTGTTGAGAACCTCTTCGATCTGGAAATCGGAAACTGGCCGGATTGCCGCAAGTTCTTCGTCCTGACTGTTGAGAACCTCTTCGATCTGGAAATCGGAAACTGGCCGGAATGCCACAACGACCCATGCTGAGGATGACAAGCCCTGAGCCGACTGCTCTCTATTCAACCCTGGCAGACAAACACTTCGCGTTTAGCTGGGGATTATCTTCTTTCTTGTTTTTCTTGAACCCCGAAACTTTCTTGATTAACATTCCCATCTCCGTTCGACGGAAAAATTTCCTCCAATATCGCACTACTGGGGAACACTGCTGATCCGACGTCGTGATGCTGAACTCCTCAGAGTAACACTTTCAACCAGACACTGACTGATGACTGGGAGAAAACTCGACGTTTACTGGACATCGAACAATGATGTTTACTGACACCAAACAAAACTTGACCAGACACTTACTGATGACTGGGAAATACTGCTGCTCCAAAATCCCGATGCTGAACTCCTCAGAGTAACACCTTCCAACTTCTGTCGAAACCAAACCCCAAGCGGTAACCACGGCTCGAGTCGCGCTGATCGCGTAACATTTCCATCTTCGTCTGACGGAAAAGTGTCCTCCAGTATTGCACTACTGGGGAATATTGCTGATCTGATCATGAGGCCAAACTCCTCGGAGTAACACCTCTACTTCTGGTAAAACCACCTCTCAAACGGTAACCACGGCTTGAGACTAACTTATGCGTGCAATATGATGCATGATTGATTTTTCTGCGTAATGCTCCACAATTATGGAAATGCTACGCGATTTATTTTTTCTATGCAACATGCTATGCTTACTCTACATGATGAATGCATAAAAAGCATCCCCCTCAAGGGACTCTTCTGAGGAGCACGAGACACTCTGCTGAGGAACTCGTCAATAATCCGATTCCACCCTGCTGGGGAATAATACTGCTGTTGGGAAAAAGGCAACCCTTGCTGGGGACGAACCTCCTTTGCACCCAATCCGCTCGAGAAACTGCTGGGGATATGCACCACCAACGCTCTGTGGGGATACAACAGTCTTTGACTTGCTGGGGATATCAATCCCGACTCTACTTTGGGGAAACCCTCACAGATACCTGACGACTTCACCGGGGAAATGCTCACAGATACTCTGCTGGGGAAATAGCAATCTCCAGGCCCATTGACTGGGGAAGCATCAATCTATCACCTGCTGGGGATAACCATCCTGACCCTACTAGGGAAGCAAATGCTACTCCGCTGGGGACAACCCATGCAATCCATAGGTAGAATCATCTCAGCTGGGGATGCAAAAATCCGTCCGCTACGGGAACGTGTCCAATCCACTGGTAGGATGAACACTGCTGGAGATATATTTCATTGAAACCCGCTCCACTCGGGGAATAGCAACCTTCAGGCTTGGCTGCCGAGGAAACACCATTTACCTGCCGGGGATAATCATCCTGACTCGGCTGGGGAATCCACAGACCTCGGATCTGCCGGGGACTTGGTCCTCTAATTCTGCTTGGGGACCTAGCTGGGAAAATGAGAAAAGTTGATATATAATTCCCGTCGACTCGTCGAACCATGGTATCCACCTCTCAATCTCGTATCAGCTTTCCACTTTTGAGAATTCCCAGACTCGTCTGGACCTTTTCTGCTCCATCATCTTGTATTCCCAATCGCTCCGCGCTCGACGAGAAACGTACTCCTGGGATTTGTACAGAAATTTCAATTTCCCGACTTTGAAGAGTCTTCTTGATTAATTCCAAAGGCCGTCTGACGTCCCTCGTCGTCTCTTCACCGTTCTCCAACTTGCTTGTCCCTGATCGGACTCTGCGGGGAATTTCTACAGACTTTCCAATCTTCCGATTTTGAAGAGTCTTCTTGATTATCATTCAAGGATCGTCGTATGCCTCAACGTTTTCTCGTCATCCCTTCATACATTCGTCCCTGATTGGACTCCATGGGGATTTCTCTTGTCAAAGCTTCCACATCACAACCTGCAAGTGAGTGAAAATATCCAACAGTTCCTGCAAAACAGATCGTTAGATAAAACCGTGCCCCAGGCGTGTCAAGATTTCAACACTTGGGTCACTCAACCTTCCAAATAAGATTTCAAACTTTCAATCTTATAAACATGCATTGGAAGGAACCTGTATGTCTTAAAATGCAAGATTCTTTATCACAAACAATTGGATGTTTTTGCAATCAAAGCGGTAATGAAAAACAAAAACAAAATTATTTGACTGAACATGCATTTTATTGATTGGAAAAGTGTGTGGCTCAAATGTTAAGCAATACAAAGGAAGCAATTCCTGAAAAGAGGTAACTGCACAAAAGGAAAAATCTATCCTAATGGCAATGTGAAACCCGTGATCTCATCGAGTTCCAACTCGGTTACACCCCATATGTCCTCAGACTCTCCATTCCTTCTGCCTTCTGAACAAGACGCTTCTGACTGATCCCTACCGGGTATTATCCATGATGCTTTAACCAAAGCGCAAACGATCATGCCGGACGCAGTTGTTCGTTTCAATCCCTCTTTTGCCTGGACCGCCCTTTCGGGTTTTCAGTCCACCGGGATACCCATTTTTGCCCAAGTCGCCTTTTCAGGTTTTCGACTTGCCAGGTGTACAGTTTTTTCCATTTTATCCCTAATTTTTGCCCGAACCTTTCTTTCTGTTTTTGGTTCGCCGGGATGCCCTTTTTTTCCTGGACTATTTTATTCTTTTCGTCGAGCGGGTCTCTTTACACGAAGTATTTTTTAACTGCGTCCGCATTCACAGGGGATGGAAAATCCTCACCATCCATGGTCGTTAACAACAAGGCTCCACCAGAGAAAACCTTCTTGACCACGAATGGACCTTCATAATTGGGTGTCCACTTGCCCCCTTCGATCGTTTTGAGGAGGAAGGATCCTTTTCAGCACCATATCACCCACGTGATATACCCGAGATCGCACCTTTCTGTCAAAAGCACGCTTCATTCTTTGCTGGTATAACTGCCCATGACAGATGGCTGCTAGCCTCTTTTCTTCAATTAGGCTCAACTCTTCATACCGGGTCCTTACCCATTCTGCCTCTTGCAACTTTACGTCCATCAGGACTCTCAAAGAGGGAATCTGAACCTCCACAGGTAATACTGCTGCCATTCCATACACGAGTGAGAAAGGAGTTGCCCCAGTAGATGTACGTATCGGAGTTCGATACCCATGCAATGCAAACGACAACATCTCATGCCAGTCTCTGTAGGTTACCACCATTTTCTGCACAATCACACCATCGGTGCATTCAAACGTTATCCGGGCAACAAAAGCTTATTCACCTTAACCTCCCCATCAGACATCAGAATCCGTTCGGATTCAGGGTCAGGCCCCTCCTCCGGGATCGGTTACTCCCAATCTTTCGATCAGAGCACCTCGAGATGTCCTCATCAGGGAACTCAAACTTCATCGGTTGATAATCCTCAATGGGTTGCAGAGAGATGTAATCAGGCAATACACCCCTCGATTGCTTTCTGAGAGCATCACAAATCAGTCAACATTCTTTTGCTCTCTCACAACCCGTCCGGTCGATGCTAGATTCTCAAACCCATACTCGATCGGATCCATCTCGAAATCCACAAAGTGGTATGAACCAGCACATACTGTCTCAGTCGGCGAGCAGCCTATGCCAAAGTACATCAAGTTTTCTCGAACAGTGAATGTACTGTTTCACAGTCGGTAAACTTTTTGCTTAGGTAAATTGCATGCTCTTTTCGACAAGACTAGTCATGCTGACCCAATACACCTCGTAGACCCCTCGAAGGCTGTCAAGTACCAGATTAACAATCGCTCCTTCCATAGGAGGTATCAAAATCAGAGGCTCCTGCAACTTATTCTTTTATTTTTCAATGCCCCTTGGCAATCATTATTTCACCTGACCGTTTGATTTTTTCCTTGAATGGGTTCCCACATGGCTGTTAGGTGAGATGTGAACCATGACATGTAGTTCAATCTACCCACGAGACCACGAACCTCTCTTTTTTATTCTCGGTTCAGGCACTTCTTGTTTTTTTTTTTTTTTGCAGGATGAACCTCGATTCCTCCCTTACAATGAACCCCAACATCTTACCGGACCGCACCCTGATAGTGCCCTTATTTGAATTCAACCTCAGTTTGAATTGTCTCAACTGATCCACTCAGCTTGGCCAGATCTGCCAGATGCCCCTCTTCTGTTTTGGGACTTTGCCATCATGTCATCAACATAGCATTCAACTTCATGATGAATCACATCATGAAACAAAGTCACCATGGCTCTCTGATACAGGCATTGGCGTTCTGCTTCTTTAGAGGACAATCTTCTCTCCATGGCAGCTTGTGCACAACGACACCGGTATCCAACCCTGGCATATCCTGACATGACCAGGCGAAGGTATCCACATGCTCTTTCAACAAGGCTACCATTCTGCTCTCGATTCGCCTCTGAAGCGGCCTCATTTTTCACTTCCTTCCTGACCTCGGCGGTGCTTGGAATAACAATCTCAATCCGCTCCGCATGCGGCTGAATCACCTTCTCCTCTTGTTTCAACAACCTGGCTAATTCCAGCAGATCACAATCTTCTTCGTCTTCTTCTTCAGCAAGATAGATTGGATTGTCGAAGTCATATGAGGTGTAACCAAATTGTTATCAACGAGATCCGGAGAATTATTTTTGAATTCGGAACGAGATAAATCAAAAAAAGAGAAAAATGAAAATAAACATTGCCATTTTTATTTGTTTTTAAACTGCAAAAATAAATGAAAAACAGGGAACACCGCTTTTTGACTGAAAAACATCCATTTATTTATGATGCAGAAAATGCAAAATGAAACATGAGGTGGCCCTTACAATGAACCATTACGTATCGGGCAACACGTATGGCTTTCATGCAAATAAAATTGAGAAACCAGAAACATTACTCTTCCGGATGAGTGACAGTGATGATTCTTCAGGCCTTCCAGTTCCCTGGTACGCACGATTTTATCCACGATTCCAGCTCGCAGTCACTATCAATCTCTTCACCCACTGTATAGGCGTAATCCGAATCCAGCATCCCAGCACTGACAAAGGTGAACGACGGACGACGTCCTCTGTTCTGCTCAGACGAGTCTTGACCTGGATGATAACCAATCCCAAACATATCCGCCTTTACCACAATGCCTATGATCTGTCCCCAGCCTGGGATCCCTCCATTTCTCACCACTTCCACCGCCTGTTTGTAAGAAGAAATGGACGGCTTTTTCTCTTTCTCAACACCAACGGCATTTTTCACCTTGATGGTTTCAACTGCCAGACTGGGTGCTTTACACCTTACATCGTCCATTTCTACTTTCATCTTTCTCTGGACCGATTCCCTAATTACTACACACCCCTTTGTAGCGATGGCCGCACAACAATCATCAACACGAAGGAAAGCTCCATTTTTCATCAGAGGTCTCTGAACCACAGACATCGGAGCTTTTAGCTGATCCCCATTCGTTTCATCTATTTTCCTCTTGTCTTTGGACATCACATTCACCCCCATAGGGCCATGCATCGGTATGGGGTTAGCATTAACATCCGACATCAGCGCAAAATTGATGGCTTTAGAATCCACCAAATCTTGGACCACATGCTTAAAAGCTTTGC
Organism: Lathyrus oleraceus; assembly: GCF_024323335.1. NCBI lineage: Eukaryota > Viridiplantae > Streptophyta > Magnoliopsida > Fabales > Fabaceae > Lathyrus > Lathyrus oleraceus. Next base: position 245,717,510 of record NC_066581.1, read on the forward strand.
AATCCTCAACATGATGTCCGGGTGCCCCAGCATGGAACTCACACCTGACATTCTCATCATAACTGGCAGGCCTCTGATCAGGTTTCAACAGAGTCAACATCCTTGGCTGCACCAACCCAATATCCTTCAACCTTTTAAACAGCGAGGCGTAAGTCACAGGCGGCTTATTGAAATGACGATCCGTCGTCCTTCTTCTCACTTGGCCCCCAGCTCTTTGTGTCCTCGGTTGAGGTGGCTGTTGCCGCTGTTGTGCAGATTGATTACTAGTAGGGATTGTTACCGTATCAGCATATGGGTGATAACGATCCTTACTGCGTTCTCTTTTGGCCTGCACACCACCTGATTCAACTTCCTTCTCAAGATGACCATTGCCAGAGGGTTTCTTTGCTACAGAGCCAGAGGGATTTGTTACTTCGGATGACGGAGCCTTTTCCTGAACTTTTTCCTTGATCATCCAGCCCTCAATCCTTTCCAATCTCTCGGCCATGGCTTTCTGCCCCAAGGCAAGCCCTTGCACAACACTGAACAAATCCCTCACCATCTCTTTCAGTTCGAGGATGTCGGCGTTGGGAGAATCCATCAGTTTGGATTTGTTGCCCCTAGCAGGATATCTGAGCAAACAAGCTATGTGCACCGGTTGACACCTACAAAACAGCAAATTGGTTAATATGCATGAATGCAACATCTATCCATATGAGGAAGATTCTGTCCTTTGATTCTGGTTTCATCGAGACAGATAATAATTCGGCATCCACATTCTGAAATTCATGATGTCTCTCAACCAGAATCTCAATCAATAATACTCCCCATATGGCTAGACATAGGTTCGATGCAAATGAATGCAAAATGAGAATGATGCAGATGAATGAATGCAATGCACTGCCATCCTCCAAGTCCTCTGATCATCTGTTGCTCTGAATCACAACCCTGATCTCTGAACCGATCACAACCATCTGAAGTCCGGTTAACCACAAATCCGACTCAAGGGTCCCGAAATAAACGGGAGATACATCATCATCATCATCACCAAACAATCTCTGATCAGATACACATAACCTCTGAATCGGTCCGGGGAATCCTGAAATAAACGGATCCCCACTGATAAATACCACGGACAGCACTCCGGCGTCTCAGAAATAAATGGCCATAAATCCGACTTATAAATATGACTCTGATCCACGGAACAGAAAGTCACCATCTGAGTCACCATCTGAACAATGCATCTGAAAGAATCACCCTCCCCTCACAGGTAAATTCTAATCAGGTCACCCTAAGGCGGATAATAGTCTCGATAATCGGGCAGAGATACTCAATGGGTTTGCCCTTTCGGGTGTGCCATTGTAGCTCCCTTAAGATCGTCTAAACCAAAGATCCGGGAAATGATCGGTCACCAGAGTCAACAGCTCAGATGAAGTAACTCAACCAAAGTGGAATACCCACAGAGGCAAGCACTATCAAATGAACCTCGTCCGGCTTGTGGTACATCACGCCGCCAGGTACATATTGACCTAACATGAAGGAGGCGACATGAGACCACACTAATCCTAGGTGTACACTCGGGCCTGGGTTTTAGCCCCACTCAGAACACCCACCCCCAAACAGAGGAACCACCTGCACAGAGGACGACAACAATGATAGTATGATGCATGCAGACATTTATGCAAATATATACACTGTTAGAATAATAAATGCAATAAATAAAACAAAACAAGCAACCTAAACTATCCTAGAACGCTAGGAAGGACTCGCTTAGGGAAGATGGACCAGCACAGGTCGACATCTTGTGAAGGTCCCCAGCAGAGTCGCCAGCTGTCGCATCCGCGAAAAAACAACCGGCGGACTGAAACAAAAACACAACACAGAGCCGCCACTGCGCGTTATTTATCCCAAGATAGGGAAAGGAAACGCTCAGAGAAACCTGGAAAAAGCATGGTCTCGCGACCAAAGAGAAAGGGTAAGGGAGTCGGTTACGCAAGGGGAAGGTATTAGCACCCCTCACGTCCGTCGTACTCGACAGGATCCACGCTCTAAGAAAAGAAAAGGTTGCTAAACACCACACACACACGCACCGAAGACAACACAGGTGGGGTTAAGGGGAAGAGAGCTCGATAGGACATCGCATCCTATGCCTACATATCTCGTCTGGAACGAGAATCAGAGCTGCTGTAGTTCGGCTCACGCACGCCAAACAACACACGCACCCACAGGCAAACCTGGAACCCGACAACCACTCGATGGAATTACGTCAGCTTCCGAACCAAAACACACACCAGAGGGCAAACGTGGAGCCCGACCGCCAATCACTGGACTTACGTCGGCATCCGAACCAAACACACAATCAGATAACAGGTAAACACACACAAAAAGAAAAAAAAGTGCCCGGAGAGACCTCGCACGGTCTCCTGCCTACATACCTCGTCTGGAACGAGGATCAGGGCGATGTAGTTCCCCCTCAAGGGAAAGAAATTCTAGCCAGAAACCAGGGGAAGACACACTACCAGGGAGCTGTACTCGAGCCTAGTGTTGTCATGCATCATTGCCCTACGTTGTGGTTTCTACCTACTTGCACAACTGCAAGCTAATCCTATCCAGGAAAACAAGCATACAAGCATACAAGCATCAACAGATCAAAACAAGCATTTCAAGCAAGTATTCACATAGCACACACTATAACCAATCAAGTGGGCTCAAACAATGGGTTTGACTGCCGAAGCAAGTCATCTGTACATGGGTAGTATTCGCTCTTAACCTTGCCATTGCGAGGCTAAGGTGAAGCAGATGAAAGGTAAGTGAAGATCAGACTTCACAGCTCTTATCCCTGACCAGGGAGAGCTTCAGACAAAGGAGCGTGGGTCCAGAATGGAGGGACCCTTCTACGCTCAAAGACTTTGACTCGATTGTGCAACAACACAAGATCTTGGGTTTGTGTCCCAATGCATCAACACACAGCCGTGTGAGCAGAGGGACGACTCACAGAATAGTGGGGGATAGATTGCATATCCCTTTGATCCACCAATTGCCTCATAGAGGTCTTTACCTGCTTGGCACAAATGTAAACAACCACAAACATCGCCTCTTAAGGAGGACTTCAGACAGTTGCCTGGCCAAGTAACAGGCCAGGTCTTCCAGACTACATGAAGAATAGAAGTCCTACCTCAAGTGGTTTAAAAACCAAGCAGCAGCAAGCAAGTTCTTAAAGAACTGTAAGCGACTAAATGTACCTGAAATCAATCAAGTATCATCAGTACTCAGACAAACCAACAGTAAACAGCAAATGTTAATCTATACAGACAACACAATTTAATGCACATAAGTGCAAGCTATAAGCTCAAGCTCAAGCTTCACAACCTACAAAACAAAGTCATGTTAGTTCACAACACCAAACAATCTCAATTTAATTGACTTGAAGCATTCTCCTTGAGCATTATGCATTTCATCCTGAAAAGTCAAACCAAATGTGAGAAACAAGACCACTAGGCCAAGCCTAGGGTCCAAAAGTGAGAAAAAGATCTAAACAGCAAGTAATTCTCAACCAAAATCAAATTAAAACAATTCAAAAGCCAAGGTAATTGATCCCATATTTATATCATTCACCATATTCATTTCATGACCAAAACAAGTCAAACTAGGTCAAATGCAACATCCAATGTCCAAACAGAATGAATTCCATCAAAAGCATACCAAAATAATTCCAAAAATCCTCAAATAATTCACACCTAAACAGGACATATTCAAGGTATAGCATGTCAATTTTCAGCTCAATTGGACAAAAGGAACTAGGTCAATGAAAATCAAGAAATCCAGACACAATTATTCAAGCCAATTCAAGGTATCAACACATGCATTCACTTCAAAAATTCATAACAGAGTGAGAACAATTAAGAAATGAATGGGACCAAAACAGTGATGTCCTACAATGTGTCTATAATCAACATACCAAATTTCACATTCATCCAAAACCATATGAGGATTTCACACAAGATATACAAACATGTGTCACATAAGGTTGCACAATGAACCAACAGAGAAGAAAAATATCAATCAAATGGAAAATGCCATAGAAAAATCCAGAAAAATTCACAAGACATCTCAACATATCAATGATCATTCATACAAAATTTCAATCCAAACCAACAATCATAGGTCATGAAAACAAATTCATGAAGTTGACCTAGCTAGGTGTGACACAAATTGTCACACCTAGATTCAAAAAATCATATCTCAATCATCAGGTATCCAAAAATCATAAACTTTATATGGAAATCACCATCAACATGTCCAGAATGAGCACAAAAAATTTCAATCATTTCTTTAAATGTATGAGCATTTCATGATGAAAATGGCAACATGTACAAAATTGTGACACATTCTACAAACCCTAGGCTCATTGTTTTTCCATTCATGCAACAAAATTCCAAAAAATATCCATTAAATTCTACACATTCTCATGAGAAAAATGCAAAAAATTGCACTCAATTTGGATCAAAACGAATGAGTTATTAATTTTTGAAGATCATGGCACAAAATAATAAAATGAAAAGAAAATAAAATGGAATAATTAATTAAATAATGCTGGCAATGGCATTTTTGAAATTAACTTGAACATCCCCAAAACGGCGCCGTTTTGAGCGCGGGAACGAAATGTTCCTATTGGCCAGGCTTGGAGGCAAACAACAATTTCAAACGGCCAGGCGAATTACAAGATCAAACGCATCTTATTTCCAGAAAATCATCATCATCAACATCATTTTTCCAGAAATGTGCATGAACACAAGAACATCGAAACTCCACAAAAATTTACAAACGAATAACCGTTGGAAAGGTCTGATCCTCAGGATTCCAAATATGTACATGATTTATCCTAATTCTCACTACATAATCCGGATCGAGCATTTAAAGTTTCGCATTCAAATCTTAAAATCAACATATCTCTTCCTACAGTTCACTAAATCAAAAACTACCTACATCATGTTGATCTACATGGAACGCTCTACACAAAGCACATAACAATTGAAGGAATCGTGAAGGTCGAATTTATGTACCTTGAATGGAACAGTTGATGTTCTTGGAGCTTTGGCGCGTGTTTCTTCAAAACAGATGAAGATTGAAGTTCAGCAAGGTAATTGGAGAAGATAGATCAGCTCAAGAACGCTCCAGTTGTGAGAAATTGCAAAATGCCATTAATGCACCAAGGATGAACAGCCACGGATCCAATGTCCTTTTGATGCAAATTACCAAAACAGTTTGAGAGGAAGATGATTGGAGAAGGCAGCAAAAGGAACCACACGAATTGATGAAGAATTGAAGGAGTTTTGCTCAATTTTGTTCTTGAATGTTCTTGAGCTTTTGGAGAATTTGGAGGGAAAAGTTTGTTGAATTCTTGTGAAATGTGATTCTGATCCAAAGTTAGTTATGATTAGTGATATATACTCCAGCTCTAATCACCTCATTAATCACCAATTAGCCAAATGACATATGATTAGCAAAATGTGATTTTACTAAGCAAGGGCAAAAATGCCATTTCACAATGGGGCCCATGACAGCTGTATGACAGCTCACACATTCTCTAAATATCAGTTATGATGTGTTGCAACTTGTCCCATGGTCATTGGTTGTGTAATTTTGATTTTCACTATGTCATGGCAAATGGTATAATTTTCAAATGCAATTCACAAGTGACTTGACCAAATAATGAACCTCAACATGTTATGCCAGTTCAAACCATTTTCAATTTGCATTTGTGAGGTGTTGCAAAAATCCCCATTCCAAAATTCTCATTATTTCTCAAGTTGGACCATTTTGCCCCTGGATTTTTAACTGTACACTTGAAAATTGACTTTTTGCATTGACCATTTTTGATGAATTCCAATTATGCACCATGAAAGTACATGTCAAATGGAGTTTGCACATAAAAAGATCACTCAATTTGGACACTCCATGTGGAAGTTATGCCCCTCTGATTATGGGTCATTTTTGAAATTGAATGGACCATAACTTGCCAACCATACATGGGAATTTCAAGTTCTTGGACTTTTTGAAAAGGTGAGAACAAGATCTACCACTTTCATGTTGAACAAATTTTCATTTGAAGCTTCCTTGGACATGTAATTTTGAGGTCAAAAACTTTCCATTTTTGGAAACTTCCATTACAAGTCACTTTCTATTTTTGACAATTTTTGTCCTGACTTTATTTTCTTCATTCTTGAGCTTTGACATGTCAAATAACACTTGTTCCAACATGAATGAAGTGTATCCAACTCTCTCCCACCTCCAAATCCATAAAATCAAGCACAGTTGACCACAGTTGACTTTTCAACTGATAGATGAATTTGGCAATGCATTGATCAATCTGAGCTCCAATCTTCTGATGAAATGGCCCAAGGGTGAAACCCTAGCCTCAATATGCACAATAAAATCATGTGATGATCCCCATAGCCATCATAGACCCCATCTCCTAGCCATGCCCTGATTGGCCCAATGCAATTGATTAGGGTTGACCAGTGGTCAAAACCCTAATCTCAAGGAATGTGCTCCAACACTTGATGATGACAAACCATAATGATGATGATGAATCATTTCAATCAAGATGAAGACCAATCTCCTTGAGAACCACAAAACCCTAATTTGGACCTCCACATCCTCAGATGATCAATGACCAGTCCCATGAAACCCTAGCTTGCACATGACCTCCTATCTTCTGATCAAGACTTGGGAGAATAGCTTGCACAATGTGACCACATGATATGCAATATGCAATGCCTAATGACCTAAAAAATGATATGTAATACGTTATGCTAGTCCCAAGAGAGGAGGGCAAATTTTGAGGTGTTACACACCCTAACCATCTACTTCGACCCGGTTGATTTGTCAACGCTGGCAGATGCGGCTCCAGTTACCATCACGGTACCTGGGCCTATTCCTTATGACAAAGATGACGCCGTGTCGTGGCATTATGGTGGAGAAGTATACTGTAATGGGGAGAAGTTGGAGGATCAGGCTGCAAGTGAAACCACCGTTTCAAAGGTGGATAATGTCGGACCCAGTGGTTTCACTCGCAGTGGAAGGTTGTTTGCACCTTATGCTTTGAGGAGTAGGGATGGGGAAAAAGAAAAGAAAGATAAGGTCGAGGCTTTAGCCTGGGCAAGAGGGAAACAAGTGGTAAGTGAGGGTACTCCTATGGTAACACTGACGCCTGTTGGGTCGGAGAGAGAACTTGATGATGAAGCTGAAGAATTTCTGAGAATCATCAAGAAGTCAGAGTACAAGTTTGTTGACCATCTGCAGCAAACGCCATCTAAGATCTAAATTCTCTCATTATTGCTGAGCTCCGAGGGGCATAGAGAGGCTTTGCTGAAAATACTGAAGAGAGCCTATGTTCCTCAGGAGATAACAATCAATCAGTTGGAGACGGTGGTGTCAAATGTCAATGCCAGCCATGGGCTGGGTTTTACTGATTTGGATCTAACTATGGATGGGCGGAATCATAATAGGGCATTACACATTGCTATGGAGTGTAAAGGAGTCGTGCTCTCGCACGTGTTGGTTGATACCGGCTCCTCTTTAAATGTGTTGCCTAAGAAAGCCCTGGCGAAGCTGGATTGTGAAGGGTTAATCTTGAGGCCCACAGACCTGGTTGTGAGAGCCTTTGATGGTTCGAAAAGGGATGTGTTTGGGGAAGTGGAGCTCCCCGTGAAGATCGGGCCTGAGGTGTTTAAGTCGGTATTTTATGTCATGGATATTCAGCCGACATACAGTTGCTTGTTGGGTAGGCCGTGGATTCATACTGCTGGGGCAGTGACTTCGACTTTGCACCAGAAATTGAAGTATATCTGGGACGGGCAGGTCGTCACAGTTTGTGGAGAGGAAGACATCTTCGTCAGCCACTTGTCATCGTTCAAATACGTGGAAATGGACGGTGAAATTGTTGAAATGCCGAGTGTCATACCCCAAAATTTGCCCGTTAATCTTTCAAGACACTCTCAAGGCACTCCAACTCCTTGTTCAAGGCATTGGAACAAAGACCCAGCTCACAGGTGGGCAAATCCAGAAAATGGATCAAACTGGCATGCTCGCTAGGCGAGCAAATCCTTCGCCTAGCGAACCCTTCGCTATGCCACTCGCCTTGCGAAGCTTGCGAATACCAGAAAATTCTGGGCTTCATTCTGAGCCCATTAGGTCATAAAAAGAGCATTATAAATACCACAACTTCAGTGAGAAAAAAAAACGAAGACGGGAGATAAAGAGAAGGCACAGCAAACCATGGAGGCTAACCCAGAGAATTCAGAGCAACCCTAAAGGAAACCCTGAAGGAAACTCATCTGCATCAAGGTTACCTCCGCCCAACTCAATCCGACTTGCCAATTCAAGGTTGCAATTCGATTGCAAACAGGTTTGCATTACTATTACCGCTTTATGTTCTTAATTTGCATGTGATATTATAATTGAATTCATAAACCTATTTGAGGTTTTGCATGTGAATTTAAGTGTGCCTGAATATCGTGAATGCTGAACCATGTAATTTCTGTATTGGATGCCATAGGGCGTGCAGCATGCTGAGATCGTACTGTTCTGAAATTCAAAACCCGCAACCGCTCGCTAGCACATCGCTAAGCGAGCATGTAGCGAGTATTCGCTAGGCCTTCGCTAGGCGAGGCAGAGGCGAACGTGACAGTCGCTAATATTTTGGTTGTTCTGTTCTATGCTTATCTGATCTGTTCTATTTTAATCATGCGTTATTTTGCCTGACATTCCTACTGCTGTGTTTTCCTTTGTGGTGTAATCCTCGATTGCACCCCCATTTGGTATTCTGATCTGTTTGCTGAATATTGTAAGGACTCGCATACTCCCGAAGAGGGTAGCTTGCTAGGTATCCCACTTTATTTGTGGGATACCCTTGTGGAGATTCATCCTAATTACTTAATTGATTTTAATGTGGAGATTCATCCTAATTACCTAATTGATTATAATGTGGACCTAATTACTTAATTGATTACAACTACCTAATTGATTGTAAAATAGTGCCTTTGATTTTGTGATCTTGGACCTCTCTTTGTTGCCCTACGGTATTACGGTATTACGGTCATGTCCCGCGAATGTGGGGATACACTTAGCCAAGACCCTTCGGTTAAATCATCATGTCCCTATAAAATAAATCATAGTCCCTCGGATGTTGCCTACGAATATATGATTTTGTCCCTAGATGTCCCGTCGTTGTAGCCTACGGTTAATGATGATCGTCCCTTCGAATGCTAAGGTATCCTTACAAATGTTGCCTTCAAGGACCAATCGATGACCCTATGATGTCCCTTTTACATCCAAAGGAGAAAACTACTTACTTCTCAATAGTAAGGACAGTTTTACCCTCATAAGGATAGGAAATGCCCATAAAGACCTTGGGTAGGTATAACTCTTAATTGCTGGCTCATAACTTAAAACATTTTTTCATACCTCACACTTTGCGATTACTAGAAAATCACCACTTGGTATACATTCGTACTAGGATCATTGCCAAGTTATATTTTTCTAAACCACTTTCAAAATTAAACGAGATAAATACTTTGTATACATTCGTACAAGAATTATTATAAAGTTAAACTCTCTTTTCAAAACATTTTTAAGCAATTCACAAACACTTTTCAGACAAACATAAGTGATCCAGCAATTAAGAGCCCATGGATAACCATGGATACAAAGGGTGCTAACACCTTCCCTTTGTATAATGTACCTCCCGAACCCAAAATCTAATCAAGGTCTTTCCTGTTTTTTTACGCCTTTCCTTATTGGATAAAAGAAAAGTCGGTGGCGACTCTTGCTAACCGCGACATTTGCTTTCCAAAGCAAAAACACAAAAGTCCAGTTCACCATATGACAGAACTGGCGACTCTGCTGGGGACAACAAAGAGAGGTCACCTTAAAAAAAAAAGATCACTTATTTGGTTTGTCTTTCAAGGGATTGCTTGGGTATTTTTGAGTGAAAGATCCTACACCCGGATCTAGTGTACCTTAGGTAAGTAGCAATAGATTATCGCGACTATCCGGCGTATACTGGAATGGTTAAAATGATGGCTACGGTTAATGTGACACTTTGGATGTCCTGATGTTCCTCATGTTTACTTGAGGAAAAATTTGGCGTCTGCGTGGTGTCATCAAAGCATTAACCAGACCTTTAGAACCCTAATTGACTCATCCTAGCCATTAGAAAGTAGTGAGATAACTGACTTCGGTTCCGACTGGGGTTGGTTGAGACTCGATACTACACTCTTTGAGATTGGACTTTAGGGAAGCTTCGGTCAACCACTTGGTGTTGCACTGAAGTGGACTTAAAGAAAGGTCAATGATTGGAGATCCTTTTAGAACCCGGTTACTATTCTAGGACAGGTTGAACCAACCAAACTTCAGTGGGGAGGGTACTTACCTATGGAACTCATGCAAGCCTTAAAACTTAGGAATGATGATTGTGTGACTTGCTTGTGCTTGTTATTTACATAACATCATAACATCATAACATCATAACATCATGACATCATGGCATTGTACTAACCATTTCAAGGACTCTAAACATTGAAAACATTTCATACATTGCATAGCATAACATAACATTGCATAACAGGTACTCTAAAGGGATCAATGTTCTCACGGTCTTCCTTCTAAGCAGAAAAATGGACCTCGAACAAACTGTCAAAGATCTCCAGGCTCAGAATGCTCAGTTCCAGGAGATGATCTTGAACTTATCCAAGGGGCAGGAGGAACTGAAGGCTCTCTTGCTCGAGAAGAAAAAAGTCAAGAAACCTGTGAGTTACATTAACCCGGGAAGAAGGCTTAAAGGACAGGCTACAGGAGTCAAGATTAAAATTCCGAAGGATCACGAAGAGGAGACAGAAAATGATTCGGAAGAGGAGGATGCTGATCCCTTCAACCCTGAAGACGATGATGAAGATTATGAAAATGAATAGTACTCTCCAAAAGATGATAAGTACAAATTGCTAGAAGAACGTATGCTAGCTATGGAAGGGCAGAAGGCGCCCGGTCTGGATTTCGAAAGCTTAGGTCTGGTCTCTGATGTGGTCATTCCCCGCAAATTCAAGGTCCCCGCTTTCACTAAGTATGATGGTGCGTCTTGTCCTCAGATGCATCTGAGAGCTTATGTGAGAAAGATTCAGCCATATACCACTGATAAGAAGCTATGGATCCATTTCTTCCAAGAGAGTCTGTCTGGCACACAGCTAGAGTGGTACTACCAGCTCGAGAGCTCTAACATCCGCACCTGGACTGATTTAGCGACAACTTTCTACAAGCACTACCAGTACAATTCTGAATTGGCGCCTACTCGGCTACAGTTGCAGAGTATGACTATGGGATCTAAAGAAAGCTTCAAAGAATATGCTCAAAAATGAAGAGATTTGGCTGGCAGAGTCAAACCCCCTATGACTGATCGAGAATTAGTGGACATGTTCATGAGCACACTGACTGGCCCATTCTACAGCCATCTATTGAGAAGTTCCTCATCGGGTTTCACTGAACTTATATTGACAGGTGAAAATGTTGAAAGCGGCATTCGAAGTGGAAAGATACAGGCGGCTACCTCTGATCCTCCGGAGACTCCTAAGGTCATCACTGCTCCTCTGCCTAATCATGACAAGACTGTCAATGCTGTGGAAGATGTTGATAATGATGGTGACTTGGATAGTTGGATTTTCCTCACAATTGGCGACGGACTCAATAATTGGAAGGCTGAAGACACTATCCTGATTTCCTTTAGTCAAGAGTAATTGTTATTGCTTATTTTAATGTATTAAATTTTGTTAAAGGTTTTGTCATTTTTATAAGCATATTCACATTCAATAAATCAATGGACCTTTTTGCATTCAAATATTGCGCTCTTTATCTTTATTGTCATCTTTCAAATAAGCTATGTTTTCTTGCACACACTCACGTAACAATTTGCCGATCCATATCCACTCTGGATCTTGTTGGTAATAACTCTGCTACTGTTCATTATGACTTTGAAAATCCGATCTACCAAGCCGAGGATGGAAGTGAGGAAGATTGTGAAGCACCTGAGTGAAGGTGAGAAAAACAAGAAAGGGGGGGTTTGAATTGTTTGGAAAAATAAGCGCTTTTTCAAAAAGAAAATCACACAAGGATTTTATACTGGTTCGCTTATAACACAAAGCTACTCCAGTCCACCCGGCCGAGGTGATTTCGCCTTCAACAAGGACTTAATCCACTAATCTTGAAAGATTGATTACAAACAACGTCTAAGAGAAAGATCTCTTAGTCCTCTCAAGTATACAGACTACACAGAGTCACTTGAGGAAATAAACAAACAATAGATAAAAGATTTATGTAATCTAGAGTGCTTCTAAGAAAGCAAATATTACAATAGTAAGAACAAGGTGATTCACGTTATAAGCAAAAGCTTCGTGAAGATTTAGAGAGTAAGAGAGTTTTCTTGAACGTTGATGTTTCAGTATAGTTTTCGCTTGTATATGTTGTATTCTGAATGTTGATTTGCAGTCCTTTATATAGATCAGTGAGGTAGTAGTTGAAACTGATGAGTAATAAAATGAATTTACGCCATAACATAAATAGCTTCTGCCAGGATAACTTTCTCTCCTTGAAATGACTACTTACCACATATAGTACCTTCTTTATTGAAATTGGAGATTAACGTCTCTTTCTGTTTTAGGAAATCCATTTGCAAATCTTTACTTGACTTTAACGTTACTCTTTCATAATTAGCAATTCCATAATTAGAGTCTTCGTGTATCTGAGAATCTTGGAGTCTTGCTTCTGATGGATTCTTCAGATAGCGCTGATAACTTCTGGAGTTAGACATACCGTTGTTCAGAGTCAGAACTTCTAGAGCGTATTCTTGTTTAGATGCTTCTGATACTTGCTGTTTTGCTCAGAGTTAGACTTTCTTGAACGTGTTTCTACTTCAGATGCTTCTGGTCTTCTGATAATTTGTATCTGATCTGGTTCTGTATCTGATGATGTCATCAGATTTCTTCCTTCTTTCTTTAGAACCCTGCACACTTAGAAACTTTTCGTTAGGGTGCCATTTTTGGTTTCATCCTTTGTTATCATCAAAATCAAGGAATCTGTTGTAGAACAATTTTTGTTCTTACAATCTCCCCCTTTTTGATGATGACAAAACAAACTTAATTAGCAGATGAAACATGAATAATATTAGATCAGATAGACAGAAGCTCCCCCTGAGATAGGCTAGGGAGTTCAGAAGTTCTTACCAGAGCTTCCAAGCAATGAGGTTTCTTGATACCTTCTGCAATTTCTTAAGTCTAGAGTCTAGAGTTAGATAATTTTATTTTTAAGAAAAATATGTTGTAGAGTGCTTAAGGTATTTAGACATTATTTTCATTAGAGCTATTAATGACTTCTCCCCCTTTTTGTCAGAATCAAAAAGACATAGTAGAAATAAAAGTTAAGAGAAAAACATTGTATTCATAGAAAAAGGCAAAGCAACAGAGGCAAAAAGAAACAAAACATCAGAAACAAAGAAATCAGAGCAACAAGCAATAAGTCCTAAGTGCCTAGGGGTTGGGAGGTGGAGGCAATCTCTGAAGCAACATAGCCAGCATGTTCTGAATGTTGTCGTTGACAGTGTCTTGTTTGTCCATTCTGGCACGGAGTTCATTCTGATCTTGCCTAAGTTCTTTCAGCGTCTGGAGAACCATAGGGATAACAGAAGAAGAAAACTCCCCCTGAGTCAGAGCCTGCTGTGCTTCAGCAGCAGCCAGCGCTTCAGCTTCAGCAGCAGCCCGTGCTTCAGCTTCCTTTATCCTTAGAATTTCAGCTTCTCTTGCTCTTTCTTCCTCCAGCCTTCTAGCCTCTTCTTCAGCTTCTCTTGCTAATCTCTCTTCTTCCAGCCTTCTGGCTTCAGCTTCTCTTGCAAGTCTTTCCTGAAGTCTTGCCTCAGCATCTCTGATGTAGCCATTTCTGACTTGTTCAGAGATGTTCTTCAGTCTAAAAGCCTCAGAGGTCATTCAGCCAATGACTCTGTTCCAGTGTGTCCTTACAGAGTCAGGATCATCACTGACTTCAGAGTTAGTGGTCAGAGACTTGACCTTTTGTACTGAAGCCCCTGCGACCAGCATGATTGCTTCCTCAAGGGTAGGTATAGAAAGGTCAGGTTCAGAGGTATGAGGTGGAGATGTTGGAGGGCTGATATTTAATGTGAGAGGTTCAGATTCTGCTTCAGGTTGAGGTTCAGATCTTTGGGGTGAAGCGTAAAGAGGGTTTAAGTCTAATGGTTCAGATTCAGCGGAGATGTTTGAAGGTGTGATATCAGAGGTGTGGAGGTCAGAGGGTTGAGTTTCAGAGGGTTGGTCTTTAGAAGTAATGTTGGTTGTTTGTTCTGGTGGAGGTGAAGTTGCTTCAGATTGTGTTTGTGTTGGTTGTTGTGAAGCAAGGTTTTGAGCCTGAATTTGGGCTAAGGTTGGAGAGTCAGGGTCAGAGTATTCTTGGTCAGAGGAGATTTGAAGGTATGGTGGTGATTCTGGGGCTGAAGATGATGATGAGGAAGTGGTAGTGTGAGAAAGATTAACATTTGGTGGAGGTTGTGAAGTTCTGGTTATAGAAGGTGGGATTTCAGAGGTTGTATAAATGGGTGGTGTTGGGAGAGGATTAGAGGAAGGAGTAGAGGAAACCATCAGAGGTTCAGAGGAAATAGGAGGAACAGACGTACCAGTAGAAATTTGCAGAGGAGCTGGAGATCTGCTTCCAGAAGATTCTCCAAGTCTTGCCTTCTTTGCCTGTGATGTTATTTTCTTCTCAGAGAGACCTCTCTTGTACCTGACGAAGTCTTCTTTTGAATCTAGACAATTGTCGAGGCTGAAGTCAGAGATGTCAACACCTTCATCCAGCAGACGATTAAGATAGATAGCAACCGCATCTCTAGGTTCATTCTTGTAGAACCTAGCAAGACCATGAGGCAGCTTCCTCTGATCTTTCAAGGAATCCCAGGATGTGTCCAGCGTGGGTCAGACTTGAATCTTCTTTATTATTCCCATACTCTTGAGATTTCTGGCGTTTAGAGGCTTCCCAGTATCTATTGCCAGATCTTGCATCAGCTTGGCCTTCTCCAGATGATCTACCAGCCCATTCTCGATGAAAACATCAGATAACAATCTTCCCAGAGGGATGTAGGATCTGGGCTTCATGTTGTTTCTGGTCTCCCTGATAGAGTCTCTTAGGTATCTGAAGAGTAGTGCAGGAAGGCAGATCTTTACACCCTTGTGAATGCAATACAGAATGCACTTCTGATCTGCATTGATGTAATCAGAGGAGTTTGATGCTGGGCGGTGGTGAATAGTTCCCAGAATGATCTTGAGCCACACTCTGAGGTTCTGATGCAGCTCTTTGTTCTTTGAAGGATTTCCTTCAGTGTTGGGTTTGAAGATGGTTGGATTGATTACTTCAGCAACGCGCCTTGATCTAGGGTTGATGTTGTAAATCCTTTTTCCCCCATCTTTCTCCATGTTCAACAAAGAAGCAATTGACTCTTCAATAATTACTATCTTTACCCCCAAAACATAGGAGACGATGAAATGATCATCAGCATCTGCAAATCTCCATAACTCCTTGATGAGAAGTGGGTAAACAGGGCCATAGAGCCTTTGGAAGTAGTTTCCCCAACCTTGTTGACGAAGTTCTTCAGTAAGATCAACTCCATTTCTTCTCAAGTTGTCAAAGTCCACCAGTGTTTCACATAACACATCCAATCCCTCAAAGGGAGTTTCTAGGTTGATGTGAGGTAAACGATCAAGGATACGGGGTTCTTTGTAAACTGGGGTGATGGAGACTCCTGTAACAGTTGGAGTTGGAATGCTTGAAGTTTGAGCAGTTGAGCTTGATTCCATTTGTTGAGAAAAGTTGAAAACTTGTTGTTGTTGAGCGTTCATGGTTGAAGAAGAAGATGAAGAGTTTGCAGAAATGCTTCAGAGAGGTTTAGGGTTTTAGAGAGGGTTTGAGAGTGAGTGAGAGTGATAAGTGTGTGAAAAGTGAGAAAAGTGTTTAAATACCCTAAGTTAAAACACATGCAAAACGACACACAATATTGCGTTAGCACTAAGCTCAAGTAAGCACGCTTGGGGGAGAAATGATTAAGGCTAATTAATGAATGTCTAATCCCAACAGTATGCACACTGCTCGAGGAGATCTCAAACGTTTCACCTTTGATCTTCTTCTGGACAGCTGTCTAGAAGTTCTAGGGTTAGACGCTAAGTGCTCCACGTGTTGATATATCTGATCTTCAGGAATACCAAAGGATTGGTTCCTGGAGATTTCTAACTCAGATATCTTCTTAACTGGTAGAAGTATCAGAGTCAGAGGCAGAAGTACATTTGTTTACATCAGAGTCTCATTTTACATTCTCAGAGGCACAATTCATTCAGGACAATTTTGAATGTTCAGATTTTTTAAGATAAAAAGAAATCTATCTTCAGCTAGAGGCTTAGTAAAGATATCTGCCCATTGATGATCTGTATCAATGAACTTCAATGTTACTATCCCTTTCTGAACATAGTCTCTGATAAAATGATGTTTTATTTCAATGTGTTTGGCTCTGGAATGTAGAATGGGATTCTTACTTAGACAAATAGCAGCAGTATTATCACAAAAGATAGGAATGTTACTCTCAAAAATTTGCAGATCTTCTAACTGATGCTTCATCCAGAGCATCTGAGTTGTGCACAGTGATGCTGAGATATATTCTGCTTCTGCAGTTGATAGAGCGATAGTTGACTGTCTTTTGCTAGCCCAGGAGATTAGATTGTTTCCCAGAAGCTGGCAATTTCCAGATGTGCTTTTTCGTTCTAGTCTATCTCCTGCATAATCTGCATCACAGTAACCAGAAAGTCTATACTCTGATGTTTTCTTATACATCAGGCCCAGGTTAGGAGTTCCTTTCAGATACTTAAGAATTCTCTTAACTGCTGTTAAATGAGATTCTCTAGGATCTGATTGGAATCTGGCACAGAGACAGACACTAAAAAGAATATCAGGACGAGTAGCAGTCAGATAGAGAAGAGAGCCTATCATACCTCGATAGAGCTTCTGACAAACCTTTGAGCTTACTTCTTCTTTTTCAAGAATGCATGTTGGATGCATTGGAGTTTTTGCAGAGTTGCAGTTAGCCATGTCAAATTTCTTCAGAACATCTTTAATATATTTGCTTTGATGAACATATGTAACTTCTGAAGTTTGGTTAATTTGAATTCCCAGAAAGAACTTTAGTTCTTGCATTAAACTCATTTCAAATTCTGCCTGCATTAACTCAGAAAATTCTTGACAAACAGAGATATTAGCAGAACCAAAAATAATGTCATCAACGTAAATCTGGCATATCATGAGATCATTATTAAGGTTCTTACAGAAGAGTGTGGAATCAACTTTCCCTCTGATAAAGTTTTGTTCCAGAAGAAAATTGCTTAGACGTTCATACCAAGCTCTGGGAGCTTGTTTAAGTCCATATAAAGATTTTTTGAGTTTAAAAACATGTTCTGGAAAGTTTGGATTTTCAAAACCTGGAGGTTGGTTGACATACACTTCTTCTGATATATAACCATTAAGGAATGCACTCTTGACATCCATTTGATATAATTTAATAGAATGGTTAATAGCAAAAGATACAAGAAGACGAATAGATTCTAACCTTGCGACTGGAGCAAAGGTTTCATTATAATCAATACCTTCTTGTTGACTATAACCTTGAGCTACCAGTCGAGCTTTGTTTCTGACGACTTCTTCTTTCTCGTTCAGCTTGTTTCTGAAAACCCATCTCGTTCCAATGACGTGAGTACCTCTGGGTTTAGGAACGAGATCCCAGACATCATTCTTTGAGAATTGATCTAATTCTTCTTGCATGGCTGAAACCCAGTCGTTATCTTGAAGTGCTTCATCACAAGACGTAGGCTCAATCAGAGAGACTAGTCCCAGAGGAGTATCTTCAGAAGTCCTGAAGGTAGATCTGGTTCTGACAGGTTCGTCCTTGTTTCCCAGAATCAAATCTTCAGATACATTGATACGACTTTTAACTTTCTTTGGGATTTCTGGGGATTTAATTTCTTCAGAGTTCTGAGTGACAGTTGCTTCTGGAGTTTTATCAGATCCTGCAAGAGTGATTTCTAAATCTGCAAAACTTTGAACTAGTTTTGACTTTTCAGGGTCAAGCTTATCATCAAATCTGACATGAATAGATTCTTCCACAATTTTGGTTTCTGTGTTGTATACTCTGCAGCCTTTAGAGCGTTCTGAGTATCCTAACATAATACCTTTCTGTGCTTTGGAATCGAACTTGTTCAGATGTTCTTTAGTGTTTAAGATAAAGCAAGAACATCCAAAAGGATGAAAATATGAAATGTTTGGTTTTCTTCCTTTACACAGTTCATAGGGAGTCTTTTCCAGAATAGGTCTTATAGAGATTCTATTCTGAATGTAACATGCTGTATTTACAGCTTCTGCCCAAAAGTGCTTTGCCACATTAGTTTCATTGATCATGGTTCTGGCAATCTCTTGGAGTGTCCTATTCTTCCTCTCTACAACTCCATTTTGTTGTGGAGTTCTAGGGCAGGAGAAATCATGGGATATTCTATTAGAGTCAAATAATTCCTCAAAATCTTTGTTTTCAAATTCCCCACCATGATCACTTCTGATTCTAATAATTTTAGAGTCAAGTTCTTTTTGCACTTTGGAACAGAAACTGGTGAATACAGAGTGAGACTCACTCTTGTGCTTTAGGAATTTCACCCATGTCCAGCGACTGTAATCATCAACAATGACTAGTCCATACTTCTTTCCATTGACTGATGCTGTTTTCACAGGACCAAATAAGTCAATGTGAAGAAGTTCCAGAGGCTTAGAGGTAGAAACAACATTTTTCTTTTTGAAAGACGTTTTTGAAAATTTTCCTTTCTGACATGCCTCACACAGAGCATCTGAAGAAAACTTCAGTTTAGGTAGGCCTCTGACTAACTCGAGTTTATTTAGCTGAGAAAGTTTCCTCATGCTAATGTGGCCCAAGCGTCTATGCCATACCCATTGCTCTTCGTGAACCGACATCAGACATTTAACATTTTGTTCTTTTAAATCAGAAAGATTAATTTTATAAATGTTGTTTTTCCTCTTGCCTGTGAAAAGGACAGAGCCATCGTTCTGATTAATGGCTTTACATGTTTTTTGATTAAAGATTACATCATAACCGTTATCACTTAATTGACTTATGGATAACAAGTTATGCATTAAGTTCCAGACTTTGGAACATAGACTTTCTTCCCGTCATGTGTCGCGAGCATCCAGAGTCTAGGTACCATGACTGGTGTCTGAACTTTGCTGCATAGGATATCTGCAACATAGATAATCTTATCTTTCGGTACCCAGAATCTCTTGGGTCCTTTCAGATTAGTTTTCCCAGAGTTTCTTATAACTTTGGGTTTTCTAGCATTTTTAAATTTTTGTTCTTGTGTGTGTGTGTAATGATATGAAAAGGGAGATTTAAGTTGGTCACTGGTAGAAGTTTTATCTTCCTTAGGATCATACCCAATTCCCTTTTTATTGTTCCGACTTACTCCATAAATCATGGATGCCATAATACTCCTATCTATCCCATTCTTCAGAAATTCTTGAAAGGCTTCTTCGTATTCATAAATTATTTTATTTGAAGTTTGTGGTGCTTGAGACAACGCTTCTTCTAATTCTAAGCTTTTTCTCTTTGCTCCATCTCTTTCTAATGTTAAAGATCTGATTGTATCTTCTCGTGCTAGAATTGTCATCTCAAGTTCACTACATTCTTCAAATTTTGCTTTAAGACAGCCTTTAATGTTTTTAAACTTTTGTTTTAATTTCTGATATGAGCTAAGAGTTTCTGACAAACAAGATTCTAGATCAGATCGAGAGAGTTCAGAAAATACCTCTTCAGATTCTTCATCTGAGCTACTCCTGGATGTGGTAGCCATAAGTGCCACGTTGGCCTGTTCATCAGAGTCAGATTCTGATGATCCAGATTCACTATCATCCCAGGTAGCCATCAGTCCTTTCTTTGTCCTGAAGGTATTTTTCTTGAAGCTTTCTTTTCTAGAGTTGTCTTTCTTTAGCTTGGGGCATTCATTCCTATAATGACCTGTTTCTTTACATTCATAACAGGTAATATCTTTGTTAGATTTACCTTTTGAAGTTGATTCTGATCGATCCCCTCTGGGTCTTGGTCTTCTGAAGTTGTTGTTCCTCTTTTTCCAGAGTTGCTTAACTCTTCTGGTTAGTAGGGACAATTCTTCTTCATCATCAGAGTCTTCTGGTTCAGAGTCGTCAGCATCTTCAGTTTCTGCCTGGAGAGCTTTGGTTCTGTCAGGTTTGCGTCTTTCAGGTCTGGACTTTAATGCTACAGACTTGTTCTTTTTCAGAGGCTCATCTTCCTCTAGTTCTATCTCATGGCTTCTGAGAGAACTAACAAGTTCTTCAAGGCTGATATTGTTCAGATCCTTTGACAGCTTCAGAGCAGTAACCATAAGTCTCCATTTCTTTGGCAGACTTCTGACTATCTTTTTGACGTGGTCTGCAGTTGTATACCCTTTGTCTAGAACCTTGAGACCTGCAATAAGAGTTTGGAATCTAGAAAACATTGCCTCTATAGCTTCGTCATCTTCCATTTTGAAGGCTTCATATTTCTGGATAAGCTCCAGAGCCTTTGTCTCTTTGACTTGGGAGTTTCCTTCATGAGTCATCTTCAGAGAGTCAAGTATATCTTTGGCTGTTTCTCTGTTGGTGATCTTTTCATATTCGTTGTACGATATGGCATTGAGAAGTATGGTTCTGGCCTTGTGGTGATTTTTGAAGACACGTTTCTGATCTTCTGACATCTTATTTCTGGGAACTTCAGCTCCATTTTCTAAGACTGGAGGTGTGTATCCATCTGTGACAATGTCCCAGAGGTCAGCATCATAACCCAGAAAGAAACTTTCGATTCTATCTTTCCAATAGTCAAACTTCTCTCCATCAAAGACAGGAGGCTTAGCATTGTAACTATCTCTTTCATTTGAGTGGGCCATAGTTTTTCTCGTACTGGATCTCTCTACACTGTTAAGTGTTTGATTAGAAAATCAATAACAGAGCCGGAGCTCTGATACCAATTGAAGGTGAGAAAAACAAGAAAGGGGGGGTTTGAATTGTTTGGAAAAATAAGCGCTTTTTCAAAAAGAAAATCACACAAGGATTTTATACTGGTTCGCTTATAACACAAAGCTACTCCAGTCCACCCGGCCGAGGTGATTTCGCCTTCAACAAGGACTTAATCCACTAATCTTGAAAGATTGATTACAAACAACGTCTAAGAGAAAGATCTCTTAGTCCTCTCAAGTATACAGACTACACAGAGTCACTTGAGGAAATAAACAAACAATAGATAAAAGATTTATGTAATCTAGAGTGCTTCTAAGAAAGCAAATATTACAATAGTAAGAACAAGGTGATTCACGTTATAAGCAAAAGCTTCGTGAAGATTTAGAGAGTAAGAGAGTTTTCTTGAACGTTGATGTTTCAGTATAGTTTTCGCTTGTATATGTTGTATTCTGAATGTTGATTTGCAGTCCTTTATATAGATCAGTGAGGTAGTAGTTGAAACTGATGAGTAATAAAATGAATTTACGCCATAACATAAATAGCTTCTGCCAGGATAACTTTCTCTCCTTGAAATGACTACTTACCACATATAGTACCTTCTTTATTGAAATTGGAGATTAACGTCTCTTTCTGTTTTAGGAAATCCATTTGCAAATCTTTACTTGACTTTAACGTTACTCTTTCATAATTAGCAATTCCATAATTAGAGTCTTCGTGTATCTGAGAATCTTGGAGTCTTGCTTCTGATGGATTCTTCAGATAGCGCTGATAACTTCTGGAGTTAGACATACCGTTGTTCAGAGTCAGAACTTCTAGAGCGTATTCTTGTTTAGATGCTTCTGATACTTGCTGTTTTGCTCAGAGTTAGACTTTCTTGAACGTGTTTCTACTTCAGATGCTTCTGGTCTTCTGATAATTTGTATCTGATCTGGTTCTGTATCTGATGATGTCATCAGATTTCTTCCTTCTTTCTTTAGAACCCTGCACACTTAGAAACTTTTCGTTAGGGTGCCATTTTTGGTTTCATCCTTTGTTATCATCAAAATCAAGGAATCTGTTGTAGAACAATTTTTGTTCTTACACTGAGAACTTGTCAGACTGTTACTGCAAGAAGAAAGGACCATACAGCCGCATGAGGAATCAATTGAAATTGTAAATCTGGGTACTGAAGTAGACAAGAAAGAAGTCAAAATAGGAGCAGGCTTGGAAAACAGAGTCAAAGAAAGATTGAGTCGGATGTTACGAGATGATATGGAATGATGAATGTCAAGAAGCTTTTGACAAAATCAAGAAGTATCTCCAAGAACCTATAAATCTGATGCCACCAGTTGAAGGAAGACCTCTAATTACGTATTTGACCGTGTTAGAAAATTCAATAGGGTGTGTGTTGGGGCAACATGACGAGTCTGGTCGAAAAGAGCATGCAATATACTACCTTAGCAAAAGGTACCGACTGTGAAACAAGATACTCACAGCTCGAGAAAGCTTGCTATGCTTTGGCTTAGGCTGCTCGCCGACTAAGACAGTATATGTTGAATCATACCACTTTATTGATTTCTAAGATGGATCTTATCAAATATACATCTGAGAAACCTGCTCTCTCCGGAAGAACAACAAGATTATTGCTGAACTCTGGACGCAGTTCAAAATAAACATCATAACTCTTCTCTGTACCGGCCAAAGATGAACGGCGCCGTAGAAGTTGCTAATAAGAATATCAAGAAGATCATACAAAAGATGACAGTAACGTACAAAGACTGGCATGAGATGTTACCGTTCGCTCTCCATGGTTATCGCACTTCAGTGGGCACTTCGACAGGGGAACTCCGTTCTCTTTAGTCTACGGAATGGAAGCCGTTTTACCAGTGGAAGTTCAGATTCCCTCTCTAAGAATCATGAAAGAGGCAGGTTTAGACGAGGATGAATGGATTCAGACTCGACTCGATCAGATAAATTTGATTGATAAGAAGAGACTTGCGGCTGTTTGTCATGGGCAGATATATCAGAAGCGCATGACCCAGGCATTTAACAAAAGAGTCAAGAGACAGGTGTATCAAATTGGCGACTTGGTGATCAAGCGTATCATTCTACCACAAGGTCATCCCAGAGGCAAATGGGCTCCCACATACGAAGGGCCATTTGTAGTTAAGAAGGTATTCTCTGGTGGAGCCATGATACTTGCTACAATGGATGGCGAAGATTTCCCGCATCCCGCGAACGCGGACATAGTTAAAAAATACTACGCATAAAAGAGACCCGCTAGGTCGATGTATCTAGGCAAAAGTAAGGGCATCCCGACGAACCAAAAGGGTTCGAACAAAAATTAGGGATAAACATATAAAGATGTACACCCGGCAAGTCGAAAACCTGAATAGGCGGCTTGGGCAAAAAAGGGTATCCTGGTGGACTGAAAACCTGAAAAGGCGGTCCAGGCAAAAATTAGGGATTAAAGCGTATGACTATGTCCCGTTCTCAGTCAGCTTCACCCAAGTCAAAGGAACTGAACAAGCCAATCACTTCTATCCGACAGCAGGAGATGAGACGCTTGAAGACATAATGACAGTAGCAGAATTAAAGTCAATAGGACTTTTCCTTCATAGCTTGTTCTTTGCTTTCTTGACAATTTCCTCTTACTAGGATTTCTGTCTCCTTGTATTCAAATTGCCTGTTTATAGGCCCTCTTTCAAAATCAATACAATTTTATTTCCAAAAAGATGCTTTTGTTTTGCTTTCTCTGTTTTGTTTGCGTAAACGTCCATTGATTTAATTTGAATTAATATATGCATTTGAATGTGATTGATGTTTGCCAAAAATACATGCATAAAATAGCAATACCAGTGACTAAAAGACTTTAGGGTCGAGGATAAGGTCTAACCATGCTTTCCAACAAGTCCGGTTACAAATCCTCTCCCCAGCAAAAACCAGTTATTCCCCAGAAGAAATTGGCATCACCAGACAGACTGGTCATCTCTTCTATCCCCAGCCAGGCTCTGTTGAATGTTTTTACCACCAAACTGAAATCAAGTGCCCCCAGCTAAGAAAGGGCCATCAATACAAATATCTCCAACCAGGATATGGGGATTTATGTTCCCCTGGCAAAATTCTCAGACACATGATTCATTCCATGCATCATTTCACATCACATACATGCATACAATGTTCACATTTATTTTCAGAAGCATAAAACATCTCATGCATCATAACATGGCATGAGGCTAACTCTTTTTTCAGGTTAATTATCCTCCCGATACAGTCAAAACAAAGGTTCATTTAGACGGACACCCTTATCGGTTACATTCGAGATTCAGATACATCTTTCAGATATACTCCATGTCAACATTCATTCTGACATCCTCCTAATGATGACATCTCTAAGCCCATCCCAGACATTTATTGCAAATACAACATACACAAATGTTATCAGATACAGCCTAACATACGGTTCATTCTGATTCAGCCCAACATATGACTCCTTCAACTCAGATACGATCTAACGTACGATCCATTCTGACTTTCAGCAACTCCAATACGGTCTAATGTACGACCCATTTGGATCTTTAAATCCTCAAATACTGCCTAGCGTACGGTACATTCCGAGGTGTAGTCTAGCGTACGACTACTTTCTTCTTCAGATACAGCCTAACGTATGGCTCATTCTGCAACTCCAATACGGTCTAACGTACGACCCATTTGGATCTTCAAACCCTCAGATACTGCCTAGCGTACGGTACATTCTGGGGTGTAGTCTAGCGTACGACTACTTTCTTCTTCAGATACAGCCTAACGTACGGCTCATTCTGCAACTCCAATACGGTCTAACGTACGACCCATTTGGATCCTCAAACCCTCAGATATTGCCTAGCGTACGGTACATTTCGAGGTGTAGTCTAGCGTACGACTACTTTCTTCTTCAGATACAGCCTAACGTACGGTTCATTCTGCAACTCCAATACGGTCTAACGTACGACCCATTTGGATCTTCAAACCCTCAGATACTGCCTAGCGTACGGTACATTCCGAGGTGTAGTCTAGCGTACGACTACTTTCTTCTTCAGATACAGCCTAACGTACGGTTCATTCTGCAACTCCAACACGGTCTAACGTACGACCCATTTGGATCTTCAACTCAGATGCGATCTAGCGTACGATCCATTCTGATTCTACCTTCGTCAGATACAGCCTAACGTACGGCTCATTCTGCAACTCGGATACGATCTAGCGTACGATCCATTCTGATTCTACCTTTGTCAGATACAGCCTAACGTACGACTCATTCTGCAACTCAGAGACGATCTAGCGTACGATCCATTCTGATCTTTCATCCCCAGCGAAGTCACCCGCCTAATGGATAACTCATTCTGCTACTCAGATACGATCTAGCATATGGTCCATTCTGATCCTTTATCCCCAGCAGTGTATGACCCGTTCTGGTCTTTCGTCATCAAACTTCCTGGATGGCATCTTTAAGCCCATCTCCATCTAGATCAACTTTTGATTAACAAGTGCAAATTTTTGGGGCATTCTAGTGTTCAATAATCTTCCACCTCCAGACCACGAATGGCGTACATACCATTCTAGCTCTCTCGGTTCAAGAATATTGAACAGGGGCAGCTGTCATACCCCAAAATTTGCCCGTTAATCTTTCAAGACACTCTCAAGGCACTCCAACTCCTTGTTCAAGGCATTGGAACAAAGACCCAGCTCACAGGTGGCCAAATCCAGAAAATGGATCAAACTGGCATGCTCGCTAGGCGAGCAAATCCTTCGCCTAGCAAACCGTTCGCTATGCCACTCGCCTAGCGAAGCTTGCGAATACCAGAAAATTCTGGGCTTCATTCTGAGCCCATTAGGTCATAAAAAGAGCATTATAAATACCACAACTTCAGTGAGAAAAAAAAAACAAAGACGGGAGATAGAGAGAAGGCACAGCAAACCCTGGAGGCTAACCCAGAGAATTCAGAGCAACCCTAAAGGAAACCCTGAAGGAAACTCATCTGCATCAAGGTTACCTCCGCCCAACTCAATCCGACTTGCCAATTCAAGGTTGCAATTCGATTGCAAACAGGTTTGCATTACTATTACCGCTTTATGTTCTTAATTTGCATGTGATATTATAATTGAATTCATAAACATATTTGAGGTTTTGCATATGAATTTAAGTGTGCCTGAATATCGTGAATGCTGAACCATGTAATTTCTGTATTGGATGCCATAGGGCGTGCAACATGCTGAGATCGTACTGTTCTGAAATTCAAAACCCGCAGCCGCTCGCTAGCACATCGCTAAGCGAGCATGTAGCGAGTATTCGCTAGGCCTTCGCTAGGCGAGGCAGAGGCGAACGTGACAGTCACTAATATTTTGGTTGTTCTGTTCTATGCTTATCTGATATGTTCTATTTTAATCATGCGTTATTTTGCCTGACATTCCTACTGCTGTGTTTTCCTTTGCGGTGTAATCCTCGATTGCACCCCCATTTGGAATTCTAACCTGTTTGCTGAATATTGTAAGGACTCACATACTCCCGAAGAGGGTAGCTTGCTAGGTATCCAACTTTATTTGTGGGATACCCTTGTGGAGATTCATCCTAATTACTTAATTGATTTTAATGTGGAGATTCATCCTAATTACCTAATTGATTATAATATGGACCTAATTACTTAATTGATTACAACTACCTAATTGATTGTAAAATAGTGCCTTTGATTTTGTGATCTTGGACCTCTCTTTGTTGCCCTACGGTATTACGGTATTACGGTCATGTCCCGCGAATGTGGGGATACACTTAGCCAAGACCCTTCGGTTAAATCATCATGTCCCTATAAAATAAATCATAGTCCCCCGGATGTTGCCTACGAATATATGATTTTGTCCCTCGATGTCCCGTCGTTGTAGCCTACGGTTAATGATGATCGTCCCTTCGAATGCTAAGGTATCCTTACAAATGTTGCCTTCAAGGACCAATCGATGACCCTATGATGTCCCTTTTACATCCAAAGGAGAAAACTACTTACTTCTCAATAGTAAGGACAGTTTTACCCTCATAAGGATAGGAAATGCCCATAAAGACCTTGGGTAGGTATAACTCTTAATTGCTGGCTCATAACTTAAAACATTTTTTCATACCTCACACTTTGCGATTACTAGAAAATCACCACTTGGTATACATTCGTACTAGGATCATTGCCAAGTTATATTTTTCTAAACCACTTTCAAAATTAAACGAGATAAATACTTTGTATACATTCGTACAAGAATTATTACAAAGTTAAACTCTCTTTTCAAAACATTTTTAAGCAATTCACAAACACTTTTCAGACAAACATAAGTGATCCAGCAATTAAGAGCCCATGGATAACCATGGATACAAAGGGTGCTAACACCTTCCCTTTGTATAATGTACCTCCCGAACCCAAAATCTAATCAAGGTCTTTCCTGTTCTTTTCCGCCTTTCCTTATTGGATAAAAGAAAAGTCGGTGGCGACTCTTGCTAACCGCGACATTTGCTTTCCAAAGCAAAAACACAAAAGTCCAGTTCACCGTATGACACCGAGTCAAGCATTTGAAATCGTCAAGGTGGAGAATGCTCTTTTTGCCAGAGAAGAGGAGAAGCCGTCCATTTCTTCATACAAGCAGGCCGCTGAAGTGGTGAAGAGTGGGGGAGTTCCTGGTTGGGGGAAAATGATGGACATCGCCGCCAAGAAAGACCGATTTGGGGTGGGCTATCAGCCGGGCCGAGGCTCGTCTGGTCAAAGCAAGGGACGTCGTACGTCATTCACGTTCACCAGTGCTGGAATGCTGGATCCAGATCACATCTGTATGGTGGGTGAAGAAGTTGACAGTGATTGCGAGATAGATCAATGGATAAAGCCGTGCGTACCAGGGATGGAAGCCCAGAATTGGAAGGCTGAAAAAATCATCACTGTCACTCTACTTGAAGAGTAATATTTTCTGTTTTTCAATTTTATTTGCATGGAAGTCATACGTTTTGTCCGAAACGTAATGGTTCATTGTAAGGGCCACCTCCTGTGTTTCATTTTGCAATTTTTTTGCATCATAAATAAAAGGATGTTTTTCAATTAAAAGCGGTGTTCCCTGTTTTTCATTTATTTTTGCAGTTTAATAAAAACAAAAAAATAAAATGGCAATGTATGTTTTCATTTTCCTTTTCAATTTGTCTCGCTCCGGTTCTAAAGCAATGCATGAATCAACATTCATGCAGATGCGATCATTCGCCGGATCTCATTGATAACAATCCTGTTACACCCTCATATGACTTCGACAAACCGATCTATCATGCCGAAGAAGAAGGCGAAGAAGATTGTGAACTGCCGGAGGAATTAGCCAGATTGTTGAAACAAGAGGAGAAGGTGATTCAGCCACACGAGGAGCAAGTTGAGATTGTGAATCTGGGTACCGACGAGGTCAGAAAGGAAGTGAAAGTTGGGGCTGCTTTGGAGGAAAGTGTCAAGAGCAGAATGGTAGCCTTGTTGAAAGAGTATGTTGATATCTTCGCCTGGTCTTATCAAGATATGCCAGGGTTGGATACCGATATTGTTGTGCACAAGCTACCATTGAGAGCAGATTGTCCTCCAGTGAAGCAGAAGTTGCGCAGAACTCGACCCGAAATGGCCATGAAAATCAAAGAAGGGGTGCAGAAGCAGTTGGATGCTGGTTTCCTAGCTGTCACTAATTATCCGCCTTGGGTCGCAAACATTGTGTCGGTGCCGAAGAAGGATGGGAAGGTGAGAATGTGTGTGGACTACCGGGATTTGAACAGAGCTAGCCCGAAGGATGATTTTCCATTACCTAACATCGATGTGTTGGTAGATAATACAGCTCAATTCTCGGTGTTTTCCTTCATGGATGGTTTTTCTGGCTATAATCAAATCAAAATGTCGCCGGATGATATGGAGAAAACAACGTTCATCACACCATGGGGCACTTTCTGCTATAAGGTGATGCCATTTGGTCTCAAGAACGCCGGTGCTACTTATCAGAGGGCTATGGTGACTTTGTTTCATGATATGATTCATCATGAAATCGAATGCTATGTTGATGACATGATAGCAAAGTCCCAGACAGAGGAGGGGCATTTGGTAGATCTGGCCAAGTTGTTTGACCGGCTGAGACAATTCAGACTGAGGTTGAATCCGAATAAGTGCACTTTCGGGGTGCGGTCCGGTAAATTGCTGGGGTTTATAGTGAGTGAAAGAGGAATCGAGGTTGATCCTGCTAAAGTAAAAGCAATACAAGAAATGCCTGAACCGAGAACAGAAAAAGAGGTTCGTGGTTTCTTAGGTAGATTGAACTACATTTCACGGTTCATATCTCATCTAACAGCCACGTGTGAACCCATATTCAAGTTATTGAGAAAAGATCAAACGGTCAGGTGGAATAATGATTGCCAAACGACATTTGAAAAGATAAAAGAGTATTTGCAGAAGCCTCCGATTTTGATGCCTCCTGTGGAGGGACGCCCGTTAATCCTGTACTTGACAGTCCTCGAGGGGTCTATGGGGTGTGTGTTGGGGCAGCATGACGAGTCTGGTCGAAAAGAGCATGCCATATACTACCTTAGCAAAAAGTTTACCGACTGTGAAACAAGATATTTGTAACACCTCAAAATTTGCCCTCCTCTCTTGGGACTAGCATAATATATTTGCATTACATTTTTAGGTCATTAGACATTGCATATTGCATATCATGTGGTTACATTGTGCAAATCATCCTCCTAAGTCTTGGTCAGAAGATAAGAGGTGGAGGTACAAGCCTAGGGTTTTATTGACTGATCATTAGCCATCTGAGGATTGGGCTATGAATTAGGGTTTTGGTTCTCAAGGAGATGGGTCTTCATCTTGGTTGCAATGATACATCATCATCATCATGGTCTTGATATCATCTAGAAGATTCAAGTGGTTGATCATATTCCTTAGGATTAGGGTTTTGACCACTAGTCAACCCTAATCAGTTGTATTGGGCCAATCAGGGCATGGCAAGGAGATGGGGTCTACAATGGATATGGGGATCATAATATGATTGTATTGAGCTTATGGAAGCTAGGGTTTCATCATTGAGCCATTTCATCAGAAGAATGAGGCTCAGCTTGATCAGTGCATTGCCAAATTCATCTATCAGTTGAAAAGTCAACTGTGGTCAACTGTGCTTGATTTTATGGATTTGGAGGTGGGAGAGAGTTGGATACACTTCATTCATGTTGAAACAAGTTTCATTTGACATGTCAAAGCTCAAGAATGAAGAAAATAAAGTCAGGACAAAAATTGCCAAAAATAGAAAGTGACTTGTAATGGAAGTTTCCAAAAATGGAAAGTTTTTCACCACAAAATTACATGTCCAAAAAAGCTTCAAATGAAATTTTGTTCAACATGAAAGTTGTAGATCTTGCTCTCAACTTTCCAAAAAGTCCAAGAACTTGAATTTCTCATGTATGGTTGACAAGTTATGGTCCATTCATTTTCCAAAAATGCCTATAATCAAAGTGGCATAACTTTCACATGGAATGTCCAATTTGGGTGATCTTTTTGTGAGCAAACCCCATTTCACATGTACTTTCATGGTGTATGGTCCAAATTCATAAAAAATGGTCAATGCAAAAAGTCAAATTTCAAGTGGATTTAAGTGCATTTTTGGTGTGAGATAGTGAAATTGAGATTTACAAGGCCTATGGACATGAGAACCATTCCAACATACTCCAAATACCATTTAGAACTTGTGTGAACTGTCATGAGCTGTCATGGTGCATAATTGGAGAAGGTCATTTTTGGACTTTCATTGAAAATGCAATTAACACTAATCACTTGGTTTTGTTAATTGTGATTAAGGAAATGGATTAGCAGGGGTATATATCATTAATCATAACAGAATTTGTTAAACATTTCATATTCCAAGAATCATAACAAACTTTCCCTCCAAAATTGCAAAATCCTCTCAAATTTCATCAAGCATTTTTCAAGATTTCTTCATCAATTCTTCATCATTTTGGACAATTCCTTTTGGATTCATTCTCCACAAACCTTATAGAGCAACTGTTTTGGTGAATTCGTGGAAAAAGCTTCAAGATCAAGGACTGTCACAAGCAAGCTCATCAATGGAGTTTTCATCATTCTTGCACATGGAGCATCATTGAGCTGAGGATCCTTCTCCATTCACCTTCCTTATCATTGATACACATCTGTTTCACCTTTTTGAGGCCAAAAACATCCAGATTCATCACTGCTTCATTCTTAAGGTGATTTTTCGAAATTCTTCATTGCTCAAATTGTTAGGTGGTTTGTGTAGATCTTTGGACGTAGATTAACGTGATGTGTTTAGTTTGTGAATTGGTTAACTACTGAATGAGAAATTGTGATTTGAACATTTGATGTGTAATCTTATTTTGCTCGATCCCGTTGCTACAGTTAGAGTTAGGGAAAATCAATTGCATATTCGTGACCTAGGTGGAGAGACGGTTCTTTTGACTATAAGTTTGCGCATTTTGGTTGAGTTTTATTGTTCTTCAATTTTCTGGAAATGTGAAGTGTTCTTGTCCAAGAACACGATGAAACCCGTGTTTGATCCAAAATCTCGCCTGGCCGTTTTTGAATGTTGTTTCCCTCCAGCGCCAGCCAATGAGCGCGTGCCATGGCATTAAGTGGAGGCGACGTCGTTTTGGGATTGTTGCTGATAATTACAAGTTTGCCATTCCTGATTTAATTATTTATTTTATTTCATTTCTTTTTTCATTTCATTTTTACATTTTGTTACATGATCTTTAGAAATTCATAGCTCACTCATTTTTTATCCACTTTTGGTGAGATTTTTTTCATAATACTCCTTGTGATGTGTAGAATTTAATCATGATTTTTGTGGAATTTTTGCATGTGTAGAAAATTAAAATGCCTAGGGTTGGATTGTATGTGTCACATTTGAACATGTCTTACCATATCTTTCATGAAATGATGATGCCTTCAAATAAATGGATGAAAATTTTTATGCTTGTTCTGGACATCTTGATGGTGATTTTCATGTATAGTTTGTGATTTTTGGACACTTGGTTGAAGAGATGTGATTTTTTGATTAGAGGTGTGACAATTTGTGTCACACCAAGCTAGGTCAACTTCATGATTTTATTTGCCTGGCTTAAGGATGTTGATTTGAGCTGAAATTTTGCATGAATGAACATTTGTATGTTGAGATCACATGTGATTTGTTCTGGAATTTTTGATATCATTTCCTAATTGATTGTGATTTTCTCTTCTGTTGAGCCATTTAGTGACATTGTGTGACACATGATTGTATTTTGCTTGTGAAATTCTCATGGTGTATTGGATGGATGTGAAATTTGACATGTGGATTGTAGACACCTTATAGGTCATTGTGGTTTTGATCCCATTCATTTCTTAATTGTTGTCACTGTTTTATGATTTTTGGAAGTTGATGATTGTTTGGATGCCTTGTGTTGGCTTGTTTGAAATTGTCTGAACTTCTTGATCTTCATTGACCAACTTCCTTTTGTCCAATTGAGCTGAAAATTGACATGCTAGGCCTTGAATATGTCCTGTTTAAGTGTGAATTTTTGTGGAATTAATTGAATTGTTTTGGTATGCTTTTGGTTGAGATAGTTCTGTTTGGTCATTTGAAGTTGCAAATTGCATGTTTGATGTTAAATTGTGCATGAAATGATATTGGTGATTGATATGAGCATGGGACCAATTGCATTTGCTTTTAATTTGGTTGATTGTGATTGTGGATAATTTTCACTTGCTGTTTAGAATTTTTTATCTCCTTTGGACCCTAGGCTTGGCCTAGTGGTCTAGTTTCTCATGTTTGGTGTGGATTTTCAGGATGAAATGCAAAAGGCTTAAGGAGAACAATGCAAGCTGATTAAATTGAGTTTGTTTGATGTTTTTGACTAACATTGACTTTGTGTTGTAGGGTTTGAAGCTTGAGTTTGAGCTCATGGCTTGCACTTGTGTGCATTAACTTGTGTTTGACTGTACAGATTAACTGATTAACATTTGCTGTTTACTATTGGTTTGTCTGAGTACTGATGATACTTGATTGATTTCAGGTACCTTTAGTTGCTTACAGTTCCTTGAGAACTTGCTTGCTGGTGCTTGGTTTTTAAACCAATTGAGGTAGAATTTCTATTCTCCATGTAGTCTGGAAGACCTGGCCTGTTATTTGGCCAGGCAACTGTCTGAAGTCCTCCTTAAGAGGCGATGTTTGTGATTGTTTAACTTTGTCCCCAAGCAGGTAAAGACCTTGATTAAGGCAATTGGTGGATCATAGAGATATGCAGTCTATCTCCCACTATTCTGTTGAGTCGTCCCTCTGCTCACACCACCGTGTTGATGCATTGGGACACAAACCCAAGATCTTGTACATTGTACAGTTGTGTCAGAGTCTTGAGTGTAGAAGGGTTCCCTCTTTCTGAACCCACACTCCTTTGTCTGAAGCTCTCCCTGGACAGGGATAAGAGCTGTGAAGTCTAATCTTCACTCACCTTTCATCTGGCTTCACCTTAGCCCCTCGATGGCAAGGTTAAGAGCTAACACTACCCTTGTACAGATGACTTGCCTCGGCAGTCAAACCCATTCACTTGACTGGATATAGTGTGTGCTATCTGGAATGTGAATGTTTGTTTTGTGGATGCTTGCATGCTTGCTTTCTTCCTGGATAGGATTAGCTTGCTGTTGTGCAAGTAGGTAGAAACCATAACGTAGGGCAATGATGCATGATAACACTAGGCTCGAGTACAGCTCCCTGGTAGTGTGTCTTCCCTTTGTTTCTGGCTAGTCTTTCTCCCCCGTTGGGGGGAACTACGTCGCCCTGATCCTCATACCAGATGAGGTACGTAGGCATGAGACCGTGCGAGGTCTCTCCGGGCACTTTTTTTTCCTTTTTGTGTGTGTTTGTTCGACAATTGCTAGGCTCGAGTTCCCGACTCCTTAGCAACTTGTTGTTTGTTTGTTCTTGTTGTGTGCTTGGAAGCCGGTATAAGTCCATCAAGTGGCATCTGGGTTCCAGTGTGCGGGTGTTTGGTTCGGATGCTGATGTAAGCCCAGTGGTTGGCATTCAGGCTCCATGTTTGCCTGTTTGTGTGTTTGTGTTGTTTGGCGTGCGTGAGCCAAACTACAATAGCTCTGATTCTCGTTCCAGACGAGATATGTAGGCATAGGATGCGATGTCCTAGCGAGCCCTCTTCCTCCTAACCCCACCTGTGTTGCTTCGGTGTGTGTGTTTGTTTTAGCAACCTTTCCTTTCTTTTAGAACGTGGATCCCGTCGAGTACGACGGACGTGAGGGGTGCTAATACCTTCCCCTTGCGTAACCGACTCCCTTACCCTTTCTCTTTGGTCGCGAGACCATGCTTTTTCCAGGTTTCTCTGAGCGTTTCCTTTCCCTATTTTGGGATAAATAACGCGCAGTGGCGGCTCTGTTTGTTTTTTTTGTTTTAGCCCGCCGGTTGTTTTTCGCGGATGCGTCAGCTGGCGACTCTGTTGGGGATACAAAGATGTTGACCTGTGCTGGTCCATCTTCCCTAAGCGAGTCCTTCCTAGCATTCTAGGATAGTTTAGGTTGCTTGTTTTGCTTTATTTATTGCATTTATTATTCTAACAGTGTATATATTTGCATAAATATTTGCATGCATCATACTATCATGTTGTTGCCGTCCTCTGTGCAGGTGGTTCCTCTGTTTGGGGTGGGTGTTCTGAGTGGGGCTAAAACCCAA
The DNA here is from genome assembly GCF_024323335.1 of Lathyrus oleraceus. NCBI lineage: Eukaryota > Viridiplantae > Streptophyta > Magnoliopsida > Fabales > Fabaceae > Lathyrus > Lathyrus oleraceus. The sequence goes on from NC_066581.1 coordinate 245,752,373, forward strand.
GCCCGAGTATACACCTAGGATTAGTGTGGTCTCACGTTCCTCATTTGCTTTATCAGCATATTGTTGCAACGTGACATGACACAAGCCGGACGAGGTTCATTGGAGAGCTTTCCATTGTGGAATACTCCACTTTGGTTTAGTTATCTCTTCTGGGCTATTGACTCTGGTGACCGATCATTTCCCGGATCTTTGGTTTAGACGATCTTAAGGGAGCTACAATGGCACACCCGAAAGGGCAAACCCATTGAGTATCTCTGCCCGATTGTCAAGACTATTATCCGCCTTAGGGTGACCTGATTAGAATTTACCTGTGAGGGGAGGGTGATTCTTTCAGATGCATGTTCAGATGGTGACTTTGATGGTGACTATTGGTTCCGTGGATCAGAGTCATATTTATAAGTCGGATTTATGGTCATTTATTGCCGAGACGCCGGAGTGCTGTCCGAGTTATTTATCAGTGGGGATCTGTTTATTTCAGGATTCCCCGGGCCGATTCAGATGATTATGGGTATCTGTTCAGAGATGGTTTGATAATGATGGTGATGTATCTTTCTTCCGTTTATTTCGGAACCCTTGAGATGGATTTGTGGTTACACGTTCCTTCAGATGGTTGTGATCAGTTCAGAGATCCGAGCCGTGATTCAGAGCAACAGATGATCAGATGACTTGGAGGATGGCAATGCACTGCATTCATTCATCAGCATCATTTCATAATGCATTTACCTGCATCTAACACATGTTTACCCATATGCAGGGACATTTTTGATCGAGATCCTGGTAGAGAGACTTTCTGCTCAGATATGAGGCCCGGTTTGAAAGATGATGTTGCCTACGGTTTCTTCAACCCAGAGATTGACGAGCTGAGAGATATGATAGCATTGATTACGCCCGACCATGTGGGGATGTTCAGAGAGGCATACGGTGGTATTCTGAAGATGGTTTTCAGACTCACTGATAGTGACAGGAGCGCCATTCATACACTTCTCCAGTTCTATGACCCGGGGCTGAGATGCTTTGTATTTCCGGACTATTCGTTGGGACCTCTGATGGAGGATTATGCTAGCATCCTGGGTGTTCAGATCCGCGATCAGATTCCTTTCTGTGCTATTAAGAGAGAGCCTGACATCCTTGGGATTTCCCGTGCTCTTTATTTAAGCCCGGAGATGGTCAAGGAGGGTTTGAAGGAGAAAGGAAAATTACCTGGTTTTCATTTGAGTTTCTTAGAGGCCAAAGCCAAGGAACATGCTGCAGTGGGCAATTGGAAGACGGTTTGTGCGGTGATTGTTGTAAGCATTTATGGGATTATTCTGTTTCCTAATCAGAAGAGCTTTGTGGACCATAATGCTATCAGATTGTTCATACAGAGAAACCATATCCCTACTCTGATAGGAGATGTCTATTACTCGGTTCATAACAGGAACGAGAAGCGGCGAGGGGGTTTGATCCGGTGTTGTGCTCAGTTGCTGTATAAGTGGTTTATGCGGTATTTGCCTTCCCGAGGTGCTTTTGCTTCTCTTGATCCTTCGGTCAAGTGGTCGGTCAGATTGACGGGTTTGCGGGCTGCTGATATTGCTTGGACTCATAACGGCATGGCTGGACGGGATTTCATATATAGCTGTGGGAGATTCCCCAATGTGCCTCTTATAGGAGTTCAGGGTTTCATTAATTACAACCCGACGCTTCTTAGGAGACAGATGGGATTTGCCATGGAGGTTCCTCCTCTCGAGCGAGAGATTCAGGAGTCCTTTTACTTCTCAGCTGAGGGCAATCAGGCCAAGCTGGAGCAGGTGTCTGGGTCATGGCGTAACATTCAAAGAAAGGGCAAGGTTCCGTTTGGCAAGGTCAACAGCCGGTATTTTCCTCTATTCGATGATTGGCTTCGGAAGAGAATAGAGCTCACACTTCTACCATTTCCAGGAGGTGATCCTCGGTGTCCTATGATCGAGAGCCCAAGTTCTTCTGTCAGTATGGAAGAATTCCTCGAGATGAAGAGAGCCAGAGATCAGTTGCTTACAGAGAAAGTGGAATTGGAAATGAGTGTTGCTCGGGTTCAGATGGTTAACCAGGAGATCAGAGTGAAGATGGAAGATCAAGACAAGCGACACGCCTTGGAAGCAAAGCGCTTTGAGATGGATACTGCCTACTATGGGAAGATCAGCCAAGCCTTAGCGTCATCTATCAGAGAGCATGACATCACTAAAGAGAGATTGGCTAGAGCTTCAAAGGTCATTGAAGATGAGAAGCGGAGGCAAATCCTCGTGAGAGATCAGAGAGATGCCAGAGCCAGAGTCCTCGCTGCAGAGTGGGAAGCGGAGAAAGCGAAGATCGTCGCCGAGAGAGATCATTATATGGCTGAGCGAGATCATTACTTCAGGCAGATGAAGATTCACCAGAAAGAGGTGGGGAGATTACAGCAGGAGAACACCGAGCTCAGGTTCGCCGCAGAGTTCGCAAAGATGGTTGATGATGTAGGGCCGTCTGTGGGACCCTCATCAGGCTAGCCTTTCATTTGTGTGGATTACCGTCAGGCATGTTGACGGAATTCATTTGCTTGTATTTCTTTCCCGATTCTGGAGATTTGTATCTGATTTGATGTATGACTATGGCGCTTATTGTGCATTTTGTTATGTGATGGTGATTTTCATTCAGTGATTGATCTTCAAGCTTTATTTGCTTTACCGTATGCACTCACACAAGCACACACATGGTTGGGCGGTATTTTGCTGAATCATATATTTCTGATCTGTATGATGAAATCAAATGCTAAATGTCAGAATATTGTTGCCGGATTATTATTTGTCTCAATGAAGCCAGGATCAAGAGACAAAGTGTCCCTCATGTGGATGGACATTGCATTCATGCACGGGTGTCAGTTTCTAACCTGTTTGATTGACACAGGAATGATGAATCCGCCCAACGCCGACATCCTCGAGCTGAAAGAGATGGTGAGGGATTTGTTCAGTGTTGTGCAAGGGCTTGCCTTGGGGCAGAAAGCCATGGCTGAGAGATTGGAAAAGATTGAGAAGTGGCTAATGGTGGAGAAAGTTCTGGGAAAGGCTCCGTCATCCGAAGTAACAAATCCCTCTGTCACTATAACAAAGAAACCCCCTAGCAGTGATCAGCTTAAGAAGGAGGTTGAGTCAAATGGTGTGCCAGCAAAGAGAGAGCGCGGTAAGGATCGCTATCACCCTTATGCTGCCACTACAACCATTCCTGTTGGTAGTTCACCTGCACCACAGAGACGTCCGTCAATTCAACAGGGAATACAGAGAGCTGGGAATCAGGTAAGAGGAAAGGGGGTAGATCGTCAATTTGATAGGCCACCCATGCCGTATGCTCTTCTGTTGAAGAAGTTGAAAGATCTCGGGATGGTACAATTGAGGACATTAGCTCCGTTGAAACCTGATCAGAGGCCACCTAATTATGATGAGAATGCCAAGTGTGAATTCCATTCTGGTGCGCCTGGGCATAACATTGAGGGTTGTAGAGCTTTTAAGCATACTGTACAGGACCTGGTGGATTCCAAGGCCATTAATTTTGCACAATTTCCAAATGTTAAGGCTAATCACATGCCCGCGCATGGTCAGATGAGGATGAATGCAATTTCTGAGGATAGGAGGATGATTGGGTTAACGGATGGAGATCAGTTAAAAGTTCCAGGGCCTGTGGTCTCAAAACCTCTGATGAAGAAGGGAGCTTTCCCTAGTGTCGATACTTGTTGTGCGGCTGTTGCCACAGAGGGGTGTGTACTGATGGGGGATGTGACCCAGAAGATGAAGGAGGTGGAAATGGATGGTGGAAAATTCGAAACACCATGTCAGGCAGTTGAAGCTGTCATGGTGGAGGAGGCCATTATTGCTGAGAAAGAGAAAAAACCGTTCATTACTTCTTACAAGCAGGCCCTAGAGGTGGTGAGAAATGGAGGGATCCCAGGCTGGGGAAAAATCATAGGCATTGTGGTAAAGTCGGACATGTTTGGGATTGGCTATCAGCCAGATCAAAGGTCGTCTAGACAGAATAGAGGACGTCGTCCGTCGTTCACCTTTGTCAGTGCCGGAATGCTAGATTCGGATCACGCCTATACAGTGGGTGAAGAGATTGATAGTGACCGCGAACTGGAATCGTGGATAAAATCGTGCGTACCAGGGAACTGGAAGGCCTAAAAAAGATCATCACCGTCGCTCGTCTGGAGGAGTAATGTTTCTTGTTTTCAGTTTTATCTGCATGAAAGCCATGCGTGTTGCCCGACACGTAATGGTTCATTGTAAGGGCCTCCTCATGTTTCATTTTGCAATATTTTGCATCATTAATAAATGGATGTTTTTCAATTAAAAGCGGTGTTCCTTGTTTTTCATTTATTTTTGCAGTTTAAAAACAAATAAAAATGGCAATGTTTGTTTTCATTTTTTCCTTTTTTTGATTTGTCTCGTGCCGATATCGAACAATAATTCTCTGGATCTCGTTGATAATAATTTGGTTACACCTCATATGACTTCGACAATCCGATCTATCATGCCAAAGAAGAAGGCGAAGAAGATTGTGATCTGCTGGAATTAGCCAGGTTGTTGAAACAAGAGGAGAAGGTGATTCAGCCGCACGTGAAGCGAGTTGAGATTGTTATTCCAGGCACCGCCGATGTCAGAAAGGAAGCCAAAATTGGAGCCGCTTCAGAGGCAAGTTGAGAGCAGAATGGTAGCCTCGTTGAAAGAGCATGTGGATACCTTCATCTGGTCATGTCAGGATATGCCAGGGTCGGATACCGATGTCGTTGTGAACAAGCTACCATGGAGAGAAGACTGTCCGCTAGAGAAGCAGAACACCGGTGCCATGTATCATGGTGACTTTGTTTCATGATATGATTCATCATGAAATTGAATGCTATGTTGATGACGTGATAGCAAAGTCCCAGACAGAGGAGGGGCATCTGGTGGATCTGGCCAAGCTGAGTGGACCAGTTGAGACAATTCAAACTGAGGTTGAATTCAAATAAGTGCACTATCAGAGTGAGGTCCGGTTGGATGTTGGGGTTCATTGTAAAAGAGGAATCGAGGTTGATCCTGCTTAAAAAAAAAAAAAAAAAAAAAAAAACATATAATAAGAAGTGCCTGAAACGAGAATGGAACGAGAGGTCCGTGGTCTACTAGGTAGATTGAACTACGTGTCATGGTTCATATCTCATCTAACAGCCACGTGGGAACCCATTCAAGAAAAAAAAATCAAACGGTCAGGTGGAATAATGATTGCCAAGGGGCATTGAAAAAATAAAAGAATAGGTTGCAGGAGCCTCTGATTCTGACGTATCCCTGTAGAGGGACGACCATCAAATTTTGTACTTGACAGCCTTCGAGGGGTCTACGAGGTGTATTGGGTCAGTATGACGAGTCTTGTCGAAAAGAGCATGCAATTTACCTTAGCAAAAAGTTTACCGACTGTGAAACAATACATTCACTGTTCGAGAAAACTTGATGTACTTTGGCATAGGCTGCTCGCCGACTGAGACAGTATATGCTGGTTCATACCACTTTGTGGATTTCGAGATGGATCTGATCAGGTAGATTTTTGAAAGAGCCAGTAATGACCGGGCGGGTTGCGAAAGGGCCAATGATTTGGATTGAATACGATATTCGATATACCTCTCAGAAAGCAATCAGGGGGAGTGTATTGTATGATTACATCGCCCAGCAACCCGTGGAGGATTATCAATCGATGAAGTTTGAGTTCCCTGATGAGGACATCTCGAGGTGCTCTAATCGAAAGATTGAGAGTAACCGATCCCGGAGGAGGGGCCTGACCCCGAATCCGAACGGGTTCTGATGTCTGATGGGGTTAACGGTGGGAGTTGGTGTTGTTTTGGTCACGCCAAAAAGGTCCCCATATTTATTTTGTGGCCCGGATGACATTTGAATGCACCAACAATGGTGGCTAAGTACGAAGCTTGTGTCCTGGGTATCGAACGTCGGTGCGCACATCTACTGGGGCAACACCTTTCTCGTTGGTATATGGAATGGAAGCGGTGCTACCAGTCGAGGTTCAAATTCCCTCTTTGAGAGCCCTGATGGACGTCAAATTGCAAGAGGCTGAATGGGTAAGAACCCGATACGAGGAGTTAAGCCTGATTGAGGAAAAGAGGCTGGCAGCCATCTGTCATGGGCAGTTATATCAGCAAAGAATGAAGCGTGCTTTCGACAGAAAGGTACGACCTCGGGTATATCACGTAGGTGATATGGTGCTGAAAAGGATCCTTCCTCCTCAAAACGATCGTAGGGGCAAATGGACACCCAATTATGAAGGTCCATTCGTGGTCAAGAAGGTTTTCTCTGGCGGAGCCTTGTTGTTAACAACCATGGATGGCGAGGATTTTCCATCCCCTGTGAATGCGGACGCAGTTAAAAAATACTTCGTATAAGAGACCCGCTGGACGAAAAGAATAAAATAGTCCAGGCAAAAATGGGCATCCCGACGAACTAAAAAACAGAAAGGAAGGTTCGGGAAAAAATTAGGGATAAAATGGAAAAATGTACACCCGGCAAGTCGAAAACCTGGAAAGGCGACTTGGGCAAAAAAGGGTATCCAGGTGGACTGAAAACCCGAAAGGGCGGTCCAGGCAAAAGAGGGATTGAAACGAACAACTGCGTCTGGCATGATCGTTTGCGCTTTGGTTAAAGCATCATGGATAATATCCTGTAGGGATCAATCAGAAGCGTCTTGTTCAGAAGGCAGAAAGCACGGAGAGTCTGATGACATAGGGGGTGTAACCGAGTTGGAACTCGATGAGATCACGGGTTTCACATTGCCATTAGGATAGATTTTCCCTTTTGTGCAATTACCTCTTTTCAGGAATTGCTTCCTTTGTATTGCTCAATTTGAGCCACACTTTTTCCAATCAATAAAATGCATATTCAGTCAAATAATTTTGTTTTTGTTTTTCATTACCGCTTTGATTGCAAAAAACATCCGATTATTTTGATAAAGAATCTTGCATTTTAAGACATACAGGTCTCTTCCAATGCATGTTTATAGGATTGAAAGCTTGAAACGTTATTCGGAAGGATGAGTGACCCAAGTGTTGAGATCTTGACACGCCTGGGGCACGGTTTTATCTAACGATCTGTTTTGCAGGAACTGTTAGATATTTTCACTCGCTTGCAGGTTGTGATGTGGAAGCTTTTGTTGAAAACAAATCCCCATGGAGTCCAATCAGGGACGAGGGACGATGAAGAGACGTTGAGACGTACGACGATCTTTGATTTTAATCAAGAAGACTCTTCAAAATCGGAAGATTGGAAAGTCTGTAGAAATTCCCCGCAAGGTCCAATCAAGGACGAATGAATGTGAAGGGATGACGAAGAGACGTTGAGACGTGCGACGATCCTGGATATTAATCAAGAAGACTCTTCAAAGTCGGAAGAGTGAAAAGTCTGTATAGTCCCCAGGAGTTCGCTCTTCGTCGAGCGCGGCGCGACTTGGAATACAAGATGATGGAGCAGAAAAGGTCCAGACGGGTCTGGGAGTTCTCAAAAGCGGAAGGTTGATATGAGATTGGGAGGCGGATGCCATGGTTCGACAAGTCGACGGGTGTTCTGTACCAACTTCTCTCACTTCCCCAACTAAATCTCCAAGTAGAATTGTGAGGACTAAATCCCCAGCAGATCCAAGGTCTGTCGATCCCTTAGCTGAGTCAGGATAGTTATCCCCGGCAGGTTTAAAACGGTGTTTCCTCAGCAGCCAGGCCTGAGGGTTGCTATTCCCCGAGTGGAGCGGGTTTCAATAAAACATATCTCCAGCAGTGTATCCTATGTATGGATTGGATGGGTCGTCCCCAGCGGAGTAGCATTCGTTTCCCCTAGCAGGGTCAGGATGGTTATCCCCAGCAGGTGTCAGATTGATGCTTCCCCAGTCGCCAGGCCTGGAGGTGGCTGTTTCCCAGTAGAGCTATCTGTGAGCATTTCCCCAGTGAAGTTGCCAAGTATCGGTGAGGGTTTCCCAAAGCAGAGTCGGGATTGACATCCCTAGTAAGTCGAAGACGGTTGTATCCCCACAGAGTGCGTTGGTGGTTGTTATCCCCAGCAGTTTCCCGAGCGGATTGGGTGCAAAGGAGTTTCTTCCCCAGCAAGGGTTACCTTTTCCTAGCAGCAGTGTTATTCCCCAGCAGGGTGGAGATCGGAGTATTGGTGAGTTCCTCAGCAGAGTGTCTCGTGCTCCCCAGCAGAATCCCTTGAGGGGGATGCCTTTTATGCATTCATCATGTAGCGTAAGCATAGCATATTGCATAGAAAAATAAATCGTGTAGCATTTCCATAATTGTGGAGCATTACGCAGAAAAAGTCATGCATCATATTGCAAGCATAAGCTGGTCTCAGGCCGTGGTTACTGTTTGAGAGAGGGTTTTGCCCAAAGGTGAAAGTGTTATTCTGAGGAGTTTAGCATCATGAGTTTGAATCAAAGTTTCTGTCGAGCAGAGATGGGAATGTTAATCAAGAAATTTTCGGGGTCCAGAAAAGAGCAAAACACGAAAGAATAATCCCCAGCTAAACGCAAAGTGTTTGTTGGCTAGGGTTGAAAAGAGAGTGGCCGGTTTGTGGATTGTTATCCCCTACATGGGTCTTTGGCATTCAGGCCAGCTTTCCGGTGTTCAGACCGAGGCGGTATCCAGACCGAAGTGGCGTTCAGGCCGATTTTCCGATTTTCAGATCGAAGAAGCTTCCGACGATCAGGTCGAAGTACTTTTTTTCCGGTGTTCAGACCGAGGCGGTATCCAGACCGAAGTGGCGTTCAGGCCGATTTTCCGATTTTCAGATCGAAGAAGTTTCCGACGATCCGGTCGAAGTACTTTTTTCCGGTGTTCAGACCGAGGCGGTATCCAGACCGAAGTGGCGTTCAGGCCGATTTTCTGATTTTCAGATCGAAGAAGCTTCCGACAATTAGATCGATGCAGCTTGTGGCAGTCAGGCCAATTTTCCGGTGGTCAGACCGAAGTGGTGTTCAGACCAAAGTGGTGTTCAGACCAAAGTGGCGTTCAGGCTAATCTCCCGGTATTCAGACCGACATCAATTACTCTCATATTGTGAGGCTCAGTATGCAGACTGACGAGCGGCGTTCAGGCCATGGCTATCTTTGTATTACCAGTTATCCAGATATATTCCTGTTTCGGTATTCAGGCCGACTGTTTTCCGTTCCAGACGGATTTTTGTTTCAAGATTGTTTCTTCGCCGATTCTGACAGGCGTTGTTAATTATTTTCCCATCAGAGTGCAAATTGTTCGTCTGTTCTTGGTATTCAATCACTCTTCATCCTGATCATCTGAAAGCCGAGGCTATTCATATCGACCGGTTCACAGTGGATTGAATAGGGGCAGCTGTAACACCTCAAAATTTGCCCTCCTCTCTTGGGACTAGCATAATATATTTGCATTACATTTTTAGGTCATTAGACATTGCATATTGCATATCATGTGGTTACATTGTGCAAATCATCCTCCTAAGTCTTGGTCAGAAGATAAGAGGTGGAGGTACAAGCCTAGGGTTTTATTGACTGATCATTAGCCATCTGAGGATTGGGCTATGAATTAGGGTTTTGGTTCTCAAGGAGATGGGTCTTCATCTTGGTTGCAATGATACATCATCATCATCATGGTCTTGATATCATCTAGAAGATTCAAGTGGTTGATCATATTCCTTGGGATTAGGGTTTTGACCACTGGTCAACCCTAATCAGTTGTATTGGGCCAATCAGGGCATGGCAAGGAGATGGGGTCTACAATGGATATGGGGATCATAATATGATTGTATTGAGCTTATGGAAGCTAGGGTTTCATCATTGAGCCATTTCATCAGAAGAATGGGGCTCAGCTTGATCAGTGCATTGCCAAATTCATCTATCAGTTGAAAAGTCAACTGTGGTCAACTGTGCTTGATTTTATGGATTTGGAGGTGGGAGAGAGTTGGATACACTTCATTCATGTTGAAACAAGTTTCATTTGACATGTCAAAGCTCAAGAATGAAGAAAATAAAGTCAGGACAAAAATTGCCAAAAATAGAAAGTGACTTGTAATGGAAGTTTCCAAAAATGGAAAGTTTTTCACCACAAAATTACATGTCCAAAAAAGCTTCAAATGAAATTTTGTTCAACATGAAAGTTGTAGATATTGCTCTCACCTTTCCAAAAAGTCCAAGAACTTGAATTTCTCATGTATGGTTGACAAGTTATGGTCCATTCATTTTCCAAAAATGCCTATAATCAAAGTGGCATAACTTTCACATGGAATGTCCAATTTGGGTGATCTTTTTGTGAGCAAACCCCATTTCACATGTACTTTCATGGTGTATGGTCCAAATTCATAAAAAATGGTCAATGCAAAAAGTCAAATTTCAAGTGGATTTAAGTGCATTTTTGGTGTGAGATAGTGAAATTGAGATTTACAAGGCCTATGGACATGAGAACCATTCCCACATACTCCAAATACCATTTAGAACTTGTGTGAACTGTCATGAGTTGTCATGGTGCATAATTGGAGAAGGTCATTTTTGGACTTTCATTGAAAATGCAATTAACACTAATCACTTGGTTTTGTTAATTGTGATTAAGGAAATGGATTAGCAGGGGTATATATCATTAATCATAACAGAATTTGTTAAACATTTCATATTCCAAGAATCATAACAAACTTTCCCTCCAAAATTGCAAAATCCTCTCAAATTTCATCAAGCATTTTTCAAGATTTCTTCATCAATTCTTCATCATTTTGGACAATTCCTTTTGGATTCATTCTCCACAAACCTTATAGAGCAATTGTTTTGGTGAATTCGTGGAAAAAGCTTCAAGATCAAGGACTGTCATAAGCAAGCTCATCAATGGAGTTTTCATCATTCTTGCACATGGAGCATCATTGAGCTGAGGATCCTTCTCCATTCACCTTCCTTATCATTGATACGCATCTGTTTCACCTTTTTGAGGCCAAAAACATCCAGATTCATCACTGCTTCATTCTTAAGGTGATTTTTCGAAATTCTTCATTGCTCAAATTGTTAGGTGGTTTGTGTAGATCTTTGGACGTAGATTAACGTGATGTGTTTAGTTTGTGAATTGGTTAACTACTGAATGAGAAATTGTGATTTGAACATTTGATGTGTAATCTTATTTTGCTCGATCCCGTTGCTACAGTTAGAGTTAGGAAAAATCAATTGCATATTCGTGACCTAGGTGGAGAGACGGTTCTTTTGACTATAAGTTTGCGCATTTTGGTTGAGTTTTATTGTTCTTCAATTTTCTGAAATGTGAAGTGTTCTTGTCCAAGAACACGATGAAACCCGTGTTTGATCCAAAATCTCGCCTGGCCGTTTTTGAATGTTGTTTCCCTCCAGCGCCAGCCAATGAGCGCGTGCCATGGCATTAAGTGGAGGCGACGTCGTTTTGGGATTGTTGCTGATAATTACAAGTTTGCCATTCCTGATTTAATTATTTATTTTATTTCATTTCTTTTTTCATTTCATTTTTACATTTTGTTACATGATCTTTAGAAATTCATAGCTCACTCATTTTTTATCCACTTTTGGTGAGATTTTTTTCATAATACTCCTTGTGATGTGTAGAATTTAATCATGATTTTTGTGGAATTTTTGCATGTGTAGAAAATTAAAATGCCTAGGGTTGGATTGTATGTGTCACATTTGAACATGTCTTACCATATCTTTCATGAAATGATGATGCCTTCAAATAAATGGATGAAAATTTTTATGCTTGTTCTGGACATCTTGATGGTGATTTTCATGTATAGTTTGTGATTTTTGGACACTTGGTTGAAGAGATGTGATTTTTTGATTAGAGGTGTGACAATTTGTGTCACACCAAGCTAGGTCAACTTCATGATTTTATTTGCCTGGCTTAGGGATGTTGATTTGAGCTGAAATTTTGCATGAATGAACATTTGTATGTTGAGATCACATGTGATTTGTTCTGGAATTTTTGATATCATTTCCTAATTGATTGTGATTTTCTCTTCTGTTGAGCCATTTAGTGACATTGTGTGACACATGATTGTATTTTGCTTGTGAAATTCTCATGGTGTATTGGATGGATGTGAAATTTGACATGTGGATTGTAGACACCTTATAGGTCATTGTGGTTTTGATCCCATTCATTTCTTAATTGTTGTCACTGTTTTATGATTTTTGGAAGTTGATGATTGTTTGGATGCCTTGTGTTGGCTTGTTTGAAATTGTCTGAACTTCTTGATCTTCATTGACCAACTTCCTTTTGTCCAATTGAGCTGAAAATTGACATGCTAGGCCTTGAATATGTCCTGTTTAAGTGTGAATTTTTGTGGAATTAATTGAATTGTTTTGGTATGCTTTTGGTTGAGATAGTTCTGTTTGGTCATTTGAAGTTGCAAATTGCATGTTTGATGTTAAATTGTGCATGAAATGATATTGGTGATTGATATGAGCATGGGACCAATTGCATTTGCTTTTAATTTGGTTGATTGTGATTGTGGATAATTTTCACTTGCTGTTTAGAATTTTTTATCTCCTTTGGACCCTAGGCTTGGCCTAGTGGTCTAGTTTCTCATGTTTGGTGTGGATTTTCAGGATGAAATGCAAAAGGCTTAAGGAGAACAATGCAAGCTGATTAAATTGAGTTTGTTTGATGTTTTTGACTAACATTGACTTTGTGTTGTAGGGTTTGAAGCTTGAGTTTGAGCTCATGGCTTGCACTTGTGTGCATTAACTTGTGTTTGACTGTACAGATTAACTGATTAACATTTGCTGTTTACTATTGGTTTGTCTGAGTACTGATGATACTTGATTGATTTCAGGTACCTTTAGTTGCTTACAGTTCCTTGAGAACTTGCTTGCTGGTGCTTGGTTTTTAAACCAATTGAGGTAGAATTTCTATTCTCCATGTAGTCTGGAAGACCTGGCCTGTTATTTGGCCAGGCAACTGTCTGAAGTCCTCCTTAAGAGGCGATGTTTGTGATTGTTTAACTTTGTCCCCAAGCAGGTAAAGACCTTGATTAAGGCAATTGGTGGATCATAGAGATATGCAGTCTATCTCCCACTATTCTGTTGAGTCGTCCCTCTGCTCACACCACCGTGTTGATGCATTGGGACACAAACCCAAGATCTTGTACATTGTACAGTTGTGTCAGAGTCTTGAGTGTAGAAGGGTTCCCTCTTTCTGAACCCACACTCCTTTGTCTGAAGCTCTCCCTGGACAGGGATAAGAGCTGTGAAGTCTAATCTTCACTCACCTTTCATCTGGCTTCACCTTAGCCCCTCGATGGCAAGGTTAAGAGCTAACACTACCCTTGTACAGATGACTTGCCTCGGCAGTCAAACCCATTCACTTGACTGGATATAGTGTGTGCTATCTGGAATGTGAATGTTTGTTTTGTGGATGCTTGCATGCTTGCTTTCTTCCTGGATAGGATTAGCTTGCTGTTGTGCAAGTAGGTAGAAACCATAACGTAGGGCAATGATGCATGATAACACTAGGCTCGAGTACAGCTCCCTGGTAGTGTGTCTTCCCTTTGTTTCTGGCTAGTCTTTCTCCCCGTTGGGGGGAACTACGTCGCCCTGATCCTCATACCAGATGAGGTACGTAGGCATGAGACCGTGCGAGGTCTCTCTGGGCACTTTTTTTTCCTTTTTGTGTGTGTTTGTTCGACAATTGCTAGGCTCGAGTTCCCGACTCCTTAGCAACTTGTTGTTTGTTTGTTCTTGTTGTGTGCTTGGAAGCCGGTATAAGTCCATCAAGTGGCATCTGGGTTCCAGTGTGCGGGTGTTTGGTTCGGATGCTGATGTAAGCCCAGTGGTTGGCATTCAGGCTCCATGTTTGCCTGTTTGTGTGTTTGTGTTGTTTGGCGTGCGTGAGCCAAACTACAATAGCTCTGATTCTCGTTCCAGACGAGATATGTAGGCATAGGATGCGATGTCCTAGCGAGCCCTCTTCCTCCTAACCCCACCTGTGTTGTCTTCGGTGTGTGTGTTTGTTTTAGCAACCTTTCCTTTCTTTTAGAACGTGGATCCCGTCGAGTACGACGGACGTGAGGGGTGCTAATACCTTCCCCTTGCGTAACCGACTCCCTTACCCTTTCTCTTTGGTCGCGAGACCATGCTTTTTCCAGGTTTCTCTGAGCGTTTCCTTTCCCTATTTTGGGATAAATAACGCGCAGTGGCGGCTCTGTTTGTTTTTTTTGTTTTAGCCCGCCGGTTGTTTTTCGCGGATGCGTCAGCTGGCGACTCTGTTGGGGATACAAAGATGTTGACCTGTGCTGGTCCATCTTCCCTAAGCGAGTCCTTCCTAGCATTCTAGGATAGTTTAGGTTGCTTGTTTTGCTTTATTTATTGCATTTATTATTCTAACAGTGTATATATTTGCATAAATATTTGCATGCATCATACTATCATGTTGTTGCCGTCCTCTGTGCAGGTGGTTCCTCTGTTTGGGGTGGGTGTTCTGAGTGGGGCTAAAACCCAAGCCCGAGTATACACCTAGGATTAGTGTGGTCTCACGTTCCTCATTTGCTTTATCAGCATATTGTTGCAACGTGACATGACACAAGCCGGACGAGGTTCATTGGAGAGCTTTCCATTGTGGAATACTCCACTTTGGTTTAGTTATCTCTTCTGGGCTATTGACTCTGGTGACCGATCATTTCCCGGATCTTTGGTTTAGACGATCTTAAGGGAGCTACAATGGCACACCCGAAAGGGCAAACCCATTGAGTATCTCTGCCCGATTGTCAAGACTATTATCCGCCTTAGGGTGACCTGATTAGAATTTACCTGTGAGGGGAGGGTGATTCTTTCAGATGCATGTTCAGATGGTGACTTTGATGGTGACTATTGGTTCCGTGGATCAGAGTCATATTTATAAGTCGGATTTATGGTCATTTATTGCCGAGACGCCGGAGTGCTGTCCGAGTTATTTATCAGTGGGGATCTGTTTATTTCAGGATTCCCCGGGCCGATTCAGATGATTATGGGTATCTGTTCAGAGATGGTTTGATAATGATGGTGATGTATCTTTCTTCCGTTTATTTCGGAACCCTTGAGATGGATTTGTGGTTACACGTTCCTTCAGATGGTTGTGATCAGTTCAGAGATCCGAGCCGTGATTCAGAGCAACAGATGATCAGATGACTTGGAGGATGGCAATGCACTGCATTCATTCATCAGCATCATTTCATAATGCATTTACCTGCATCTAACACATGTTTACCCATATGCAGGGACATTTTTGATCGAGATCCTGGTAGAGAGACTTTCTGCTCAGATATGAGGCCCGGTTTGAAAGATGATGTTGCCTACGGTTTCTTCAACCCAGAGATTGACGAGCTGAGAGATATGTTATTCCAGGCACCGCCGATGTCAGAAAGGAAGCCAAAATTGGAGCCGCTTCAGAGGCAAGTTGAGAGCAGAATGGTAGCCTCGTTGAAAGAGCATGTGGATACCTTCATCTGGTCGTGTCAGGATATGCCAGGGTCGGATACCGATGTCGTTGTGAACAAGCTACCATGGAGAGAAGACTGTCCGCTAGAGAAGCAGAACACCGGTGCCATGTATCATGGTGACTTTGTTTCATGATATGATTCATCATGAAATTGAATGCTATGTTGATGACGTGATAGCAAAGTCCCAGACAGAGGAGGGGCATCTGGTGGATCTGGCCAAGCTGAGTGGACCAGTTGAGACAATTCAAACTGAGGTTGAATTCAAATAAGTGCACTATCAGAGTGCGGTCCGGTTGGATGTTGGGGTTCATTGTAAAAGAGGAATCGAGGTTGATCCTGCTTAAAAAAAAAAAAAAAAAAAAAAACAATATAATAAGAAGTGCCTGAAACGAGAATGGAACGAGAGGTTCGTGGTCTACTAGGTAGATTGAACTACGTGTCATGGTTCATATCTCATCTAACAGCCACGTGGGAACCCATTCAAGAAAAAAAAAATCAAACGGTCAGGTGGAATAATGATTGCCAAGGGGCATTGAAAAAATAAAAGAATAGGTTGCAGGAGCCTCTGATTCTGACGTATCCCTGTAGAGGGACGACCATCAAATTTTGTACTTGACAGCCTTCGAGGGGTCTACGAGGTGTATTGGGTCAGTATGACGAGTCTTGTCGAAAAGAGCATGCAATTTACCTTAGCAAAAAGTTTACCGACTGTGAAACAATACATTCACTGTTCGAGAAAACTTGATGTACTTTGGCATAGGCTGCTCGCCGACTGAGACAGTATATGCTGGTTCATACCACTTTGTGGATTTCGAGATGGATCTGATCAGGTAGATTTTTGAAAGAGCCAGTAATGACCGGGCGGGTTGCGAAAGGGCCAATGATTTGGATTGAATACGATATTCGATATACCTCTCAGAAAGCAATCAGGGGGAGTGTATTGTATGATTACATCGCCCAGCAACCCGTGGAGGATTATCAATCGATGAAGTTTGAGTTCCCTGATGAGGACATCTCGAGGTGCTCTAATCGAAAGATTGAGAGTAACCGATCCCGGAGGAGGGGCCTGACCCCGAATCCGAACGGGTTCTGATGTCTGATGGGGTTAACGGTGGGAGTTGGTGTTGTTTTGGTCACGCCAAAAAGGTCCCCATATTTATTTTGTGGCCCGGATGACATTTGAATGCACCAACAATGGTGGCTAAGTACGAAGCTTGTGTCCTGGGTATCGAACGTCGGTGCGCACATCTACTGGGGCAACACCTTTCTCGTTGGTATATGGAATGGAAGCGGTGCTACCAGTCGAGGTTCAAATTCCCTCTTTGAGAGCCCTGATGGACGTCAAATTGCAAGAGGCTGAATGGGTAAGAACCCGATACGAGGAGTTAAGCCTGATTGAGGAAAAGAGGCTGGCAGCCATCTGTCATGGGCAGTTATATCAGCAAAGAATGAAGCGTGCTTTCGACAGAAAGGTACGACCTCGGGTATATCACGTAGGTGATATGGTGCTGAAAAGGATCCTTCCTCCTCAAAACGATCGTAGGGGCAAATGGACACCCAATTATGAAGGTCCATTCGTGGTCAAGAAGGTTTTCTCTGGCGGAGCCTTGTTGTTAACAACCATGGATGGCGAGGATTTTCCATCCCCTGTGAATGCGGACGCAGTTAAAAAATACTTCGTATAAGAGACCCGCTGGACGAAAAGAATAAAATAGTCCAGGCAAAAATGGGCATCCCGGCGAACTAAAAAACAGAAAGGAAGGTTCGGGAAAAAATTAGGGATAAAATGGAAAAATGTACACCCGGCAAGTCGAAAACCTGGAAAGGCGACTTGGGCAAAAAAGGGTATCCAGGTGGACTGAAAACCCGAAAGGGCGGTCCAGGCAAAAGAGGGATTGAAACGAACAACTGCGTCTGGCATGATCGTTTGTGCTTTGGTTAAAGCATCATGGATAATATCCGGTAGGGATCAATCAGAAGCGTCTTGTTCAGAAGGCAGAAAGCACGAAGAGTCTGATGACATAGTGGGTGTAACCGAGTTGGAACTCGATGAGATCACGGGTTTCACATTGCCATTAGGATAGATTTTCCCTTTTGTGCAATTACCTCTTTTCAGGAATTGCTTCCTTTGTATTGCTCAATTTGAGCCACACTTTTTCCAATCAATAAAATGCATATTCAGTCAAATAATTTTGTTTTTGTTTTTCATTACCGCTTTGATTGCAAAAAACATCCGATTATTTTGATAAAGAATCTTGCATTTTAAGACATACAGGTCTCTTCCAATGCATGTTTATAGGATTGAAAGCTTGAAACGTTATTCGGAAGGATGAGTGACCCAAGTGTTGAGATCTTGACACGCCTGGGGCACGGTTTTATCTAACGATCTGTTTTGCAGGAACTGTTAGATATTTTCACTCGCTTGCAGGTTGTGATGTGGAAGCTTTTGTTGAAAACAAATCCCCATGGAGTCCAATCAGGGACGAGGGACGATGAAGAGACGTTGAGACGTACGACGATCTTTGATTTTAATCAAGAAGACTCTTCAAAATCGGAAGATTGGAAAGTCTGTAGAAATTCCCCGCAAGGTCCAATCAAGGACGAATGAATGTGAAGGGATGACGAAGAGACGTTGAGACGTGCGACGATCCTGGATATTAATCAAGAAGACTCTTCAAAGTCGGAAGAGTGAAAAGTCTGTATAGTCCCCAGGAGTTCGCTCTTCGTCGAGCGCGGCGCGACTTGGAATACAAGATGATGGAGCAGAAAAGGTCCAGACGGGTCTGGGAGTTCTCAAAAGCGGAAGGTTGATATGAGATTGGGAGGCGGATGCCATGGTTCGACAAGTCGACGGGTGTTCTGTACCAACTTCTCTCACTTCCCCAACTAAATCTCCAAGTAGAATTGTGAGGACTAAATCCCCAGCAGATCCAAGGTCTGTCGATCCCTTAGCTGAGTCAGGATAGTTATCCCCGGCAGGTTTAAAACGGTGTTTCCTCAGCAGCCAGGCCTGAGGGTTGCTATTCCCCGAGTGGAGCGGGTTTCAATAAAACATATCTCCAGCAGTGTATCCTATGTATGGATTGGATGGGTCGTCCCCAGCGGAGTAGCATTCGTTTCCCCTAGCAGGGTCAGGATGGTTATCCCCAGCAGGTGTCAGATTGATGCTTCCCCAGTCGCCAGGCCTGGAGGTGGCTGTTTCCCAGTAGAGCTATCTGTGAGCATTTCCCCAGTGAAGTTGCCAAGTATCGGTGAGGGTTTCCCAAAGCAGAGTCGGGATTGACATCCCTAGTAAGTCGAAGACGGTTGTATCCCCACAGAGTGGGTTGGTGGTTGTTATCCCCAGCAGTTTCCCGAGCGGATTGGGTGCAAAGGAGTTTCTTCCCCAGCAAGGGTTACCTTTTCCTAGCAGCAGTGTTATTCCCCAGCAGGGTGGAGATCGGAGTATTGGCGAGTTCCTCAGCAGAGTGTCTCGTGCTCCCCAGCAGAATCCCTTGAGGGGGATGCCTTTTATGCATTCATCATGTAGCGTAAGCATAGCATATTGCATAGAAAAATAAATCGTGTAGCATTTCCATAATTGTGGAGCATTACGCAGAAAAAGTCATGCATCATATTGCAAGCATAAGCTGGTCTCAGGCCGTGGTTACTGTTTGAGAGAGGGTTTTGCCCAGAGGTGAAAGTGTTATTCTGAGGAGTTTAGCATCATGAGTTTGAATCAAAGTTTCTGTCGAGCAGAGATGGGAATGTTAATCAAGAAATTTTCGGGGTCCAGAAAAGAGCAAAACACGAAAGAATAATCCCCAGCTAAACGTAAAGTGTTTGTTGGCTAGGGTTGAAAAGAGAGTGGCCGGTTTGTGGATTGTTATCCCCTACATGGGTCTTTGGCATTCAGGCCAGCTTTCCGGTGTTCAGACCGAGGCGGTATCCAGACCGAAGTGGCGTTCAGGCCGATTTTCCGATTTTCAGATCGAAGAAGCTTCCGACGATCAGGTCGAAGTGCTTTTTTTCCGGTGTTCAGACCGAGGCGGTATCCAGACCGAAGTGGCGTTCAGGCCGATTTTCCGATTTTCAGATCGAAGAAGTTTCCGACGATCCGGTCGAAGTACTTTTTTCCGGTGTTCAGACCGAGGCGGTATCCAGACCGAAGTGGCGTTCAGGCCGATTTTCTGATTTTCAGATCGAAGAAGCTTCCGACAATTAGATCGATGCAGCTTGTGGCAGTCAGGCCAATTTTCTGGTGGTCAGACCGAAGTGGTGTTCAGACCAAAGTGGTGTTCAGACCAAAGTGGCGTTCAGGCTAATCTCCCGGTATTCAGACCGACATCAATTACTCTCATATTGTGAGGCTCAGTATGCAGACTGACGAGCGGCGTTCAGGCCATGGCTATCTTTGTATTACCAGTTATCCAGATATATTCCTGTTTCGGTATTCAGGCCGACTGTTTTCCGTTCCAGACGGATTTTTGTTTCAAGATTGTTTCTTCGCCGATTCTGACAGGCGTTGTTAATTATTTTCCCATCAGAGTGCAAATTGTTCGTCTGTTCTTGGTATTCAATCACTCTTCATCCTGATCATCTGAAAGCCGAGGCTATTCATATCGACCGGTTCACAGTGGATTGAATAGGGGCAGCTGTAACACCTCAAAATTTGCCCTCCTCTCTTGGGACTAGCATAATATATTTGCATTACATTTTTAGGTCATTAGACATTGCATATTGCATATCATGTGGTTACATTGTGCAAATCATCCTCCTAAGTCTTGGTCAGAAGATAAGAGGTGGAGGTACAAGCCTAGGGTTTTATTGACTGATCATTAGCCATCTGAGGATTGGGCTATGAATTAGGGTTTTGGTTCTCAAGGAGATGGGTCTTCATCTTGGTTGCAATGATACATCATCATCATCATGGTCTTGATATCATCTAGAAGATTCAAGTGGTTGATCATATTCCTTGGGATTAGGGTTTTGACCACTGGTCAACCCTAATCAGTTGTATTGGGCCAATCAGGGCATGGCAAGGAGATGGGGTCTACAATGGATATGGGGATCATAATATGATTGTATTGAGCTTATGGAAGCTAGGGTTTCATCATTGAGCCATTTCATCAGAAGAATGGGGCTCAGCTTGATCAGTGCATTGCCAAATTCATCTATCAGTTGAAAAGTCAACTGTGGTCAACTGTGCTTGATTTTATGGATTTGGAGGTGGGAGAGAGTTGGATACACTTCATTCATGTTGAAACAAGTTTCATTTGACATGTCAAAGCTCAAGAATGAAGAAAATAAAGTCAGGACAAAAATTGCCAAAAATAGAAAGTGACTTGTAATGGAAGTTTCCAAAAATGGAAAGTTTTTCACCACAAAATTACATGTCCAAAAAAGCTTCAAATGAAATTTTGTTCAACATGAAAGTTGTAGATCTTGCTCTCACCTTTCCAAAAAGTCCAAGAACTTGAATTTCTCATGTATGGTTGACAAGTTATGGTCCATTCATTTTCCAAAAATGCCTATAATCAAAGTGGCATAACTTTCACATGGAATGTCCAATTTGGGTGATCTTTTTGTGAGCAAACCCCATTTCACATGTACTTTCATGGTGTATGGTCCAAATTCATAAAAAATGGTCAATGCAAAAAGTCAAATTTCAAGTGGATTTAAGTGCATTTTTGGTGTGAGATAGTGAAATTGAGATTTACAAGGCCTATGGACATGAGAACCATTCCAACATACTCCAAATACCATTTAGAACTTGTGTGAACTGTCATGAGCTGTCATGGTGCATAATTGGAGAAGGTCATTTTTGGACTTTCATTGAAAATGCAATTAACACTAATCACTTGGTTTTGTTAATTGTGATTAAGGAAATGGATTAGCAGGGGTATATATCATTAATCATAACAGAATTTGTTAAACATTTCATATTCCAAGAATCATAACAAACTTTCCCTCCAAAATTGCAAAATCCTCTCAAATTTCATCAAGCATTTTTCAAGATTTCTTCATCAATTCTTCATCATTTTGGACAATTCCTTTTGGATTCATTCTCCACAAACCTTATAGAGCAACTGTTTTGGTGAATTCGTGGAAAAAGCTTCAAGATCAAGGACTGTCACAAGCAAGCTCATCAATGGAGTTTTCATCATTCTTGCACATGGAGCATCATTGAGCTGAGGATCCTTCTCCATTCACCTTCCTTATCATTGATACGCATCTGTTTCACCTTTTTGAGGCCAAAAACATCCAGATTCATCACTGCTTCATTCTTAAGGTGATTTTTCGAAATTCTTCATTGCTCAAATTGTTAGGTGGTTTGTGTAGATCTTTGGACGTAGATTAACGTGATGTGTTTAGTTTGTGAATTGGTTAACTACTGAATGAGAAATTGTGATTTGAACATTTGATGTGTAATCTTATTTTGCTCGATCCCGTTGCTACAGTTAGAGTTAGGGAAAATCAATTGCATATTCGTGACCTAGGTGGAGAGACGGTTCTTTTGACTATAAGTTTGCGCATTTTGGTTGAGTTTTATTGTTCTTCAATTTTCTGAAAATGTGAAGTGTTCTTGTCCAAGAACACGATGAAACCCATGTTTGATCCAAAATCTCGCCTGGCCGTTTTTGAATGTTGTTTCCCTCCAGCGCCAGCCAATGAGCGCGTGCCATGGCATTAAGTGGAGGCGACGTCGTTTTGGGATTGTTGCTGATAATTACAAGTTTGCCATTCCTGATTTAATTATTTATTTTATTTCATTTCTTTTTTCATTTCATTTTTACATTTTGTTACATGATCTTTAGAAATTCATAGCTCACTCATTTTTTATCCACTTTTGGTGAGATTTTTTTCATAATACTCCTTGTGATGTGTAGAATTTAATCATGATTTTTGTGGAATTTTTGCATGTGTAGAAAATTAAAATGCCTAGGGTTGGATTGTATGTGTCACATTTGAACATGTCTTACCATATCTTTCATGAAATGATGATGCCTTCAAATAAATGGATGAAAATTTTTATGCTTGTTCTGGACATCTTGATGGTGATTTTCATGTATAGTTTGTGATTTTTGGACACTTGGTTGAAGAGATGTGATTTTTTGATTAGAGGTGTGACAATTTGTGTCACACCAAGCTAGGTCAACTTCATGATTTTATTTGCCTGGCTTAGGGATGTTGATTTGAGCTGAAATTTTGCATGAATGAACATTTGTATGTTGAGATCACATGTGATTTGTTCTGGAATTTTTGATATCATTTCCTAATTGATTGTGATTTTCTCTTCTGTTGAGCCATTTAGTGACATTGTGTGACACATGATTGTATTTTGCTTGTGAAATTCTCATGGTGTATTGGATGGATGTGAAATTTGACATGTGGATTGTAGACACCTTATAGGTCATTGTGGTTTTGATCCCATTCATTTCTTAATTGTTGTCACTGTTTTATGATTTTTGGAAGTTGATGATTGTTTGGATGCCTTGTGTTGGCTTGTTTGAAATTGTCTGAACTTCTTGATCTTCATTGACCAACTTCCTTTTGTCCAATTGAGCTGAAAATTGACATGCTAGGCCTTGAATATGTCCTGTTTAAGTGTGAATTTTTGTGGAATTAATTGAATTGTTTTGGTATGCTTTTGGTTGAGATAGTTCTGTTTGGTCATTTGAAGTTGCAAATTGCATGTTTGATGTTAAATTGTGCATGAAATGATATTGGTGATTGATATGAGCATGGGACCAATTGCATTTGCTTTTAATTTGGTTGATTGTGATTGTGGATAATTTTCACTTGCTGTTTAGAATTTTTTATCTCCTTTGGACCCTAGGCTTGGCCTAGTGGTCTAGTTTCTCATGTTTGGTGTGGATTTTCAGGATGAAATGCAAAAGGCTTAAGGAGAACAATGCAAGCTGATTAAATTGAGTTTGTTTGATGTTTTTGACTAACATTGACTTTGTGTTGTAGGGTTTGAAGCTTGAGTTTGAGCTCATGGCTTGCACTTGTGTGCATTAACTTGTGTTTGACTGTACAGATTAACTGATTAACATTTGCTGTTTACTATTGGTTTGTCTGAGTACTGATGATACTTGATTGATTTCAGGTACCTTTAGTTGCTTACAGTTCCTTGAGAACTTGCTTGCTGGTGCTTGGTTTTTAAACCAATTGAGGTAGAATTTCTATTCTCCATGTAGTCTGGAAGACCTGGCCTGTTATTTGGCCAGGCAACTGTCTGAAGTCCTCCTTAAGAGGCGATGTTTGTGATTGTTTAACTTTGTCCCCAAGCAGGTAAAGACCTTGATTAAGGCAATTGGTGGATCATAGAGATATGCACTCTATCTCCCACTATTCTGTTGAGTCGTCCCTCTGCTCACACCACCGTGTTGATGCATTGGGACACAAACCCAAGATCTTGTACATTGTACAGTTGTGTCGGAGTCTTGAGTGTAGAAGGGTTCCCTCTTTCTGAACCCACACTCCTTTGTCTGAAGCTCTCCCTGGACAGGGATAAGAACTGTGAAGTCTAATCTTCACTCACCTTTCATCTGGCTTCACCTTAGCCCCTCGATGGCAAGGTTAAGAGCTAACACTACCCTTGTACAGATGACTTGCCTCGGCAGTCAAACCCATTCACTTGACTGGATATAGTGTGTGCTATCTGGAATGTGAATGTTTGTTTTGTGGATGCTTGCATGCTTGCTTTCTTCCTGGATAGGATTAGCTTGCTGTTGTGCAAGTAGGTAGAAACCATAACGTAGGGCAATGATGCATGATAACACTAGGCTCGAGTACAGCTCCCTGGTAGTGTGTTTTCCCTTTGTTTCTGGCTAGTCTTTCTCCCCCGTTGGGGGGAACTACGTCGCCCTGATCCTCATACCAGATGAGGTACGTAGGCAGGAGACCGTGCGAGGTCTCTCCGGGCACTTTTTTTTCCTTTTTGTGTGTGTTTGTTCGACAATTGCTAGGCTCGAGTTCCCGACTCCTTAGCAACTTGTTGTTTGTTTGTTCTTGTTGTGTGCTTGGAAGCCGGTATAAGTCCATCAAGTGGCATCTGGGTTCCAGTGTGCGGGTGTTTGGTTCGGATGCTGATGTAAGCCCAGTGGTTGGCATTCAGGCTCCATGTTTGCCTGTTTGTGTGTTTGTGTTGTTTGGCGTGCGTGAGCCAAACTACAATAGCTCTGATTCTCGTTCCAGACGAGATATGTAGGCATAGGATGCGATGTCCTAGCGAGCCCTCTTCCTCCTAACCCCACCTGTGTTGTCTTCGGTGTGTGTGTTTGTTTTAGCAACCTTTCCTTTCTTTTAGAACGTGGATCCCGTCGAGTACGACGGACGTGAGGGGTGCTAATACCTTCCCCTTGCGTAACCGACTCCCTTACCCTTTCTCTTTGGTCGCGAGACCATGCTTTTTCCAGGTTTCTCTGAGCGTTTCCTTTCCCTATTTTGGGATAAATAACGCGCAGTGGCGGCTCTGTTTGTTTTTTTTGTTTTAGCCCGCCGGTTGTTTTTCACGGATGCGACAATATTCACTGCTCGAGAAAACTTGTTGCGCTTTGGTCTGGGCTGCTCGCCGACTGAGACAGTATATGCTGGTTCATACCACTTTGTTGATTTCCAAGATGGATCCAATCAAGTACATTTTTGAGAAGCCAGCGTTGACCGGACGGGTTGCGAGATGGCAAATGATTTTGACTGAATATGATATCCAGTATACTTCTCAGAAAGCAATCAAGGGGAGTGTATTGTCTGATTACCTCGCCCAGCAACCCATTGAGGATTATCAACCGATGAAGTTTGAATTCCCTGATGAGGACATCATGTTTCTCAAATCGAAAGATTGCGAGGAACCAATCCCGGAGGAGGGGCCTGACCCTGAATCTAAATGGATTCTGATGTTTGATGGGGCCGTTAACGTGAACGGTAGCGGTGTTGGTGTTGTTTTGGTTACGCCGAAAGGATCCCACATTCCTTTTGCTGCCCGGCTAACATTTGAGTGCACCAACAACGTGGCTGAATACGAAGCTTGTATCTTGGGGATTGAAGAGGCGATTGATTTGCGGATCAAGAACCTTGTTATTTATGGAGATTCAGCTTTGGTTGTGAATCAAGTTAACGGAAAATGGTATACGCATCAATCTCATTTAATTCCGTATCGGGATTATACGAGGAGATTGTTGACGTTTTTCACCAAGGTGGTATTGCATCATGTGCCGAGAGAAGAGAATCCTTTGGCAGATGCTTTGGCTACTCTGGCCGCCTTGATTAAGGTACAATGGTGGAATCAGTTCCCGAGTGTTGAGGTGGGACGTCTGGATAGACCGGCTTATGTGTTTGCTGTTGACGCAGCGCCTGATGATGAGAAGTCGTGGTATTACGATATCAAGCGCTATCTGGAGACCCAGGAGTATCCTGAGGGAGCATCCAAAAGGGACCGAAAGACTCTGAGGAGGTTGGCCATGGTGTTCTATCTGAACAAGGATGGGGTGTTGTACAAGCGGAATTTTGATTATGTCTTGCTTAGATGTGTTGATGATAAAGAAGCAAGCCAATTGATGAAAGAGGTTCACGAGGGGTCGTTCGGTACCCATGCCAGTGGGAACGCAATGGTGAAGCTGCTGAGGGTAGGTTATTATTGGATGACAATGGAGGCCCAGTGTTTCAATTTCGTGCGGAAGTGTCATAAATGCCAGATTTATGCTGATAAGGTGCACGTGCCTCCGAATCCGTTGAGTTTGATGTCATCCCCGTGGCCGTTTGCGATGTGGGGCATTGATATGATCAGGAAGATTGAGCCTACGGCTTCGAATGGGCACCTGTTCATATTAGTGGCTATTGATTACTTCACCAAGTGGGTGGAAGCAGCCTCTTATGTGAACGTGACAAAGCAGGTCATCACCAGATTCCTGAAGAGAGACATCATTTGCAGATATGGGATTCCCGAAAGAATCATTACTGATAATGGTTCTAATTTGAACAACAAGATGATGGCAGAACTGTGCGGGGAGTTCAAGATTGAGCATCACAATTCTTCTCCTTATCGTCTGAAGATGAATGGGGCGGTTGAGGCAGCCAATAAGAATATAAAGAAGATTGTGCAGAAGATTGTTGTGACCTATAAGGATTGGCATGAGATGTTGCCGTTTGCATTGCATGGGTATCGAACTTAGGTGCGTACGTCTACTGAGGCAATGCCTTTCTCGTTGGTATATGGAATGGAAGTCGTGCTACCGGTTGAGGTTCAAATTCCCTCTTTGAGAGTCCTGATGGACGTGAAATTGCAAGAGGCTGAATGGGTAAGGACTCGATACGAAGAATTGAGCCTGATTGAGGAAAAGAGGCTGGCGGCCATCTGTCATGGGCAGTTGTACCAGCAGAGAATGAAGCGCGCTTTTGACCGAAAGGTGCGACCTCGGGTATATCACGTGGGAGACATGGTGTTGAAAAGGATCCTTCCTCCTCAAAACGATCGTAGGGGCAAGTGGACACCCAATTATGAAGGTCCATTCGTGGTCAAGAAGGTTTTCTCTGGCGGAGCCTTGTTGTTGACGACCATGGATGGCGAGGATTTTCCATCCCCTGTGAATGCGGACGCAGTTAAAAAATACTTCGTATAAAGAGACCCGCTGGACGAAAAGAATAAAATAGTCCAGGCAAAAATGGGCATCCCGGCGAACCAAGAAAAAAATGATGAAAAGGTTCGGGCAAAAATTAGGGATAAAAAGAAAAAACTGTACACCCGGCAAGTCGAAAACCTGAAAAGGCGGCTTGGGCAAAAAAGGGTATCCCGGTGGACTGAAAACCCGAAAGGGCGGTCCAGGCAAAAGAGGGAATGAAACGAACAACTGCGTCCAGCATGATTGTTTGCGCT
This sequence comes from Lathyrus oleraceus, assembly GCF_024323335.1. NCBI lineage: Eukaryota > Viridiplantae > Streptophyta > Magnoliopsida > Fabales > Fabaceae > Lathyrus > Lathyrus oleraceus. The sequence continues at coordinate 245,779,682 of NC_066581.1, forward strand.
TTGGTTAAGGCACGTGGATAATCCCCGACAGGGAGCAGTCGAAAGCTTTTTGATCAGAAGGCAGAAAGCACGGAGAATCTGAGGACATATGGGGTGTAACCGAGTTGGAACTCGATGAGATCGCGGTTTCACATTGCCATTAGGATAGATTTTCCTTTTGTGTGCAATTACCTCTTTTCAGGAATTGCTTCCTGTGTATTACTCGGTTTTGCCCCACATTTTTTCAATCAATAAAATGCATATTCAGTCAAATAATTTTGTTTTTGTTTTCATTACCGCTTTGATTGCAAAAACATCCGGTTATTTTGATAAAGAATATTTGCATTTTGAGACATACAGGCCCCTTCCAATGCATGTTTATAAGATTGAAAGCCTGAAATCTTATTCGGAAGGTTGAGTGACCCAAGTGTTGAAATTTTGGCACGCCTGGGGCACGTTTTTATCTAATGATCTCTTTTGCAGGATTTGTTGGTTATTTTCACTCACTTGCAGGTTGTGATGTGGAGCCTTTTGACAAAGGATCCCCGTGGAGTCCAATTAGGGACAAAGGAATTGATGAATGGAAAAGACGGTGAAAAGACGTACGACGATCCTTGAGTATTAATCAAGAAGACTCTTCAAAGTTTGAAGGACTGGAAAGTTTGTATGAATCCAGGGAGTTCGATCTCCGTGGAGTACGGAGAAGTCGGGAATACAAGGTGATGAATCAGAAAAGTCCATACGAGTCTGGGAGCTCTCAAAAGTGGAAAGCTGACACTGGATTTGGATGTTGAATATCAGGGTTCGACGAGTCGACTGGTGTTCTGTGCCAGAATTTCCTTGTTTCCCCAAGCAGAGTTGGGATTGTTACCTCCCCGGCAGATTCAAGGTCTGTGTCTTCCCCGGCAGATTCAAGGTCTGTGTCTTCCCTAGCAGGGTCGGGGTGGTTTCCCCCTAGCAAGCCGAAGATTGTTGTTTTCCCGGCAGAGTGTGTTGGTGGTTTCTTCCCCAGCAAAGTCCCCAGGCGGGTCGGGTTCAGTGGAGGTCATCCCTGGTGAGGGTGGTCCTTTCCCCAGCAGTAGTGCTATTCCCCAGTAGGGTGGGGATTGGAGTGTTGTCGAGCTCCTCAGCAGAGTGCCTCGAGTTCTCCAGAAGAGTCCCTTGAGGGGGATACTTTTTATGCATTCATCATGTAGATAAGCATAGCATATTGCATAGCTAATTGCGTAGCATTTCCATGATTATGGATCATTACGCTGAAACAAATCATGCATCATCATTGCAAGCATAAGCTAGTCTCAAGTCGTGGTTACTGTTTGAGAGGTGGTTTCGCCAGAAGGTGAAGATGTTACTCTGAGGAGTTTGACATTGTGATTTTGAATCAACAGTATTCCCTAGTAGTGCGATATTGGAGGAAGAGTTTCTGTCGGGCGGAGATGGAAATGATAACCAAAGAAGTTTCGGGGTCCAAAAAGAAAAGTAAAGAGAGAAAAATCCCCAGCTGAGCGCAAATTGTTCGTTTGCTAGGGTTGAATAGAGGATAGCAGGCTCATGGCTTGTTATCCCCAGCATGGGTCGTTGGCACGCGTGCCGCCTCATTTATCACTGTTCCTTATCTCTGCCGATGCTGACAGGCATGACAAGTTTTTCGGGCATTCAGACCGAAGCGGCATTCAGGCCAAGTTTCCGGTGTTCAGGCCGAGGTGGGTATTCAGACCAGTTTCCGATTTTCAGATCGAAGAAGCTTCCGAAGTTCAGATCGATGCAGCTTGCGGCGTTCAGGCCAGGTTTCCGGTGTTCAGACCGAGGTGGGTGTTCAGACCAGATTTTCCGATTTTCAGATCGAAGAAGCTTCCGAAGTTCAGATCGATGCAGCTTATGGCGTTCAGGCCAGTTTCCCGGTATCCAGACCAAAGCGGCATTCAGGCCAATTTCCTGGTATCCAGACCAAATTGGTGTTCAGACCGAAGTGGTATTCAGACCGAAGCGGCATTCAGGCCAGTTTTCCGGTGTCCAGACCAAATTGGTGTCCAGACCGAAGTGGTATCCAGACTGAAATGGCATTCAGGCCAGTTTTTAGGCATTCAGGCCAATCTCTCGGTATTCAGACCGATATCAACACTCTCATATTCTGATGCTCAGTATTCAGACTGATGAGCGGAGTTCAGGCCATGATGGTTCATGTGTTACCATTTATTTTGGTAGTCAGGTCAACGTTCCTTTTCGGTATTCAGGCCGACTTTCTCCGTACCAGACAGATTCTTCTTTTGAGATTGCTTCTTTGCCGATTCTGACGGGCATTGTTAATTATTTCCCATCAGAGCGCAAATTATTCGTCTGTTCTTGGTATTCAATCACTCTTCACCCTGATCATCTGAAAGCCGAGGCCGTTCATATCGACAGGTTCACAGTGGATTGAATAGGGGCAGCTGTAACACCTCAAAATTTGCCCTCCTCTCTTGGGACTAGCTTAGCATATTGCATTTCATTGTTTAGGGCATTAGGCATTTGCATATTGCATATCATGTGAAAATAGACAAGTCATCCTCCTAAGTCTTTCTCAGAAGATAGAGAGGTTAAGAGATGCCAGCATGAGGGTCTCATAAATTGATCACTAGCCATCTGAGGGTTTATGCTTCAATTAGGGTTTCTTGGTCCTTCAAGGAGTTTGAGCATTATCTTATTGGAAAGGGTACATCATCATCATCATGGTTATGTCATCCTCAAGGGTCTCATTGTTCATGCTCAGATTCTTTGGGATTAGGGTTTTGACCTCTGGTCAACCCTAATTAGTTGCATGCTACCAGTCAGGGATTTTCAAGGAGGTGAGGTCTTTCTTGATAAGGAGATCATCATATGATTTTATTGAGCTTGTATAAGCTAGGGTTTCATTTTGAAGCCATTTCCTCAAGGCTAGAGGCTCAGAAGTCCACAGTGCATGACCAGGTCATCTGAGGCCCACAAAAGTCAACTGCAAGTCAACTGAGGGCTAGGAGGTGGAGAAATGAGTTTCAACATCTCATTCATGTCCCAAAGAAGGTTATTTAATCATGTCAAATGCCTACCTTGAAGATTTTGAAGCCAGATCAAAAGTTTCCAAAAATGGAAAGTGACCTGTAATTTGAAAGTTTCCAAAAATGGCAAGTTTTGGACCAACTTCAACTCAACTTTACAACATCAAATAAGCTTCAAATGAAACTTTGTCCAACATGAAAGTTGAAGATCTTTCTCTCCCATTTCCAAAAAGTCCAAGATCATGAATTTCTAATGAATGGTTAAGGAGTTATGATCAAATCATGGCAAAGTGTGCATGGAACTTCAAATGACCATATCTTTTGAACCAAAACTCCAAATTTGGTGGTTCTTTTTGCATTGTTCTTCTCATGTCATGAAGTTTCCAAAACATCCATCACATTGCATGAAATGTTATCACATGAGCATTGGCATATCCAAGTCAATTTTGGAGGGAAAATTGGAAATTTAAAAATGGTGCATTGTATGGACTTTCTACCATTGCCATTGTGTTTGAAATGTAATTTTGAGTGAATTTAGGCCTTGGTGTGCACTGTTCACGTGTACATCTCATGCATGAGGTGAAAATGCAAATTTGTGCATGTACCTTATTTCTTTCTAATCCCAATTAACCATGGCTTAAGTTTGATTTCAGATTAATTAGCAAGGCATATAAAAGCTTAATCACAACTGAATTGGAAAAAACACACATTTTCAAATCTAGATTTGGAATTTTGATCAAAATTTTCTCTCACAAAGAACTTCCAAATTCTTCACACAAACACTCATTTCCTTGCATGATTCTTGATCCTGGAGTAGTTTTGAGTAAGGTTCAACGTGCACTTTGAAGAATTTGTGCCAGATTCAACCATGCTTGAAGCTTGAAGGTGTTAATGGAGTTTTCAAATTAAGCTGGATTCACACGTGTTGGAGCCTCCAATTCTTCATCAATCATCTCCACAAGCGTTCTGGAACAGCTTTGGATCATTTAGAGCCTTAGAACGTGCAAAACAAGAACCTGCTCTTCAAGAGGTAGGATTTTCGACCTTCATAATTCTCAAATCCATGAACATATTTGTGTAGATCTTTGTTTCCTGAGAATTTTGAGCTAAAAATCGTGTGAAATGGTGCATTATTCCTTGAGTTACGCGCGTTTGAAGTTTGAGATACAAAAATGTTCATGCTCGATTCTCACTTGTTATGATATTTTAAGCTTAGATGATTGTTGGTCCGTGCTCTACATAGCGTGAGCTTTGATTTGGTATGCGTTTTGTTGAATTTTGGAAGTTTCTGGAATTTCTGGAAATTTGAGGATGAACATTCATCATCTTCATCATGAAGAAGATGAAGATGCATGCGTAGCGTCGGTTTCTGGAGAATAGCGACGGTTCCTGGTTCTTTGCGTGCGTGGCTTAGGGTTTGGTTCTGATTGGTTCATGCGTGCGTCCAGTAGGCAAATTCATTGGCTCACAATGCCTTGACCAAGGCCACATCAGCGCTGACCTGCCAACACATAAATGAAACACAGCGTTTCATTGGCATGGCGCGCTCACGTTTGAATTTCTACACGGATCGATTCTGTCCGAGTGCAAAATATTCAAATTGTTCATTCTTTTCATGTTTTCCCTCCATATTCCATGTACATGTTCATTTTTGAATTTCATTTGGTATGCTAACTTAGAAAATCCATAATAAATTGAAAAATGCTCCAAATCACTCCCAATTTTTTGCAAAATGATCCTTGTTTTGTCTAGTTTTTTATGATGATGAGTTTGAAAGTTGTGCATGGCTGGAATTTTATTGGCTCTAGGTTGATTGAACACATGTGCATGTGTGACCTTGCCTTACTCTTTCCATTGTGAAATGCTTGATTTTAATCCAATGGACATGAAATTTTACATGCTGATTCTAGACATGTTAATGGATGTTTTAGGCTTGGTTTGGTATTTTTCCCATTCACCATTTCTGTTTTATGAACATGTTTGCATGGTGTGACAATTTGTGTCACACCTTTGGTTGTTCAACTTGTGCAATTTGATTTCCATGCCAAATGACCTCTAATGCTTCTGATTTTTTGTATGATGGATGTTTTGGATGTGTTGAATGCTCATGAATTTTTCCAGAATTATTTGAATCATTTCTGTTTTGATTGGGAATTTTCATTCATGATGATCAAATGTGTGCCTTGAATTGGTCATTGACTTCTCTTGCCTATTACATGAACTTGCCTATTGATTTTGGTTTGGTCCTTTTTAGGACTTATTCTTGATTGATTAAATATGATTCATGTTGAGTTTGAAGTTCTGTTTTGGCTTTTTGAACCCCTTTTGATCCTAGGCTTTGACCTAGTGGTTTGTTACTTACATTTGAGTTGTGATTTCAGGTTCAAGTATACATCTCCATGATTGATGTTGCTCCTTCATTTGAGCTTGATCCCTTGTTGTTGGCTAACATTTGTTTGTTTTGTAGGCTTTGAGGACAATTCACTTGTGTTTATGGCTTATGTGTTGCATATTGGGTTGTCTGTTTGATATTGACTGTTGATTGTTGTCTGAGTATTGTACTGATTGGTTTAGCTGTTTCCATAGGTACCTAAGTTGCTTTAAGTTCATTTGAAATTTGCTTTGCTTTGCTGTGGTTGGCATACCACTTAGGTATAATTCCTTGATCGTCATGTAGTCTGGAAGACCTACTGTTATTGGTAGGCACCTGTCTGAAGCCCTCCTTAAGAGGCAATGTTTGTGGATGTTTAATTTTGTGCCAAGCAGGTTAAGTCCTCTTAAGAGGCAATTGGCAGATAAAAGGGATGTGCAATCCATCCCCTGCTATTCAGTTGTGTCATTCACTTTGCTCACACCATGTGTTGATGCATTGTGAATAAGAACCCAAGATCTTGTTGTGTCAGTCATGTGGAGAAGAGTCCCACATTCTGGACTCCCACACTTTCATTGCTTAAAGCTCTCCCAGGCCAGGGATAAGAGCTGTGAGGCATAACCCTCATCTCCATTTCATCTGCTTCACCCTAACTCTCAATGTTAGGGTTAAGAGCTAAAAAACACCCCATTCCAGTTGGCTTGTTTCTATAGCCTAGCCTTGTATGAGCCATTTGTTTGCATATAGTGTGTGTGATACTTGTGCTTGTGTTTGATTATTGTGTTGTTTAGGCTAGTTTGCTTCCTGTGCAAGTTAGGATAGAGACCTCAACATAGGGATCGTATGCGTGACAACTTCTAGGCTCGAGTCGTAGTCTCCCTAGTAGCTTGTTATCTCCCTAGTCTCTGGTTAGGTTAGAAGTTCTTTCCCTGTTAAGGGGAACTACGTCGCCCTGATCCTCATACCAGATGAGGTACGTAGGCAGGAGATCGTGCGAGATCTCTCCGAGCACCCTTTTTGTTTTTCAACCTTTTATTTTTTGTGTGTGTTTGCCTGACAGCTATTAGGCTCGAGTTCCAGACTCCCTATTAGCTTGTCTGTTTGATAACCTTTTTTGTGGGTGTTAGGAGTTGGATGTAAGACCAGCGATTGGCATTCCGTTTCCTTCTTGTGGTGTGTTTGGAGTCTGATGTAAGTCCAACGATTGGCATTCGGTTTCCCGTTTCTTGTGGTGTGTTTGGAGTCTGATGTAAGTCCAGCGATTGGCATTCGGTTTCCTTTTCGTGTTTGTTGTGTGTGGAGTCTGATGTAAGTCCAGCGATTGGCATTCGGTTTCCCGTTTGTGTTTGTGTGTTCGGAGTTGGACGTAAGACCAGCCATTGGCAGTCTGTTTCCGTTTGTGTGTTTCTTTTGACGTCTCAGCGTCTGTGCGTGTGTTTTGTTTCAGCGTGCGTTAGCCGAGCTACGAGTGCTCTGATTCTTTCTCTGGTTAGAGAAGATACGTATGCATAGGATGCGACATCCTAGCGAGCACGTTTCCCCTTTCCCCGAACTACGTCGACTCTGATGTTTGTTTCTGACAAACTACGTAGGCCCAGGATGCGATATCCTGCCGAGTCACCTTCCTCCTTCTTCCATCTGTGTTTGATTCCAGTGTGTGTGCATTCTTTGAGAAGTTATTTAGCAACCTTATTCTATTCTTTTGAGCGTGGATCCCGTCGAGTACGACGGACGTGAGGGGTGCTAATACCTTCCCCTTGCGTAACCGACTCCCGATCCTTGCGTCTCCGGTCGTTAGACCATTCCCTTTCCAGGTTTACTTCAAGCGTTTCCTTTCCCTCCCTTGGGATAAATAACGCACGGTGGCGGCTCTGTTTGTTTGTTTTTCCCGCCGGTTGTTTTTCGCGGATGCGACTGTGAGATGTCTATCACATTCGACGATGTATCGTGTTTGCTGTATCTTTTGATTAGGGGGAAAATTCTAGATCATGGGAGGATTAGTAAAGACGAGGCATTCAATTTGATGGTAGATTATCTAGGAGTTAACCCAGAGAATGCCATGAGGGAGTTTGAAAAAAAACATAGGGGCTCATGCTAGGTTTAAGTTCTTGAAAAAGGTATATACATATGAGCTCCTTAGAGCATAACGGGATAGAGGTGGTGATGAGCAGGTAGGTCTGCATAAAGCGTATGATATGAGAGTATACCTACTATATTTGGTTGGAACTGCGATTATTATGGACAAGAGTGTCACTTATGTTGATGTGGTCTACCTACAGTACTTCGAGGACTTCGAGCGATCCTTGAGTACAACTAGGGGGCCGCTTGTTTGGTTTACTTGTACTCGAAGTTATGAAAGGGTTGTAGGTGGAAGACGAAGAAGGTCATAGACACATCACGCTATTGACAGTAATATTTATTAGTCTTTTAATGTTTGTGTGTCATTTTTATTACATCTTTGCAACGCCCTTAGTGATGATTTGTGTGCTTCAACACTTTTTCAGGCTTGGATCCTACAACATTTCCCGCGCATCTCTGACTGGTCATATGTACCAACTTATACTGAGGATATGTTGTGTGCTTCTGCATTTGCCCCTCATAGAGGGAACTGTAAGACCCCAATTTTGGCCCTAAGATCCCTCATGGCCCATATCATATCATATCATGGCCTCAAGGATCATTGCATGCCCTAGCTTCCCTCCTAGTGGGTGGGTACCTTGTGAGTGTGGTTCTTGATCACCAAGCATGTCTTGCATTTGTATATCTTTGCTTTTCATATGTTTACTAACCAAAAAGTACGAAAATATTGTCATTCTAACCATGTTACTTGCAGCTGAGGCAATCATCAGCCAATTAGGTCAAAATCAGTCAAAGTCAGTCATTGCAGGGGAAGGTGGCCATTCTTGCAGAATTTGGGCACCATGACCAATAATCAAGAGTTCATATGACTTGTGACATCATTTGGAATCAAGATATCAAGGAATTAGGGTTTGGAATTCATCAGAAGGTGGTTCAGTCAAGCAAAACCCTAGAAAGTCAAACTTGGTCAACTGTGGATTTAATCAGTGATTTGAGGATGGGATTTGGTCTGAGAGGTCTCATTCATGTCTATACAAGCTTCATATATCATGTCAAGCATCATCATTGAAGAATTTGAAGTCAAACAGAAAATTTCCAGAAATGGAAAGTTGACCTGTAATTGGAATTTACCAAAAATGGAAACTTCTTGATCCTAAACTTGCGTCATGATACAAGCTTCAAATGAATTTTTGTCCAACATGAAAGTTGAAGATCTTGTTCTCCCATTTTCAAAAAGTCCAAGAACACTCAAATCCCATGAATGGTTTGCAAGATATGATCAATTCAATTTCAAAAATTTGTGAACTTCAAAGAGCCATATCTCATGAACCATAAAGCCAAATTTGGTGGGGTTTTTTCCTACAAACCACATTTCATCTCCTCTTTCCAAAAATATAAATTTCATCCATCAAAACCTCACCATGCAAAATGGCAATTTTGGACTTGTTTCATTTAAATTCAAGTTTGACCAAAAGTTGACTTTTCAAATTAAAGGTTTTCAGCACATTTGGCCAATTGGGAATTGTTTGGAAGGCTATTTGCAACATGTTCCAAGCCCAAATTCATGCTCATGCTACTATCATACCATCATTTTGGCCAAAGGTGCAAAATTAGCAATTGGTTGAAATAAGTAAATCCTTGTTAGCACTTCATGAGCAGACATAAAACAGCAAATATAATGGTCATTTGCAGCATGTTACAAAGCACATTTCGTGCAGACTCACACCCCATTGCCAAGTTGGTGAAAGTTAGCAAAATGACAAAAATGCTTCATTTGAACTAATCTTGTTTAGCACTTCATTAACCAACATTAAACAGATGTATATAACCTTATTTTCTGCACAACTAAACCCTAATAACAGCCCCCAAGCACAGAAACCCTCATCTTCTCTCATTTTCGATTTTGGACATTTTGCATTTTCTGCTCAACAGCTTCAAAAGACACGAGCTACCCTTGGCTGTTCCATCATCCATCATCAATATTGAGCTCGTTTCAACCATCAAATCACAGCTGGAACCCCATTTTCGAACTCTGTTTTCTTCAAGACACTTCCATGGCAAATTTCGTGTTGAGCTATTGCAAAGAGAGCTGAGCTAAAGTACTTCCACCACTCACCTTTTGGAGCTTGAATGTGCACCTGTTTCAGCTTTTTATGACCAGAAAACCACGATTCATCCTTGTTCTTCAAATCTGGTAAGGTTTTCGATTCTTACCATTTTCAAAACCATGATATGATTACGATAGATCTCATTGCCATGGTTACAATAAGCTTTAAAACACATAAAATGGTTGAGTATGCTGTAAGATATTTTGATTTGAAATATGATGTGTGAATATGTTTATGCTCGATCCATTCTTGTTAGCATGTTTTAAGGAAAATGAGTGCCATATTCTTGATGTGCTTGGTTTGCTGTTTCTAATGATGTACTCGATTCAAAATTCTGGGACATTTGTTCTTCAAGATGATGAAGCCATACTGTTGCTGTTTAAACCCTAAGCACTGTTCCTTAAACCCTATTTTGAAATTCCCAGATTTTGTCTGTACGTGGGTAGCATGGGATTTATCCTGTTTGATTCGCATGTACACTGTTTCATCGCCATTTGCCTGTCCCAGCGTGCCACATCACCACCGATGCGCACCGTTTCACTTATTTGCACCCAGTGATTTGCTTTCATTTCATGGAAAAAACGATTTGGTCTGTTTGTTTAGTTTGTTCTGCATGCTATCACTGCTTTTCCATTCCCATGCCCTGTTACCGTGTGACACGCAGGACATTAAAACTCACCGTTTCATTTAATTTCCCAACATATTTACCATATTGCCATTCCGTGCCATTTATTTTAATTAATTCAAATCATTTTGCAATATTATTTCATCTTGTTACACAAACTTACAAAAATCACAATTCACTCATTTTAATTCCAAAATTCATGAAAATTTCAGCATTGTGTTCATCTTGATGTCTAGTTTTTTATCATGATTTTTGCTGAATTTTTGGTTGGTCGAATTTTTAATGGTATGAGGTTTCTTAACATGTATGCTCATTTGACACCTTTTGCCAATCCTTTTGTGAAATGATGAGGATGTATCCAATGCCCCTGAAATTTTTTGTGGTCAATATACACTCACTCATGTTTATTTTGGTATAAAGTTTGTGCATTTATCATATGTGATGTGTGAGATATGAATTTTGGAATTAGGGTGTGACAATTTGTGTCACACCATTGATATGCTATTTCATGATTTTTGTTCACATGCTTCCTGGCCTTCAAATAATGTGAAATTTTGCATGAGCCATCCCTTATATGTCTAGTTGATGTGTGATTTTTCCTGGAATTAATGATGCCATTTCCTATTTGTTTGTGAATTTTCTTCCCTGCCTAGTCAATTGTTGACTTTATGTGATACATGTTGCCAAATCCTTTGTGAAATTCTCATACCATATTTTATGATCATGAAATTTCATATGTGCATACTAGACATCTTGAGCTTTGCATTGGTGTTAATCCCATCCATTTCTCATCTGTTTCCAATTTGTTATGATTTTTTGAAGATGACACATGTTTTGTTGACTTCTTGGTGCATACTTGAAAATGTGTTGACTTCTTGATTTTATTTGACCATCTTCCCATGATCCAATTGAGCTGAAATTTAATATGCATGCTATGTTATGGATTGTGATTGAGTATGATTTATTTCATGATTTTTGGAATTGTTTTTGATTGCTTTTGAGCTTGGTCTTGCTGTTGACCTTTTGTGTGCTCCCTCATGCCATGTTTTGACTTCTTTGGTCTATAAAATGACAATGATGTATGATTTGATTGTGAATCCAATTGAGGTAGCTTCTTAAATGTTTGAACATGAATTGGGTTGACTTTTCTTTGCTGTTTTGACCTGTTCTTTCATCTTTGACCCTAGGCTAGTCCTAGTGGTCTTTTGAGCTTACAATTGAGTTAATGTTTCAGGTTAAGCACCAATGCCTCAAAGATCATTCAAATTTGATTGAGTTGGATTATATATATCATGTGCTAACCCTTGTTTTGTAGGTGTGACTCATATAGTTGAGTCTTGTGCTTTGCACATTGGTCCCTCTGTGGTTGACTGTTGTTTATCCATTCCTTTTGTTTTAAACTGTTGAACTGTTTACTAATTGGTTTGACTTTTTCAGGTACTTTAGTTGCTTAAGTTCTTTGAACTTGCTTTGCTTTGCTATTTAGCAATTTGCTTTGAGGTATAATTACTTCTTCTTCATGTAGTCTGGAGACCCGGTCTGTTATTTGACCGGGCAAACTGTCTGAAGTCCTCCTTAAGAGGCAATGCCTGTGTGTGTTTAAAATTGTCCCAAGCAGGAAAAGTCCTTCAAGTAAGGCAATTGGTAGATCAAAGGGATAAGTAGCCTATCCCCTACTATTCAGTGTGTCCTCTCCTTGCTCCCATTACATGGTTGAAGCATTGAGATAAAAACCCAAGATCAATCGAGTCAATAATATGTGGAGAGAGTTCCTACTTTCTGAACTCCCACACTTTCTGAAATGCTCTCCCTGATCAGGGATAGAAGCAATGAGGCACACCCCTCATCTCCTTTCATCTGCTTCACCTTAGCCCCTCAATGGCAAGGTTAAGAGCACCTATGACCCTATTCCAGTTGGCTTCAATGCCTAATCCTTTTGTATGAGCCTCATTGTATGGTTATAGTGTGTGCTGATTGACTTCATCGATTGCTTGCTTCATATACACATGCTTGCTTGTGTGCTCTATGCATTTATCATCATTAATTGCTCATCAATACATAATCATCTCATTTGTCTTCGTGACATTATCATTGTTGTTTACCCATTGAGGACAATTGTAAGACCATCCATTGGCCATTGCTCCTATGATATGGAAGTGAGTATAAGACCATCACCTTGGCCACTCATCTCATCTTTGCTTGACGCATTTGATTGTATGTGAGGAAGCAACTGTAAGTCCCTGCAAGTTGGCATTTGCTCTCCTATGATCACATGTTGTTTTGTTTGTTTGTATGTGAGGATACAACTGTAAGTCCCTGCAAGTTGGCATTTGTATTCCCAGGACCATACTGTGGAGGTTAGAGTAAGCCCAGACAGATTGGCATCTGACTTTCATGTTTGCTTTTCTTTGTTTATGTGAGGTTGCAACTGTAAGTCCCTGCTAGTTGGCATTTGCTTTCCTATGATCATATGTTGGATATTGGTGTAAGCCCAGACAGATTGGCATCCGGTATCCAGGTTTCATTTTGTTTTAGGAGATTAGTGTAATACCATTGAGTGGCCTCTGATATCCATTTCTGTTTTAGGAGACTGGTGTAAATCCATCTATTGGTATCCGGTATCCGCCTTTTATTTCTTTTGCTTTGAGGAGATTAGTGTAAGACCATTGAGTGGCATCTGACATCCAGTTTTATTTTAGGAGATTGGTATAAGCCCAGTGATTGGCATTCGATATCCGCTTTTGCCTTCTTGCTTTGTTTGTTTGTTATTATCCATTGCTATTCCAAAGGACACACTTGAATCATCCTCCATATGATTTCAAGGAGTGAACCTCCTGAGAAGTTTTACAATCCATCTTCATCCATCCATCCCCATTATGTCCTAAACCTTTTCACACTTTGATTTCAAACTTGACATAGATATTGTGCAAACATCTTCATGTTTTCTAACTAAAAACCTGGACCCAAGTCCTTGACTTTTTTTTCAAACTTCATTTCATAATACTTCTTTTGAATCAATTTTAATCATACCCTGACCTCATTTTCATAATCACAATCAATTAACTTCACTCATTCACTTGTTTTGGCTCTGTCCATTGTTAATCTTTTTGCATTAGCCATAGGTTTCAATTATCATTGTGGTTGATGTAAATCTTGCCTATCCTTAGTGAGTCGACAGTAAGACTTCCGTACTGAAAACAGGGCTAACCCCTCTAGTACGTCGAAGCTATCCTCGCATGGTGGATGTTGTTTTTGGTCGAGTGTTCTCCCATTGATAATGAAAAGCCTCAGTGCTTGTGTTTAAAACTGAATCCACCAACTTTTGGAAATCTTTTAGCCGAACTACGGCGTTTTGATCCTTACCTTTGATGGAAGGTACGTAGGCAGCGGGTTCATCCGTTCAAACCCAATAACACAAAAATAACTAACTTGTATGTTCTTTTCTCATCATCCCAATCATGTTTGCACAATCTTTATGTCATAACAAATAACAATCTTTTACAACAAGTGTGAAAAGGGCTCCCTAGGAGTACCTAGGACGTAGTGGGTGCCTAACACCTTCCCATTGCGTAATTTACCCCTTACCCAGACTCTCTGATCTTTTTATTAGTTTTCTACGTGTAAAACTTCTTAGGTTTTTGTTCGCTTTTTAGCCAATCCTTTGGATAAATAAAAGTGCGGTGGCGACTCGAAATTTCAATGTATGCCTTGCTTATGATTTAATCGATAGATCATATAGCGACGAATACACCGCTACAGAAAAGTGGCGACTCTGCTGGGGACATACATTAGACCTTCCCTGGTGGTATTGCCTACTTTTCACCCTTGTTGTATGATATTTGTTTATCTGTTATATGACATATTTTTGTACAATTTGGGATAACTGTATTGATTGTAATGTTTGAATTGCTTGATATACAAATGCTGTTTGCTTTGGTGATCTGTGAGATGAGTTCTGTACCCGAACTCGAGTGCACTCTAGGATAGGAGAATGGCATAGTCTTGTTGACTGGTGTGGAGTATTCCTTAGCCAGTTGACTTGCGAGTCCATTCACTTGGTGGAGGTCATGTTGAACTAATAATGTCACACAAGTTATTTGTGGTTAGGCATTATTCTTTCAATCATGTTCCGCAGAAGCCAAGGACCGTAGTTTACCAAACCCATCTTGGCCTATTTTTAGGACCGTAGTGCGGAGGTCGTTCAGATGTCAGTTCTGATACGATTGTTACGCGATACTACACTCATAAGAGTTTCTCTTGAGAATATTCTTGGAATACGAGTATTCGTTCCTCCGATAATATTCGAAAGATGGAACGATGATTATGGGAACCTCTGATAGAACATGTCTGGCAGGTTTAAACCCTAGTACACTCCCTTTGGGTGGTTCTTAACCGAGACTCCATGCTCGTGACTCTCAACAAACCCGTGATTCGTGGTTGAGTCGTTCAAACATTGTTAATATCAATGGATCCCGGATCAGGTGTAAAACCTAAAATCCACCAAAGCGGCTGGTTGATATTAAGAATGTTAGAGCCGGTTCATGTACCGTTAATATCAATGGAACTTGGGTGTCGATAAGGTGAAAACCTAAATCCACCAAAATGGATGATTGATATTAGGGATACATAGAGCTTTCCCACGACCTTTGTTTGGTGTGCTTTGCTTGATCCTTGAGTGTGTTTGTCGCATTCATGCATTCACGCATTCATCCGCATTCATGTCATCACAAAAAGAAAATTTTCAAGGAACTTAAAAAAGGGTTTATTTGCAAAATTTTCAGACATGGAAAGACCAAAGAGGCATACAAAGAAGTACAGCTTTAGACAGCCCGATGTAAAAGAGTTAAGGAATCTGACATCATATGTACTAGATCCCTTGGGTTTCAAAGCTCGATATGGGAAGCTCCTACCTCTGCTCACCACTCAGGTTGACGAAGGGTTGATGAGTACTCTAGCTCAGTTCTACGATCCGTTGCATCATTGCTTCTTATTTCCGGACTTCCAGCTGTTGCCGACTTTGGAGGAATATTCTCATCTCATTGGGATTCCAATTCTGGATCAAGTGCCGTTCAGTGGCTTAGAGGATATTCCATCTGCTCGAGAGATTGCCAGCTTGTTGCATATAAATGAAGATCTGATTAGAGCTAATCTGACTACCAAAGGCGGAATTCAGGGTTTTCCTTCCGAGTTCCTTATTGCCCAAGCTACCTTTTATGGGAAGGCCATGAGTGAGGACGCCTTTGAGGCTCTATTTGTGTTGCTCATCTATGGATTGGTGCTATTTCCCAACTTTGACAAGTTCGTGGACATGAACGCCATTAGGATCTTCTCAGCTCTTAATCCAGTTCCGACTTTGTTGGGTGATACATATGTCTCCTTGCACCTGAGGAATATGAAAAATGGAGGAGTCATTGTCTGCTGTTTACCCCTGCTGTACAAGTGGTTTATTTCGCACTTGCCGCAGACAGTTGCTTTCAAGGAGAACAAGGGATGTCTACGGTGGTCTCAGAGACTCATGTCTCTCACCAATGATGATATCACTTGGTATGATCGCGTGTATGATACCGTCCAGATCATCGACTATTGTGGTGAATTCCCTAATGTGCCCCTTCTTGGTACATGTGGTGGGATTACCTACAGTCCTATTCTTGCACGACGGCAGCTTGGGTTCCCCCTGAAGGATAAACCTAATAGCATTCTGTTAGAAGGTGTGTTCTTCCAGGAGGGTAAAGATACCCAAGGCCTGAAAGCCAGATTTGTCCGTGCTTGGCGCAGTATTCACAAGAAGAGTAGGAACGAGTTGGGTCCAAAGAACTGCATTGCTTTGGAGCCATACACCTCTTGGGTCAGACAAAGAGCTGCCACTTACTTGATGCCGTATGATCATCCGAGACCTACACCGTTGGATGTGGCTGGGCCTTCAACCCTCCCTACCCAACGTGTAGAGGAGTTTAGAGAAGAAGACCTTTCGTGTGCTTGGATCCGTGAGAGAGAGGAATTGCTGCAGCAGCTCAAGGAGAAGGACGCTATGATTGAGTTCCTCGAGCATCGAGTGATCGATGATCCGAACGACGCTTGGACTTCTCTGCTTCCTCAGTCTTCCAAATTCTGGAAAAGGAAGTACGATCGACTTGCAAAGGAGAAAGCTGACATGGAAGCGGCCTATGAGAGAGAGATCAAGAAGTTGCGCACTTCTCGTCTTCCAGCATCCCGAGCTTTTAGGGATCCATAGGATGTCATTTACCTTTTCTCTTTGTAATTTAAAATGCTGTACTTTTTGTCTTGATGTATTGAACGAAATATTTTCCATGAGGAATCAAAATGCTTAAATTAATCAAAATATTGCAAATAATACCCTAAGGATTCCTTGAAAACAAAGCATTTGCACAAGCATTTCATGCATCATTCTTGCATAAACAGGTACCCTTTGTTTCTGGTCTTCTTGTCATAACCTCTGTTCTTCATTTATTTTGAAGACAAGCTGATTCACCGGTATTATACACGAGTCAACTCTGCAAGAATCATGGAGCAGTTGGAACAAGAGAACAGAGAATTGAAGGAAGAGGTCGCCAGACTTGGCGCTTTGATGGAGCAACTCCTTGCCGCTCAGAATCAACCTGCTCCGACGCCTGCAACTCCTGCTCAGAGGACAGTCATTTCAGAAGTAGCTACTTCTACAGTGCCAGTCAGCACCCACGCGCCCAATGCCATGCCGCCCGGGTTTCCTTGGGGCATGCCCCCAGGTTTTATGCCAGATATTCCTGCGCCAACCTTCGCTCAAATGCCGGCGTCTAGCTCGGTCCCTATCGCCGCTCCTCCTGTCGTGCATACCATGCCAAGGGTAGACGACATCATCTATCACTCCGAGCCATCTGAGGGCACAGACGTTCATGAAAAGATGGATGCCATGAACGATCAATTCCTTGAGCTGAGAAAAGAATTGAGGACCCTCCGTGGAAAAGACCTATTCGGCAAGTCTGCAGCCGAACTCTGCCTAGTTCCCGGTGTCAAGATACCGATCAAATTCAAGGTCCCGGACTTTGAAAAATATAAAGGGAACACCTGTCCGCTTGCTCACCTGGTCATGTACGCCAGGAAGATGTCAACACAGACTGATAATGATCAGCTCCTGATTCATTATTTCCAAGACAGTCTATCCGGTGCAGCGCTCAGATGGTACATGAGCTTGGACAGCGCCAATATCAGATCCTTCAATGACCTTGGCGAAGCTTTCGTCAAGCAGTATAAGTACAATGTCGATATGGCGCCTGACCGAGATCAACTCAGGTCCATGTCGCAGAAAGACAAAGAATCGTTCAAGGAGTACGCCCAGAGATGGCGAGAGCTGGCAGCTCAAATCACTCCACCGCTGGAAGAGAAGGAAATGACCAAGATCTTTCTGAAGACTCTTGGCTCATTTTATTATGAGCGGATGGTAGCAAGCGCTCCCTCTGATTTCACCGAGATGGTGAACATGGGGATGCGTCTCGAAGAAGGTGTCCGTGAAGGACGGTTGGCTAAGGATGATAGCTCTTCCTCTAAACGATATGGGGCGTTTAAGAGGAAAGAAGGTGAAGCACATGCCGTTCAATCTCAGCCCAAACACAGAAGACCCTCTGTCCAGAGGAATCCTGCACGACATGCCAGTCATCAGCACCAGGTGGCTCACGTAGCACCTGTTTTCAAGGACAATACTCCTCAACATCAGCAATATCAACATCAACAGTATCAGCATCAGCAGCAATATCAACAACCGCAGTACCATCAACAACAATCTCGTCCACAGCAACAGGCTTACCAGCCTCGTGGGAGTACGAGTAATCAGGCAAACGTGGGTTACGAAAGGAAGAAGATCAGTTTTGATTCGATTCCTATGTCGTATGCGGAGTTATATCCCTCTCTAATAGAGCGGAAGTTGGTTTCTCCGAGAGATCCTCCGGCTATACCGGTCAACCCTCAGTGGTGGTATAAGCCTGACCTACACTGTGTCTATCATTCTGGCGCTCCGGGCCATGATATAGAAAATTGCTTCCAGCTGAAGACTAAGGTGCAAGACCTTATGAGAAGTGGAATCCTGAGTTTTGAGGACTCAAGCCCGAACGTCACCAAGAACCCATTGCCTGCGCATGGGAAATCTGTCAACATGATTCAAGAATGCCTTGGGAAGTACAAGGTCAAGTATGTCAGCCACATCAGGCAGTCGTTGGTTGAATTACATCGGATGCTGTGTCAGTACAGCCACTTGGAGCATAACCACGACAAGTGTCGCGTCTGTTCGGTTAATCGCTTGGGTTGCGATCAAGTACGCAAAGAACTTCAGAAGTTGTTGAATGAAGGTACCATTGAGATTCTCCAGAATCGCAATGTTGATGAAGTTGAGCCTGAAGTGAATGTCATATCACCAGTGTTCAAGCTGCCCGAGCCAGTTGTTATCCGCTATAATAGCAACAAGCCGAAGGCTTCCCCTTCCTTGGTCATTAAACCAGCTGGCCCTGTGCCCTATTCATCTGACAAAGCTGTACCCTTCAGATACAATCCTGTTGCTGTCCAAGATGGGGTCGAAATGCCTTTACCTTCCACTTCCGTCACCAACATTGCTGACGTCAGTGGGTTGACCCGCAGTGGTCGTGTATTTTCTGCGCCTCCAAAGGCTACTGCTTCTGAATCTGTTGAGCGCCCTGTGGGGACCGCTGTGAATGTTCAGAATCCGGCACCTGATGTTGCCAAACCCTCCTCATCCGTACAAAAGACTCCTGTTTCTTCAGTTGGCCCAAGTGGCATTGTTGATGAAGAATCTGATGAGATGCTGAGGCTCATCAGAAAAAGCGAGTACAACATTGTAGACCAGCTTCTACACACGCCCTCCAAGATTTCTATTCTTTCCCTATTGCTGAATTCAGAACCTCATAGGGAGTCTCTGCAGAAAGTCTTGGATCTGGCATATGTCGATCACGACGTCACCCTTGAGCAATTTGATAGCATCGTTGCAAACATTACCGCTTGCAACACTTTGAGTTTTTGTGACGCTGATCTCCGTGAGGAGGGAAGAGACCACAACATGGCCTTACATATTTCTATGAACTGCAAATCAGATGCAATGTCCAATGTGTTGGTGGACACTGGATCGTCCCTTAATGTATTGCCAAAATCCACACTCTCTCGTCTGTCATATCAAGGTCCTCCTATGAGGCAGAGTGGGGTTGTTGTGAAGGCTTTTGATGGGTCGCGCAAGACCGTGATTGGGGAAGTTGACCTCCCAATCAAGATAGGACCAAGTGACTTCCAGGTTACTTTCCAAGTAATGGATATCCACCCATCTTACAGCTGTCTCTTAGGCAGACCATGGATTCACGAGGCTGGCGCCGTGACATCCACCCTACACCAGAAGCTGAAATTTGTGAAGAACAAGAAATTGGTGGTAGTAGGGGGAGAAAAGGCTCTCCTGGTTAGCCATCTGTCTTCTTTCTCGTACATTGACGCAGAGGATGAAGTTGGAACTCAGTTCCAAGCTTTATCTATTGATGAACCAATCGAGAAGAAGTCTCCTTCATTCACTTCCTACCGAGATGCGAAGCTGGCCATCGAATGTGGTGCAGTTGCTGGATTAGGGAAAGTGCTTGAACTTGAAGACAATAGATCCCGGACTGGCATTGGCTATGGTTCTGGGGCATGCAATGAGCAAGGCCTGTTCAAGAGTGGAGGGTTCATTCACGCCTATCAACCTGAAGAAGAAGAAGCTGCTGCCATCATTGAAGAGGAAACAGAAGATTTGAACAACTTTGTTATTCCTGGTGGTGTCTGCCACAATTGGGTCGCTGTAGATGTTCCTACAGTCATCCATAGATCAGAGTAATTGTTCATTTTGTTTAAAACCCTTCTCCCATGCCAAAAGGAGAAGTGATGACATTGTTGGCAGCATTTAATACAATGATGTTTTCATTCAATTAATGCATTAACATTTGTTTTTCCTTTGTTTTCACTTTTTGCTTTTCTGCATGAAATCAGTGATCACAAAAAACCATAAAAAAAAAAAAAAAAAAAAAGCAAACATTCTTCATCTGCATAATGGTTTGCTTGTTTAAATGCTGAAGTTTTTTCCTTAACCAAATCATTATGCAGGTTGATCCTAAAACCCATTGAACATAATGATCCAACGCCATCTCCCAATTTTGAATTCCCTGTATTTGAGGCAGAAGAAGATGACGTTGAGGGGGTTCCTGATGAGATTACCCGTCTCCTTGAGCACGAAGAGAAGATCATTCAGCCGCATCTCGAAGACTTGGAAACAGTCAACTTGGGGTCTGAGGATTGTGTTCGTCTGGTGAAGATCGGGGCACTTCTTGAAGAGTCTGTCAAAGAAGATTTGATCAGTTTGCTACGAGAATATTCAGATATCTTTGCTTGGTCCTATGAAGACATGCCGGGTTTAGATACAGATATTGTGCAACATTTCCTGCCTTTGAAGCCTGAGTGCATGCCTGTGAAGCAGAAGCTCAGAAGAACTCATCCAGATATGGCAGTAAAGATCAAAGAGGAAGTTCAGAAGCAAATTGATGCGGGGTTTCTGGTGACTTCTACATATCCTCAATGGGTGGCCAATATTGTGCCTGTTCCTAAGAAGGACGGAAAGGTCCGCATGTGCGTTGACTATAGAGATTTGAATAAAGCTAGCCCAAAAGATGATTTTCCTCTACCACACATTGACATGTTGGTAGACAATACAGCTAAATTCAAAGCCTTTTCCTTTATGGACGGATTTTCTGGATATAATCAAATCAAGATGGCACCAGAGGACATGGAGAAGACAACATTCATCACACCTTGGGGAACATTCTGTTATCGAGTGATGCCCTTCGGTTTGAAGAACGCCGGAGCCACGTATCAACGAGCTATGACTACCTTGTTTCATGACATGATGCACAAGGAGATCGAAGTCTATATTGATGATATGATCGCTAAGTCCCGAACGGAGGTTGAGCATGTTGAGCATTTGTTGAAGCTTTTTCAGCGTTTGAGAAAGTTCAAACTTCGCCTAAATCCGAACAAATGTACATTTGGAGTCCGTTCCGGCAAATTGTTGGGTTTTATGGTAAGCGAAAGAGGTATTGAGGTTGATCCTGCCAAGGTCAAAGCAATACAAGAGATGCCTGCACCCAAAACTGAGAAGCAAGTCCGAGGTTTTCTTGGCCGCTTGAACTACATTTCCAGATTTATATCCCACATGACTGCCACATGTGCGCCGATATTCAAGCTCCTCCGGAAGGATCAGTCTCATGATTGGACCGAGGATTGCCAGAAAGCTTTCGACAGTATCAAAGATTATCTGTCTGAACCTCCGATTTTGTCTCCGCCTGTGGAAGGAAGACCTCTGGTCATGTATTTAACAGTTCTTGAAGACTCGATGGGTTGTGTACTCGGTCAACAAGACGAATCGGGGAAGAAGGAGTTTGCTATATACTACCTCAGTAAGAAGTTTACTGATTGTGAGTCTCGGTACTCTACACTTGAGAAGACGTGTTGTGCTTTAGCTTGGGCTGCTAAGCGTTTGCACCAGTACATGATAAATCATACAACTTGGTTGATATCCAGAATGGATCCAATTAAGTATATCTTCGAGAAGCCTGCTTTAACTGGGAGGATTGCCCGTTGGCAGATGTTGTTATCTGAGTATGATATTGAGTATCGAGCTCAGAAGGCTATCAAGGGTAGTATCTTGGCTGACCATCTAGCGCACCAGCCGATTGAAGATCATCAGTCTGTTCAGTTTGACTTCCCTGACGAGGAAATTCTGTATTTGAAGATGAAAGATTGCGATGAGCCTACACTTGATGAAGGTCCAGAACCTGGTTCCAGATGGACGATGGTGTTTGATGGCGCTGTTAATCAATATGGAAATGGAATTGGGGCAGTGATTATCACTCCTCAAGGTTCACACATTCCGTTTACAGCAAGGCTAACTTTTAAATGCACGAACAACATGGCGGAGTATGAAGCCTGTATAATGGGACTTGAAGAATGCATTGATTTGAGAATCAAGTATCTTGATGTCTATGGTGATTCGGCCCTGGTTGTCAATCAGATCAACGGTGAATGGGAGACGAATCAGCCAAGTCTCATTCCGTACAGAGATTACGCAAGGAGAATTTCAACATTCTTTACAGAGGTTGAATTTTATCACATTCCTCGAGAGGATAATCGGATGGCAGATGCTCTTGCAACGCTTGCTTCCATGATTGTAGTCAGATGGTGGAATGATGTTCCCAATATTACTGTGATGCGCTTGGACAGACCAGCTCACATATTTACAATCGAAGAAGTGAAAGATGACAAGCCTTGGTATTTTGATATCAAGAATTTCCTCCAGAACCAGGTCTACCCGCCTGGGGCATCTGTGAAAGATAGGAAAACTTTGAGAAGGTTGTCAGGCAGTTTCTACCTCAGTGGTGAAGTGCTGTATAAGAGGAATTTCGATATGGTTTTGCTCAGATGCGTGGATAGACACGAAGCAACCCTATTGATGACTGAGGTCCATGAGGGTTCATTTGGTACTCATTCCAATGGACATGCCATGGCTAAGAAAATGTTGAGAGCGGGCTACTATTGGCTGACAATGGAGTCTGACTGTTGCAAGTATGTGAAGAAATGTCACAAGTGTCAAATTTATGCGGATAAGATTCATATTCCTCCGACACTCCTGAATGTGATTTCATCACCATGGCCTTTCTCTATGTGGGGAATCGACATGATTGGCATGATTGAGCCGAAAGCGTCCAATGGGCATCGATTTATTCTCGTAGCAATTGATTACTTCACCAAATGGGTTGAAGCCGCTTCGTACGCGAATGTAACCAGACAGGTGGTTGTGAAGTTTATCAAGAACCAGCTGATTTGCCGTTATGGTGTGCCAGAAAGGATCATTACTGATAATGGATCCAATCTGAACAATAAGATGATGGATGAGTTCTGCGCTGAATTCAAGATTGCACACCATAACTCCTCTCCCTACAGACCTAAGATGAATGGGGCTGTTGAAGCTGCTAACAAGAATATCAAGAGGATCATCCAGAAGATGACTGTCACGTACAAAGATTGGCATGAGATGCTGCCATTTGCTTTGCATGGATATCGTACGTCTGTACGCACTTCAACAGGGGCAACCCCTTTTTCTCTTGTTTATGGCATGGAAGCCGTTCTCCCAGTAGAGGTGGAGATCCCATCAATGCGAGTCTTGATGGAAGCCAAGTTGACTGATGCTGAATGGATTCAGAGTCGTTACGACCAACTGAATTTGATTGAAGAGAAGCGATTAACTGCCATGTGTCATGGTCAGTTATATCAGCAAAGAATGAAGAAAGCATTCGATAAGAAGGTCAAGCCTCGTGTGTTCCGAGAAGGTGACCTCGTGCTCAAGAAAGTTTTGTCTTTCGCGCCCGATTCCAGGGGCAAGTGGACTCCAAACTACGAGGGTCCATATGTTGTTAAGAGAGCCTTTTCAGGCGGTGCCTTGATGCTTACAACAATGGATGGGGAGGATTTCACTCGTCCTGTGAATTCAGATGCAGTCAAGAGATACTTTGCCTAGAAAAAAAGTATATGCAAATAAGAAAAAAAACAGAATAGCTCGCTAAGTTGAAAACCCGAAAGGGCGGCTTAGGCAAAAATGAGCGTCTCGGTGGAGAACCCGCAAGGGTAATCCAGGCAAAAATTAGAGACTTGAAAAAAAAAAAAAAAAGATATATATTTGCATCCCGCTAGATTGAGTACCTCACCCTGGGGCAATCTAGGCAAAAATTAGGGATTTGGCAAGTAACTGCATCCTGACAAGACTTTCTGTTCATCAGTCGTCATTTCGTCAGAAGATTCTCGATTCGTCGTCAACCGAAGCTTCGGATACATCGAGATTCAAATTGGTAGAGAAAGGATCATTATGTTCAATGTAGCCCTCTTCCAATATATATCACTGGTTTCAAATTTGTACAGATCTATGGAGTCTTGCCATTTGCAGGCTACCATTCCATCAAATCAATTTGAGCTTTTTATCCAATTTATTTGCACTCGAATTTGTTTCAATTCAACAAATGTTTTGCATGTTTTAAATTGATAAAATGTCATTGTTTTAAACAATCAAATTTTTCAAATTTTTGTTCTATACAAAGTGAACATTCACAAGATTGAAAGGATACTCAAGAATATCTCAGTGCTCTCCCGAGGGTGGCATGATTTCCAACAGGTAAGACATTTGTTCATGTTCCTGGTTTGGTGGTATCTTCTTTCTTCAGATCTTTGTTGAGGCTGTTCCTCAAACAGAGTTGTTGTTGGGGTTGTTCCCCAGTATAGTCACAAGCAGAGTGTTGTTGAAGATTTCGTGTTCTCCAGCAGCAGTTCCCCTAGCATGGGTGTTTTCTTGTGAAGTTTCGGCGGTTGATGGTTTGTCATCTTGGCGCCCCGTCACTTTCTCCAGTGGGTCAATATCCCCAGACTTTATTTGTCTCCTCAGCAGTCATGAGTATAACTGTTGATTGATATTCCCCTCGCAGTCATGAGTATAACTGTTGATTGATATTCCCCTCGGAGTCGCGAGTAGAGCTGTTATTGATATCCCCATCGGATTTGCGAGCAGAGTTGTTGTCACTCGTCCCAGTGCAGTTGCCAGCGGAATTGTCTGTGCCCTCAGCACGATCTCTTTCTTTCTAAAGACTTGGTAAGTCAGTGGTTTGATACCCGGTACTTTACCTTTTCCCCGGCGAAGTCGTCTGCGGAATTGTTGCTATCTCTCCATCAGAGTTATTCTCTTTAGCAGAGCAGGATTTATTTTCCTATTTCAGTGGTTGATTGGGTTGACATCCCAGTATTTCATCCATCTTTTCCTCAGCTTAGTCTGCAGAATGTTCGTTGTGGCAGTTTCGCCCGTTGATTGCTCCTTCAATCCCCAATATGGTCGGATGATGGCTCTAGCCTCCAGAGAACGGATTGATTCCTGACTGTTTGTGATCCCCCAGTAGAGTGGCTTGTATTGCAGAATCTACTTGTGGTGATCAGTTTGCTATGTGTATTCTCCCCAAGTAGAGTGGTTCGTTGCAGAATCTATTTGTTTTATCTGTCCTCCCTCAGTGGTTTGTTCCCCAAGAGAGTAGCCGACAGTTTTCCCCAGTAGAGTTGCTTATGCAGTTAGATTCTATCTGGATGATATCATTCTCCCTCAGTGGGTTGTTCCCCAGTGGAGTTATGTGGATTTGCTTCTACAGCAGTTTGTGTTTGTACAACACACTTATTTGTTTCTCAGTTGACACTGGGATCCCCTGCAGATATTTTGGGACTTCTCTCGTTCCCCAACAGATTCGTCTTGGTGGCTGTTTTGCCCGTTGTGACTTTCTGTACCCTGATTGGGTTGTTTCCTGATATCTCGATCTCTCTGCTTCTCCAGCAGTACCCGCAGATCTTTGCTTTACAGCATATAGATCTCCGCAGATTGGCTCTCCAGCTGGTTTTTCCCCTGGAAGTATAATACCGGACGTTTGATTCCTGAACTTGTTGTGTTAGAATTGTCTGTTTTGTCAGCATTCATCAAGCATAAATCACGCATATTCATGCATATTCATAAACATTCAGATATTCATGTTGCATTTCTCGCCATATATCTTTTGTTTGTCGTGTCTCCTGCTATGGTGATATAGATCTCTTTACAGATCTTCCCAAGCAGATGTCGGGTGTTATAAAATCTCTCCATATAGAGTCAACCCCATAAGCAGAAAATGTTATCTTTCCTTCTGCAGTTCCCCACTGAGATATATCCTCGTGGATGACGGTTTTTTTCGTTTCCTCCCAACACATATATTGGGATGGATTTTCCTATTTGAGTTACATCCTCATTAGGACGTGTCTTTATTCAGTCTGTCTTTTCGGATTATTCCCGAATTGGCTATGTGTCAGATATCTTGTACTTCCCAGTGGGTTGTTCCCCAGCGGAATGTTTTTGGGCCTCTACCCTCATACCGGTAGCTATAAGTCCCATCTTTCCTGGCATTCTTAACAGAATTTGTGGTTATACACCTTTTATTCTCCAGCCAGAGTTTTTGGTCTTCTACCCCGTATTTGGTAGATGTAAACCCTAATTTTGTTGGTTATCTTCATCTAGTTCTTGATGTTGATTTTCCTTTGCTTGGATAAGTTGCTCAGATCAGCACTTATATCCCTAGCAAGTCTTTTGTGGATAATTGCCGTATGCTAGCAATTTTATCCCCAGTGGGTCCTTTCACCGTTTGCTAGTGATTTGTTCCCCAGATCATTGGTTGTATACCAATGCATCCCCAGCTAATCCCTGTGGATAATTGCCGGATGCTTGCAATTTATCCTCAGCAGATCGCCTTTCATTTACCCTTTTGTCGGTAATGTCTGTTGCTCCTTTTGATCGGTCATCACTATATACCTATTCTGGTATCCTGATGCCTTTCTTTTCGGATTTTTATCCTATAAACAACCTACAACCCGGTTAAGGATAATTTTCCATGCGAGTATATTATTCACGGTTTGCCGGTAATGAATAGTATATCTCATGCGCTCGTTAGTTGGAATCCTTTGTTGATTTTCCCCAACTGAGCAAGATTCGTATTCTTTGTAGAATCGAATGTCCATCCTATAAACAAGTCTGCTGTTCTAGCTT
Source organism: Lathyrus oleraceus (assembly GCF_024323335.1). Lineage (NCBI taxonomy): Eukaryota > Viridiplantae > Streptophyta > Magnoliopsida > Fabales > Fabaceae > Lathyrus > Lathyrus oleraceus. Next base: position 245,806,518 of record NC_066581.1, read on the forward strand.
TCTTCAGGGTGATGAGTGTCTTGGAACACAAACCAATTCACGATTTCGGATCTTATCCTATAAACAACCTACAACCCGGTTAAGGATAATCTTCCATGCGAGGTTATTATTCACGTTTTGACGGCTATGAATAATATGTCTCATGCACTCTTTGGGTTTGTGTCCCCAGTTGAGTAGGATTCGTATTCCTTGTGGAATCGGATGACCATCCTATAAACAAGTCTGCTGTTCTAGCTTTCTTCAGGGTGATGAGTGTCTTGGAACACAAACCAATTCACGTCTTCGGATTTTATCCTATAAACAACCTACAACCCGGTTCAGGATAATTTTCCTTTTCGAGTATATTATTCACGGTCTGCCGGTAATGAATAATATGTCTCATGCGCTCTTTGGTCGAACACTTTGTTTGTTTCCCCAACTGAGTAAGATTTGCATTCTTTACAGAATCAAATATCCATCCTATAAACAAGTTTGCTTTCGCTCTCTTCAGGATGATGAGTGTTTTAGAACACACACCAATTCACGTCTGTGGTCGGTCACCTGTTACATACCTACAACCCGGTATCCTTGGTGTTCCTTCCCGATTTTTGTTACCCTTATACCGGTAACACCTCATTTTCTTTGGTGCTTCCTCAATGAAGTTTTCCCGTTGCTTCTCCTCAGGAGTCAGCTTGTGTCTCTCCGATGGATTTATTTTCCTTTGGATTTCTTTTCCCCAGTGTGAGTCCTTCACTCCCTAGTGAGGCCCCCAGTCTGTTTTCTTTTCTTCTAATCAGAGTCGTGTCTTGTTCACGCTGTGTCAGTTTTGTCTATCCCCAACTAGAGTCTTGTTAGAGTCTATGTCCCTGGTGAGTGTATCACTCCGATGGGTCGTCTTTTCTTCTGTGTGAATCATATTCCCCACAGAATTTTTGTCCTTTGCATACATACATTTGCATCATGAGGTCTCTTAGGGACCAAAATTTGTCTCATTATTGTTCTTTAAGCCCATTCTTCCGCGTCGAGATGAAGATTTCTAAACTTCACTTCTCCGGCTAGAATGACCTTAAATAGGGGCATCTGTAAGACCCCAATTTTGGCCCTAAGATCCCTCATGGCCCATATCATATCATATCATGGCCTCAAGGATCATTGCATGCCCTAGCTTCCCTCCTAGTGGGTGGGTACCTTGTGAGTGTGGTTCTTGATCACCAAGCATGTCTTGCATTTGTATATCTTTGCTTTTCATATGTTTACTAACCAAAAAGTACGAAAATATTGTCATTCTAACCATGTTACTTGCAGCTGAGGCAATCATCAGCCAATTAGGTCAAAATCAGTCAAAGTCAGTCATTGCAGGGGAAGGTGGCCATTCTTGCAGAATTTGGGCACCATGACCAATAATCAAGAGTTCATATGACTTGTGACATCATTTGGAATCAAGATATCAAGGAATTAGGGTTTGGAATTCATCAGAAGGTGGTTCAGTCAAGCAAAACCCTAGAAAGTCAAACTTGGTCAACTGTGGATTTAATCAGTGATTTGAGGATGGGATTTGGTCTGAGAGGTCTCATTCATGTCTATACAAGCTTCATATATCATGTCAAGCATCATCATTGAAGAATTTGAAGTCAAACAGAAAATTTCCAGAAATGGAAAGTTGACCTGTAATTGGAATTTACCAAAAATGGAAACTTCTTGATCCTAAACTTGCGTCATGATACAAGCTTCAAATGAATTTTTGTCCAACATGAAAGTTGAAGATCTTGTTCTCCCATTTTCAAAAAGTCCAAGAACACTCAAATCCCATGAATGGTTTGCAAGATATGATCAATTCAATTTCAAAAATTTGTGAACTTCAAAGAGCCATATCTCATGAACCATAAAGCCAAATTTGGTGGGGTTTTTTCCTACAAACCACATTTCATCTCCTCTTTCCAAAAATATAAATTTCATCCATCAAAACCTCACCATGCAAAATGGCAATTTTGGACTTGTTTCATTTAAATTCAAGTTTGACCAAAAGTTGACTTTTCAAATTAAAGGTTTTCAGCACATTTGGCCAATTGGGAATTGTTTGGAAGGCTATTTGCAACATGTTCCAAGCCCAAATTCATGCTCATGCTACTATCATACCATCATTTTGGCCAAAGGTGCAAAATTAGCAATTGGTTGAAATAAGTAAATCCTTGTTAGCACTTCATGAGCAGACATAAAACAGCAAATATAATGGTCATTTGCAGCATGTTACAAAGCACATTTCGTGCAGACTCACACCCCATTGCCAAGTTGGTGAAAGTTAGCAAAATGACAAAAATGCTTCATTTGAACTAATCTTGTTTAGCACTTCATTAACCAACATTAAACAGATGTATATAACCTTATTTTCTGCACAACTAAACCCTAATAACAGCCCCCAAGCACAGAAACCCTCATCTTCTCTCATTTTCGATTTTGGACATTTTGCATTTTCTGCTCAACAGCTTCAAAAGACACGAGCTACCCTTGGCTGTTCCATCATCCATCATCAATATTGAGCTCGTTTCAACCATCAAATCACAGCTGGAACCCCATTTTCGAACTCTGTTTTCTTCAAGACACTTCCATGGCAAATTTCGTGTTGAGCTATTGCAAAGAGAGCTGAGCTAAAGTACTTCCACCACTCACCTTTTGGAGCTTGAATGTGCACCTGTTTCAGCTTTTTATGACCAGAAAACCACGATTCATCCTTGTTCTTCAAATCTGGTAAGGTTTTCGATTCTTACCATTTTCAAAACCATGATATGATTACGATAGATCTCATTGCCATGGTTACAATAAGCTTTAAAACACATAAAATGGTTGAGTATGCTGTAAGATATTTTGATTTGAAATATGATGTGTGAATATGTTTATGCTCGATCCATTCTTGTTAGCATGTTTTAAGGAAAATGAGTGCCATATTCTTGATGTGCTTGGTTTGCTGTTTCTAATGATGTACTCGATTCAAAATTCTGGGACATTTGTTCTTCAAGATGATGAAGCCATACTGTTGCTGTTTAAACCCTAAGCACTGTTCCTTAAACCCTATTTTGAAATTCCCAGATTTTGTCTGTACGTGGGTAGCATGGGATTTATCCTGTTTGATTCGCATGTACACTGTTTCATCGCCATTTGCCTGTCCCAGCGTGCCACATCACCACCGATGCGCACCGTTTCACTTATTTGCACCCAGTGATTTGCTTTCATTTCATGGAAAAAACGATTTGGTCTGTTTGTTTAGTTTGTTCTGCATGCTATCACTGCTTTTCCATTCCCATGCCCTGTTACCGTGTGACACGCAGGACATTAAAACTCACCGTTTCATTTAATTTCCCAACATATTTACCATATTGCCATTCCGTGCCATTTATTTTAATTAATTCAAATCATTTTGCAATATTATTTCATCTTGTTACACAAACTTACAAAAATCACAATTCACTCATTTTAATTCCAAAATTCATGAAAATTTCAGCATTGTGTTCATCTTGATGTCTAGTTTTTTATCATGATTTTTGCTGAATTTTTGGTTGGTCGAATTTTTAATGGTATGAGGTTTCTTAACATGTATGCTCATTTGACACCTTTTGCCAATCCTTTTGTGAAATGATGAGGATGTATCCAATGCCCCTGAAATTTTTTGTGGTCAATATACACTCACTCATGTTTATTTTGGTATAAAGTTTGTGCATTTATCATATGTGATGTGTGAGATATGAATTTTGGAATTAGGGTGTGACAATTTGTGTCACACCATTGATATGCTATTTCATGATTTTTGTTCACATGCTTCCTGGCCTTCAAATAATGTGAAATTTTGCATGAGCCATCCCTTATATGTCTAGTTGATGTGTGATTTTTCCTGGAATTAATGATGCCATTTCCTATTTGTTTGTGAATTTTCTTCCCTGCCTAGTCAATTGTTGACTTTATGTGATACATGTTGCCAAATCCTTTGTGAAATTCTCATACCATATTTTATGATCATGAAATTTCATATGTGCATACTAGACATCTTGAGCTTTGCATTGGTGTTAATCCCATCCATTTCTCATCTGTTTCCAATTTGTTATGATTTTTTGAAGATGACACATGTTTTGTTGACTTCTTGGTGCATACTTGAAAATGTGTTGACTTCTTGATTTTATTTGACCATCTTCCCATGATCCAATTAAGCTGAAATTTAATATGCATGCTATGTTATGGATTGTGATTGAGTATGATTTATTTCATGATTTTTGGAATTGTTTTTGATTGCTTTTGAGCTTGGTCTTGCTGTTGACCTTTTGTGTGCTCCCTCTTGCCATGTTTTGACTTCTTTGGTCTATAAAATGACAATGATGTATGATTTGATTGTGAATCCAATTGAGGTAGCTTCTTAAATGTTTGAACATGAATTGGGTTGACTTTTCTTTGCTGTTTTGACCTGTTCTTTCATCTTTGACCCTAGGCTAGTCCTAGTGGTCTTTTGAGCTTACAATTGAGTTAATGTTTCAGGTTAAGCACCAATGCCTCAAAGATCATTCAAATTTGATTGAGTTGGATTATATATATCATGTGCTAACCCTTGTTTTGTAGGTGTGACTCATATAGTTGAGTCTTGTGCTTTGCACATTGGTCCCTCTGTGGTTGACTGTTGTTTATCCATTCCTTTTGTTTTAAACTGTTGAACTGTTTACTAATTGGTTTGAATTTTTCAGGTACTTTAGTTGCTTAAGTTCTTTGAACTTGCTTTGCTTTGCTATTTAGCAATTTGCTTTGAGGTATAATTACTTCTTCTTCATGTAGTCTGGAGACCCGGTCTGTTATTTGACCGGGCAAACTGTCTGAAGTCCTCCTTAAGAGGCAATGCCTGTGTGTGTTTAAAATTGTCCCAAGCAGGAAAAGTCCTTCAAGTAAGGCAATTGGTAGATCAAAGGGATAAGTAGCCTATCCCCTACTATTCAGTGTGTCCTCTCCTTGCTCCCATTACATGGTTGAAGCATTGAGATAAAAACCCAAGATCAATCGAGTCAATAATATGTGGAGAGAGTTCCTACTTTCTGAACTCCCACACTTTCTGAAATGCTCTCCCTGATCAGGGATAGAAGCAATGAGGCACACCCCTCATCTCCTTTCATCTGCTTCACCTTAGCCCCTCAATGGCAAGGTTAAGAGCACCTATGACCCTATTCCAGTTGGCTTCAATGCCTAATCCTTTTGTATGAGCCTCATTGTATGGTTATAGTGTGTGCTGATTGACTTCATCGATTGCTTGCTTCATATACACATGCTTGCTTGTGTGCTCTATGCATTTATCATCATTAATTGCTCATCAATACATAATCATCTCATTTGTCTTCGTGACATTATCATTGTTGTTTACCCATTGAGAACAATTGTAAGACCATTCATTGGCCATTGCTCCTATGATATGGAAGTGAGTATAAGACCATCACCTTGGCCACTCATCTCATCTTTGCTTGACGCATTTGATTGTATGTGAGGAAGCAACTGTAAGTCCCTGCAAGTTGGCATTTGCTCTCCTATGATCACATGTTGTTTTGTTTGTTTGTATGTGAGGATACAACTGTAAGTCCCTGCAAGTTGGCATTTGTATTCCCAGGACCATACTGTGGAGGTTAGAGTAAGCCCAGACAGATTGGCATCTGACTTCCATGTTTGCTTTTCTTTGTTTATGTGAGGTTGCAACTGTAAGTCCCTGCTAGTTGGCATTTGCTTTCCTATGATCATATGTTGGATATTGGTGTAAGCCCAGACAGATTGGCATCCGGTATCCAGGTTTCATTTTGTTTTAGGAGATTAGTGTAATACCATTGAGTGGCCTCTGATATCCATTTCTGTTTTAGGAGACTGGTGTAAATCCATCTATTGGTATCCGGTATCCGCCTTTTATTTCTTTTGCTTTGAGGAGATTAGTGTAAGACCATTGAGTGGCATCTGACATCCAGTTTTATTTTAGGAGATTGGTATAAGCCCAGTGATTGGCATCCGATATCCGCTTTTGCCTTCTTGCTTTGTTTGTTTGTTATTATCCATTGCTATTCCAAAGGACACACTTGAATCATCCTCCATATGATTTCAAGGAGTGAACCTCCTGAGAAGTTTTACAATCCATCTTCATCCATCCATCCCCATTATGTCCTAAACCTTTTCACACTTTGATTTCAAACTTGACATAGATATTGTGCAAACATCTTCATGTTTTCTAACTAAAAACCTGGACCCAAGTCCTTGACTTTTTTTTCAAACTTCATTTCATAATACTTCTTTTGAATCAATTCTAATCATACCCTGACCTCATTTTCATAATCACAATCAATTAACTTCACTCATTCACTTGTTTTGGCTCTGTCCATTGTTAATCTTTTTGCATTAGCCATAGGTTTCAATTATCATTGTGGTTGATGTAAATCTTGCCTATCCTTAGTGAGTCGACAGTAAGACTTCCGTACTGAAAACAGGGCTAACCCCTCTAGTACGTCGAAGCTATCCTCGCATGGTGGATGTTGTTTTTGGTCGAGTGTTCTCCCATTGATAATGAAAAGCCTCAGTGCTTGTGTTTAAAACTGAATCCACCAACTTTTGGAAATCTTTTAGCCGAACTACGGCGTTTTGATCCTTACCTTTGATGGAAGGTACGTAGGCAGCGGGTTCATCCGTTCAAACCCAATAACACAAAAATAACTAACTTGTATGTTCTTTTCTCATCATCCCAATCATGTTTGCACAATCTTTATGTCATAACAAATAACAATCTTTTACAACAAGTGTGAAAAGGGCTCCCTAGGAGTACCTAGGACGTAGTGGGTGCCTAACACCTTCCCATTGCGTAATTTACCCCTTACCCAGACTCTCTGATCTTTTTATTAGTTTTCTACGTGTAAAACTTCTTAGGTTTTTGTTCGCTTTTTAGCCAATCCTTTGGATAAATAAAAGTGCGGTGGCGACTCGAAATTTCAATGTATGCCTTGCTTATGATTTAATCGATAGATCATATAGCGACGAATACACCGCTACAGGAACCAAGCGATATATTCGTTCAGAGTGTATCTTAACCGCTTGGTTGCCGAAGATATGCAATTTAACAGCTATGTCGATCACCAAAATATGCAACCATTTGACGATATAGTGTTATACTCGGGATGATTGGCTTGTAGTTCATGTCTGACATTTCCTCATTTGTTTGAGCATGTCATGCGGAAGTTCAGCTACACTCAGAGTATTCCCAGTCATCTTGTTGTCTTTGTTCCTCCTGCTATGACACATAGAGATATGGATATCATGTTTGATGATTATCTTAGTCATCTAGTACCAGAGTAGGCACGAAGTACCATAACTGGGAGTGACTAGAGCTATGTCGATAGATACATCAGGTAGTTCTTCAAAGTGTCACATCCGTATATGGTGAAGACTGCTCCAGAAGATCCACTAAGTTAGATTATGCTCATGGTGTCTTACCTAGATGTCGTCGTATTGTGGAGATTGCGCATGCAGGCAGTGCCATGGGTGTGAGGTAAGGGAGGTCTTATATGCCATTATGACGAAGGCACAAGAGACATTAATGTCTCGGAGACAGCGTCAGAGGACAGGGGGTAGAGGAGGTCGAGGAGCTATAGTCCGGCATACACAATAGTATATAGTATTTGTACTTTAGATCTATTATCAATTTGGACTTCATTCTACTTTATTGAGTATTTTGACTTCATTTATATATGTCATTTTTTTACCATCCAATTTATATATGTCATTTTGTGTGTATCGATTGTATGGTTTAATGTTCATCACATAACAGGATTTTAACATTTATAAATCGTCATTTTCATCTAAATAACCATAAACCAAATATAACAAGCATTGTTCTGATAGGGTACGGAGATGCATCTCTGTAAATCCTAAACAAAAATGCATCTCGAGAATAATAAATGTATAAAATGGACCTTTCAGAGAAGGATACATGGAATATGTGTTAAAATATTTCGAAAAGACATCTCCAAATCAATTAACCTTTTGAATAAGGCAAAGTGCGTACGGAGATGCATCTCCAAAATCTGAAAAACATTTTAAATTTTTTATAGGATATTTTAGTGGGATAAGAAATTCCAAAAAATAAATTCATTATTATTCTTAAAGACTATAACTAACTAAACATATCGTAGCCTAATTTTTTTTGTGTAAAAAGAAAAAAAATCTAATCTCTCTTTAAGACAATAATCAAACTAATTTCAAAAGGGTGTTCTTGATTGATGCATAGTTAGTGCACATGTTCTTTTTTTTTTCTTTTGACGATAGAAATGCACATGTATTCACTCTTTCATGAGGTGAAATTCAAGTTCTTATCATATTCTTAGTTGCATCTATCAAAATCTAAAATCCACACACCAGAAAAAATGTAGAAAAAACCCTGAAACATTTGTTATTGGTTATCATTTAAAAAACTTAAATTCAGTGACCAATCATCTTCCTATTTCTCAAAGCCCTCAAAATCTTTGGATTCATTTTAAGAAAAATCATTAATAATTATATGAAAATAAAAGCCAGCGGAGAGTATATTTCATATGACCAAATGGGGAAAAACTTAGATAAAACCATTCACGCTTCACTATTATGAGTGATTAGTTGATTATTTTACACAATTTTTTAAAAAAATGAAAAAAAGAATGAAACAATTTTTTTTTAAAATAATGATACTTAAAAAGGAAAAGAGTGATTATTAATTAAAGAGTAAAATTAGAAATGATCCATTGAAAAATAAAATTGATCATTGATTTTAAAACATCTTTTATTCTAAATAAATCATTCATTATGAAATAAAAGGAGTATAATAATGCAATTGTTATACTTATATTTTCCATAAAAGCAATGCACAAACACACAGAGACAAATATACAAATCAAACTCCTTTGTTTTATAAAAAATATTATATTTGCATTTTCTTTATATCTTAAAATAAATATTTTTTAAAAATATTAATACAATATTTATTATTTATTTTTCACTATTATATATTCGACCTTTTTTATAAATAAAAGTTTTTAAATTTTTTAAATCTTAAATATAAACAAATATCAACAAATCTTAATATATTTATTTCAAAAATATTCATATATTAATTATTTAATATTATTAATGAAAATATTCATATATTAGTTACTTAATATTATTAAAAAAACAACTTAATCAAAGATAAATATATTATTTATATTTCTTAATAAGTATGACACTTACCTTTTTTTTTCTATTTATTTATTAATTTTTACTCTTTTCAACATATTTATCATAATATATAAGAGTATTTTAATAAAAGATATTAATTATATCATTAAAATCAATACATCCAATCATTTTAAAAATCAATACTGATGGAATATATTCATGGGGAAATCGCTTTGTACTGAAAAACATATAATCATTGAATCAAAACCATGAGAATAACTTCAATTATAACAAAATTCAAAAAGAGATTTTAGTCGTTACAAAATTTTAAAACAACCCATTAACAATAACATTGAGAAGATAAAAGAAAAAACAACGAGTTAGATCTAGAATAAATCTAAGAGAACCAAAGTTTAATATGGATAATTTAGAGAGAGAAAAAACACCCCAATTTATATTTTATTTGGGGATCTTTTTCCACCATGTTCGACTATAAATTACATTTCCCCCAAACTTAGAAGTGCACCCTTATCATTTTGATGGTTCATACTTCAAAAGTATTTCTTTTCATAAGAAGCCAGCCCATGAATTCCTCCTTCAACCTGTGCTGCTCCACTACGAACCTGGACAAAAGCAGATCAAGTATTATTCCCATAAACAAATGGAGTAACAATACATTGTGGTAGTTGAAAGTTATTTAGAGAAGTTTTGTCCTCAAAAGATTATGAAACTAATTTTATGCTTAATGAGACACACATCCTTTCCATTTCTTGGGGAAATTGTACTAATCACCCCTCAAGTATGTTCAAACAACAAACACACACACATACCCTTATAATGGAAATAGAAGAGGTGTATGTTACAAAAATATACAGGAGGTGAATGTAACTGATAGGAGGTCATGTCTTTTACAAAAATAGAAGAGGTGTATGTCTCACTTTGACATTCTCATGGGAGGCGAGTGCAATTTCTTTATATTTTACCTTTTTCTTGTGCAAATAAAGCAAATAACCAGAGCAAGAAACAAATAACAAATCGACTCGGTCAAACATACCTCTAGCCTTAACACCCTGGATCTTAGAAGATCATGTGCAGACTGCAGAGAGTTGGCACCAATATCCTGAAACCCTTGCCTTACTGCTTGCGCGGTGTATGGAATGAACTTTAACACGGAACCCTTATCTTTAACAGCTCCAACAACCCCCTGGGCAATTTTAAGCTTTGCTGTATCACCGAGGTACCTTTGATCACTTCCTTGAGTCATAGCTTCAAGGGAACCCATTCCTCTATACTTCTTGACACGTTGGCCATTCTGGTGCAGAAAAAGTAGGTATGCATATTACAATTGTATTTATTCTTGCTTAAGTGTGTAAAGAAATGGGTGTCAACAAACTATGAAACTAAATGACAAGAAACAAAGGAACCACCAAAGGAAGAGTAAGCATTGTAAAAATGTTTTCATGGTATAGTTACTTCCATATCCACACTAAATAATAAATAAATAAAAACACCCCAGTAAAAATCTACTCCTCTTTCCATTAGACATCTATTTCTAACCAAAATAGTATTCGCTTACAGGAGACTAACACCCCTTTAACCATACAGTCTCTTTCTGTTGTTCTTTATCTTTAAAAAGGTTTTCTCTACAATACTTTCATCCACACAGGGCAAAAGATTCTAAGCTATCGAAAAGGCTACAACAATACATAAGATTACATCAGGATTTGGTACCTGATATACATAAGCTCCAGGAGCCTCAAGACTACCAGCTAAGAAGCTTCCCATCATAACAGTGGATGCTCCCAATGATAAAGCCTTTACAATATGACCAGAGTTTGAGATGCCACCATCAGCAATTACAGGAACTCCACTTTTATAAGCAATAGACGAAACCTTGTAAACGGCGGTCCCCTGACAAACACAAAACCAATATTAAGATACAAGGCTTTGAGCAAAAGCTGGAATTTGTTAGCAATAACATGGAATATTAAAAGAAGCAAACTAAAATGTTGTGTTAAACAAGTGAGAAAACCATCATATCTGAAGGTCCATCTCTGACCTCTTTTATCTTTTATATACTTCAAAGAATGATCATAGAAAGGAGATATTACTCCATATGCCACACAAGCATAACAGAAATAGTTTGCGACAACCCTGATGTAGCCGCCACAACCGCAATTGCAATGCAAAACAGTCTCAACTCTATGTTACTAGTTTAGTGAAATCTCAAATTAACACATAAGGTCTGTTTGGAGACTATCTTATTTTAACTTATCTACTAACATAAGCATTTGTTGGACTATTTGGAACAGCTTTTAGAAACAACATATAACATGTCACGGCTTATTTTCATAAGCTCTCTAGGGTGGCTAGTGAAAACATTTTATAGTTTATATGATGACAGCTTGATTTCATTAAATTTTTTGTTATAGAAAAATTCTATACATAAGCACTTATAAGCTTATTTAAGTAGTTTATCCAAACATGACCATAATCAAGGCTTTAACAATTGAAATCACTAATAAATCCAAAGGCAAATGCAACAAACTGTTCAAACATTGATGTTAAGAGACAAGAAAGACAAGTCTATATACCTGACCACGCCCAACAGCACAAACTTCTTGAGTGGTACAAATTGAACCAGAACCCATACCAACCCTCAACCCATCCACACCAGCTTGAATTAAATTCTCAGCTTGATACATAGTCACGACATTCCCACCAATAACATCTAATTCAGGATACACCTTCTTCACGTATTTAATCATCTCCAATTGATAAATAGAGTTCCCTTGAGAACTATCCAACACCACAGCATTTATTCCGGCTTTCACCAAATGCTCCAACCTCTCTTTATCTTGCTCCCTCGTCCCAACCGCCGCCCCTACCATCCACTCTCCATCAGCCCCAACTGACCCTCCGGAGACCAATCTCGGATAGCCTCTCACCCTCTCAACCTCCTCTTTTGTCACCAAATCCACAGCTTCTTCACCTTTCACCAACGCAACAATATTTCCCTTTTTCTTCTCCAACTCCTCCTCGATTTTTGTAAGGTCGGAGCTCCACGGAAGAGCAGACGGTGGAGGCTCCATGTAGTCAGAGACTCTCAGGCTTTTGTCGTTTTGATTCGACCAATTAGCCTTCGACACAAACCCGATAAACTTCCCAGTGGAAGAACCGGAATCTGTTACTAAAAGAAAAGGCGAAGCAGAAAAATCTTCATCAGACTCAACGACATCAGACGGGGAAACGAAAACAGGCTCGGAGAGAATAGGTACACGGCGTGACTTGGCGGCACGGATTAAAGCAGCTTGACGTGAGGCGGTGTTGTTCGGATGAACAATAGCGATACCTCCGAGTGCGGCCATAGCAGAAGCCATGGAAGATTCTGAAACGGTATCCATGGGAGAGGCGACAAAGGGAGTGGAAAGGGGAATATTTCGGCTGAGACGGGTGGAGAGGTCGACGGCATCGGCGGCGAAGTCGATGTAGTGAGGGAGGAAGATTAGGTCGTCGTATGTGTAAGAGAAACCACTGTTGAAAAGCTTCTCTGCCGCGTAACCATCTTCAATCGGCGGAGGAGTGAAATCCATCGTGCGTTGATTTGGGGTTGCCGTGGAGAAGAGACGGTGGCGGCTACTCGAAGTATTTTAATGCGTAATCTAGTCAAATTGATCTGACCCAATATATAATAAAAATTAAAGTTTCTTTTCTTTTATAATTTTTTTAACACATTTTAGTTTAGGGTTTTTAACACATTTTAGGGTTTAGCGATTATGGTTTAAATCATATATTTTAGGGTTTAGGGTTTTTTAACACATTTTACGGTTTAGGGTTTATAAAAGAAAAGAAACTTTAATTTTTATTAGTATCCTATAACATATATAAATTAAAAAATTAATAATATTTGTTTTAAATATATTAAGTAGAAAAATAATTACATATTATAAACTCATTTTAAAATTCATCACATATCTCAAAATATACATATATATATATATATATATATATATATATATATATATATATATATATATATATATATATATATATATATATATATATATATATATATATATATATATATATCGTTTTTAAATTTATCATATATATTAAGAATTCATGGGCTGGTGTCTTATGAAAAGAAATACTTTTGAAGTATGAAACCGTCATAAATGATAAGCTCTCTAGAAGTTGTTGTTGCAATTAGTATAATAGAAGGGTGCACTTCTAAATTTTGGGGTAATGTAATTTATAGTCGAACGTGGTGGAAAAAGATCCCCAAAGTATGTCAAATATGTTAAGTATGGAAAAATCTTTTGTCAAACCAATTCAATCTATCTTTGGTGCCTAGCCGCACAATTATATGATCTTCTCTAATTAACAAGTACAATTTTCATGTATGAAAGCTCAACTGTTGTAGCATTGCACTCTAGGTCTGAGATTGCGCCATGTCTTGTCTGATCTTTGATTGTTTTGAGAATTCAAGAGCAAGATTTTTCAAATGCAGTTGTCATAGATAAATTTATAATAAATAATAGTAACTAGTTAAATAAAAGGAGTCAATCAAAATTTATAATAAATAATATTAAAAAATAAAATTTATTTCTATCAAGCATAAAGTAATAAATAAAAAACTTAATTCTCCCAGAAATGGAAAGGATGTGTGTCTCATTAAGCATAAAATTAGTTTCATAATCTTTTGAGGACAAAACTTAATTCTCTAAATAACTTTGAACAACCACAATGTAATGTTACTCCATTAGTTTATGGGAATAATACTTGATCTGCTTTTGTCCAGGTTCGTAGTGGAGCAGCACAGGTTGAAGGAGGAATTCATGGGATGGCTTCTTATGAAAAGAAATACTTTTGAAGTATGAAACCATCATAAACGATAAGCTCTGTAGAAGATGTTGTTGCAATTAGTATAATAGAAGGGTGCACTTCTATTGGAGCTCTTCTAAGTTTCGGGGAACTGTAGAATATAGTTGAACGTGGTGGAAAAAGATCCCCAAAGTTCTGAATTAAGACTCACACTGATTTCATTAGAACATATTTGAGGGGTGATTAGTACAATTTCCCCAAGAAATGGAAAGGATGTGTGTCTCATTAAGCATAAAATTAGTTTTATAATCTTTTGAGGACAAAACTTAATTCTCTAAATAACTTTCAACTACCACAATGTATTGTTACTCCATTAGTTTATGGGAATAATACTTGATCTGCTTTTGTTTAGGTTCGTAGTGGAGCAGCACAAGTTAAAGGAGGAATTCACGGGTTGGCTTCTTATGAAAAGAAATACTTTTGAAGTATGAAACCATCATAAATGATAAGCTCTATAGAAGTTGTTGTTGCAATTAGTATAATAGAACGGTGCACTTCTATTGGAGCTCTTCTAAGTTTCGGGGAACCGTAGAATATAGTCGAACGTGGTGGGAAAAGATCCCCAAAGTTCTGAATTAAGACTCGCATTGATTTCATTAGAACATACTTGAGAGGTGATTAGTACAATTTCCCCAAGAAATGGAAAGGATGTGTGTCTCATTAAGCATAAAATTAGTTTCATAATCTTTTTAGGACAAAACTTAATTCTCTAAATAACTTTCAACTACCACAATGTATTGTTACTCCATTAGTTTATGGGAATAATACTTGATCTGCTTTTGTCCAGGTTCGTAGTGGAGCAGCACAGGTTGAAGGAGGAATTCATGGGCTGGCTTCTTATGAAAAGAAATACTTTTGAAGTATGAAACCATCATAAATGATAAGCTCTATAGAAGTTGTTGTTGCAATTAGTATAATAGAAGGGTGCACTTCTATTGGAGCTCTTCTAAGTTTCGGGGAACTGTAGAATATAGTCGAACATGGTGGAAAAAGATCCCCAAAGTTCTGAATTAAAACTCGCACTGATTTCATTAGAACATACTTGAGGGGTGATTAGTATAATTTCCCCAAGAAATGGAAAGGATGTGTGTCTCATTAAGCATAAAATTAGTTTCATAATCTTGTGAGGACAAAACTTAATTCTCTAAATAACTTTCAACTACCACAATGTATTGTTACTCCATTAGTTTATGGGAATAATACTTGATCTGCTTTTGTCCAGGTTCGTAGTGGAGCAGCACAGATTGAAGGAGGAATTCATGGGTTGGCTTCTTATGAAAAGAAATACTTTTGAAGTATGAAACCATCATAAATGATAAGCTCTGTAGAAGTTGTTGTTGCAATTAGTATAATAGAAGGGTGCACTTCTATTGGAGCTCTTCTAAGTTTCGGGGAACTGTAGAATATAGGCGAACGTGGTGGAAAAAGATCCCCAAAGTTCTGAATTATGACTCGCATTGATTTCATTAGAACCTACTTGAGGGGTGATTAGTATAATTTCCCCAAGAAATGGAAAGGATGTGTGTCTCATTAAGCATAAAATTAGTTTTATAATCTTTTGAGGACAAAACTTAATTCTCTAAATAACTTTCAACTACCACAATGTATTGTTACTCCATTAGTTTATGGGAATAATACTTGATCTGCTTTTGTTTAGGTTCGTAGTGGAGCAGCACAGGTTAAAGGAGGAATTCACGGGTTGGCTTCTTATGAAAAGAAATACTTTTGAAGTATGAAACCATCATAAATGATAAGCTCTATAGAAGTTGTTGTTGCAATTAGTATAATAGAAGGGTGCACTTCTATTGGAGCTCTTCTAAGTTTCGGGGAACCATAGAATATAGTCGAACGTGGTGGGAAAAGATCCCCAAAGTTCTGAATTAAGACTCGCATTGATTTCATTAGAACATACTTGAGAGGTGATTAGTATATTTTCCCCAAGAAATGGAAAGGATGTGTGTCTCATTAAGCATAAAATTAGTTTCATAATCTTTTTAGGACAAAACTTAATTCTCTAAATAACTTTCAACTACCACAATGTATTATTACTCCATTAGTTTATGGGAATAATACTTGATTTTCTTTTGTCCAGGTTCGTAGTGGAGCAGCACATGTTGAAGGAGGAATTCATGGGTTGGCTTCTTATGAAAAGAAATACTTTTGAAGTATGAAACCATCATAAATGATAAGCTCTATAGAAGTTGTTGTTGCAATTAGTATAATAGAAGGGTGCACTTCTATTGGAGCTCTCCTAAGTTTCGGGGAACTGTAGAATATAGTCGAACATGGTGGAAAAAGATCCCCAAAGTTCTGAATTAAAACTCGCACTGATTTCATTAGAACATACTTGAGGGGTGATTAGTATAATTTCCCCAAGAAATGGAAAGGATGTGTGTCTTATTAAGCATAAAATTAGTTTCATAATCTTGTGAGGACAAAACTTAATTCTCTAAATAACTTTCAACTACCACAATGTATTGTTACTCCATTAGTTTATGGGAATAATACTTGATCTGCTTTTGTCCAGGTTCGTAGTGGAGCAGCACAGATTGAAGGAGGAATTCATGGGTTGGCTTCTTATGAAAAGAAATACTTTTGAAGTATGAAACCATCATAAATGATAAGCTCTGTAGAAGTTGTTGTTGCAATTAGTATAATAGAAGGGTGCACTTCTATTGGAGCTCTTCTAAGTTTCGGGGAACTGTAGAATATAGGCGAACATGGTGGAAAAAGATCCCCAAAGTTCTGAATTAAGACTCGCATTGATTTCATTAGAACATACTTGAGGGGTGATTAGTATAATTTCCCCAAGAAATGGAAAGGATGTGTGTCTCATTAAGCATAAAATTAGTTTCATAATCTTTTGAGGACAAAACTTAATTCTCTAAATAACTTTCAACTACCACAATGTATTGTTACTCCATTAGTTTATGGGAATAATACTTGATCTGCTTTTGTCCAGGTTCGCAGTGGAGCAGCACAGGTTGAAGGAGGAATTCATGGTCTGGCTTCTTATGAAAAGAAATACTTTTGAAGTATGAAACCATCACAAATGATAAGCTCTATAGAAGATGTTGTTGCAATTAGTATAATAGAAGGGTGCACTTCTATTGGAGCTCTTCTAAGTTTCGGGGAACTGTAGAATATAGTCGAACGTGGTGGAAAAAGATCCCCAAAGTTCTGAATTAAGACTCGCACTGATTTCATTAGAACATACTTGAGAGGTGATTAGTACAATTTCCCCAAGAAATGGAAAGGATGTGTGTCTCATTAAGCATAAAATTAGTTTCATAATCTTTTGAGGATAAAACTTAATTCTCTAAATAACTTTCAACTACCACAATGTATTGTTACTCCATTAGTTTATGGGAATAATACTTGATTTTCTTTTGTCCAGGTTCGTAGTGGAGCAGCACAGGTTGAAGGAGAAATTCATGGGCTGACTTCTTATGAAAAGAAATACTTTTGAAGTATGAAACCATCATATTTGATAAGCTCTGTAGAAGTTGTTGTTGCAATTAGTATAATAGAAGGGTGCACTTCTATTGGAGCTCTTCTAAGTTTCGGGGAACTGTAAAATATAGTCGAACGTGATGGAAAAAGATCCCCAAATTTCTGAATTAAGACTCGCACTGATTTCGTTAGAATATAAACTGGGATGTTTTTCTCTCTCTAAGTTATCCATATTAAACTTTGGTTCTCTTAGATTTATCCTAGATCTAACTCGTTGTTTTTTCTTTTATCTTTTCAATGTTATTGTTAATGGGTTGTTTTAAAATTTTGTTATAATTGAAGAAGTTATTCTCATGGTTTTAATTCAATGATTATATGTTTAATAATAAAAAGCAATTTCCCCCTAATATATTCTATAAGTTGCTTTCGTAATAATTACATCCTCCGATCATTATTATTATAAGTAAATTTGATTTTTAAATGTATTTATTTTTAAAATGATTAAATATATTGATTTTAATGATAAAATTAATATTCTTTATTAAAATATTTTTATTTATTATTTATTATGATTAATGGAGATGTTGAAAAGAGTGAAATTAATGAATAGATACTACTCCAATTTGATTTATAAATAAAAAATTATAAGTTTTACGTTTATTAAAAAATATAGTTTAATACATTTAACTTTTTTGATTTCATGCAAGAGGGATAACACAATTATTGATATATCCTCAATTAAATTATTTTTTACTAACATTAAATGCATTTAGATTTGTTGATATTTCCCTATATTTAAGATTCCAAAAATCAAAAGACTTTTGTTTATAAATAAGCCCGAAAAAATATATAATAATAAAAAATAAAAAATAAATATTATATTGGTATTTTAAATATATATTTATTTTGAGATATAAATAAATATAAATATGACAATTTGATTGGTATCTTGTTTGTAGTTTTGTGTAAGTGTCTTTGCCTTGCTTTTATAAGAAACATAACTTTATTATCATACTCCCTCTATCCCAAAAATGCATGATTTATTTAGAATAAAAGATGTTCTAAAATTAATAATCAATTTCGATTTTTAATGGATCTTTTCTAATTCTACTCTTTAAGTATTACTCTCTCATTTCCTTTTCTAAGTGTCACTTTTCAGAGGAAAAAACGGTTTATTTTTAAGTGTTATTTAAAAGTTCAAAATAGTATTGGTTTTTCTTTTGGCAAAACCATTATTATTTATTATAGATGGTAAAATAGAAAAAAAGATAATTATTATTTAAAAAGTAATAATTATTAGTTTTTTTATATATAAACAATTAAAAAATCATATTTAAAAAAATAATTAAAATATTATTCTTATCATTCTCAATATTTGATAAAGAGAACTTTAGTAAAATTTCATTTTTTTAATAATTTGTGTAAAATAGTCATTTGATCATTCATAAAAACGAAGCACGTATGGTTTTATCTAAGTTTTTCTCCATTTGTTCATGTGATACTCGGGTTTCTCTAGCTTTTATTTTCATATAATTATTAATGATTTTTCTTGAAATGAATCCAAAGATTTTGAGGGCTTTGAGAATCAGGAAGATGATTGGTCACTGAATATAGGTTTTTTAAATGATAACCAATAACAAATGTTTCACGGTTTTTTCTACATTTTTTTGTGTGAGTGGAATTTAGATTTTGATACATGGAACTAAGAACATGATTGTTGAAAATCCCCCAAAATCTATGGAGAATTTCAATCAATCTTGATGAACAAGATTGTAACTACCCACGCAATAACAACGAAAAGAGAAGAACAATGGAGAAAGAAAGAAAGTAAAGAATGATGAAGGAGAAGAGTAACAAAATTCTGCAGAGTTTCTCTCTGCCCACAAACTGTGAAAAACTTGTTATTCATTTTGCAACTGCAAAATACTGTGAATACAATGTGTTGTGAATACTCTATTCACCTCTGTTACAAAATAAGGGTTACTCCCTCTATTTATAGATTTAGGTTAACTTGGTTCTCAAGTCAAAACCTAAAACTATAAAAGCCCAAAATTATAAAAACTCAAAATAGCTAACACTACTCAACACACTAGGTGGTTGGACACTTCCTTGCTCTGTCGAGCAACCTGCTTCGACACAAGGAATTACAATTCAACACGCCACCTAATTCATTGTGTCTAAGTTATCTACATTCATCATAGCTCTTAGCCTTCTTAACACTTCGACTTGCACTCCCTTTTCATGACGTTTGCAATCTGATTCTCAGTTATGTAGTGTTCCACAATCATCTTCCCATCTGCTACCTGCTCTCGAAGATAAGGGAACCTCATCTCGATGTGTTTGCTTCGACCATGTGCTATCGGATTCTTCGCCAGATTGATAGTCGATATGTTGTCGATCTTAATGGTAATTGCTCCGTGACTCTTCGATGTTATCTCTTCGACCAGATTCACCATCCATGTTGCTTGACATGCACAAAGAGAAGCAACTATGTATTCTGCTTCGCATGACGACAATGCCACTACTAGCTCCTTTCTCGAACTCCAAGCAACTAGTGCACCACCTAGCATAAACACATAGCCAACTGTGGATTTTTGATCCTCAGCATCACTACACCAACTTGAGTCAGTATATCCCACTAATTTGCATTCTTTTCCTTCATCAGCTGTAGGAAACAAAATGCCATAGTCGAGAGTTCTTTTCAGATACCTCAGTATTCTCTTCGCCACTGCTAGATGTGATACCTTTGGCTTCTGCATGAACCTACTCACCATACATACACTGTATGCTAAGTCAGGCCTTGTATGACACAAGTATCGAAGTGACCCAATAAGTCTTCTGTGTTGGGTTGGGTCGACATCATCTTCATCTGAATCCTTCGATAGTTGTAATTTGGGCTCAGCTGGAGTCGAAGTTGGGTTGCAATCTTGCATCTCAAATCTCTTGAGAATTTCGCCTGCATACCTTCTTTGGTGCATCATCAAACCTTTACCACTCTTGTAGAATTCGATGCCAAGGAAATATGAAATGTCACCCAGATCTGACATTTCTAATTCCTTGTTGAGATCACCTTTGAAGTCTTCGATCTCCTTCTTGCAGCTACCTGTTATCAGCAGGTCATTGACATAGAGACATAGTATAAGCAATTCACTATTGCTTTTTCTTGCATATACTCCATGTTCAGATTTTCACTTCATGAATTCCTTCTCCCTTAGAAATCCATCTATCTTCTTGTTCCAAGCTCTTGGAGCTTGTTTAAGTCCGTACGGGGCTTTATGCAGCCTGTACACCTTTCTTTCTTCGCCATGTTTCACAAACCCAGTTGGTTGTGCAACATAAACTTCTTCTTCTAAGGGGCCATTAAGGAATGCAGATTTCACGTCCATCTGGCACATCTTCCAGTTGTTCATGTTTGCTAGACCAACAACCAACCTGATTGTTTCGATCCTAGCAATAGGTGCAAAAACTTCATCGAAGTCGATTCCTTCTTTCTGAAGAAATCCTTTCGCCATAAATCTCGCCTTGTGTCGAGTCACTTCTCCTTTGGGATTCAACTTCACCTTGTATACCCATTTCACATCGATTGCCTTCTTGTCTTGGGGCAATTCGACAAGTGACCAAGTGTTGTTGACTTCGATTGACTTCAACTCTTCGTCCATTGCTTTCATCCACTTCGAATCTTTCAATGCCTCAGCTGCATTGACAGGTTCTACATCTGCGTAGAAAGCATAATGTACCAACTTACCTTCTTCATCGACCACATCATCTGATGTAATCACACATTCTTGCAACCTTGGAGGAATGTGTCTTGTTCTTTGAGGTTTGCTTGTGCTTGCTTCACCTCCGACTTCTTTCTGTCAAACTTCTCTTTCGACTTCACTAGCTGGTTCATCATAAAATATTCTCACCAAATCTTTCTTGACATTCTCAGTCTAATCCCACTCCTTAAGCTCATCTATGACCACATCCCTGTTGATCACTACTTGCTTATTCACTGGGTCGAACAACTTGTATCCTCCAGTCGAATGATATCCTATCAAGATCATCTGACTGGACTTGTCATCAAGTTTTCTTCTCAACTGATCTGGCACATGTCTATGTGCTATAGATCCAAACATCCTTAGATGACTCAAGCTAGGCTTGACACCAGACCAACATTCTTCTGGCGTGATTCCTTCTAGCTTCTTCGTCGGACATCTGTTAAGGATATATATCACAGTTGACACAGCTTCTCCCCATAATTCTTTGGGTAGATGCTTGCCTTTCAACATACTTCTAACCATATTCATTATGGTTCTATTCTTCCTTTCTGCGACTCTATTCTGCTGTGGAGTGTAGGGTGGTATCACCTCATGCACAATCCCTTCTTTCACACATACTGCATTAAATTCTTTCGACACATATTCTCCACCACCATCAGTTCTCAAAATCTTGATCATTCGACCGCTTTGTCTTTCGACCATAGATTTAAACTTGGCAAATACTTCGATCACTTCACTTTTCTTCTGGATCAGGTAAGACCATAATTTTCGACTGAAATCATCTATGAATGTAACAAAGTATTTGTTACCTCCAATAGAATCCACCTGGAGAGGGCCACATACATCAGAGTATATGATTTCAAGAATTGCCTTCGACCTGCTTCCTGCATCCTTACTGGAGTTGTTCTTATGCTGCTTCGCTTACACACATTTTTCACAGACTTCGTTTGGAATGTCGATTTCTGGTAATCCTGAAACCATATTTATTCTCTTCAAATCTCTGATGTCTTTGAAATTGAGATGGCCAAGTCTCTAATGCCATATCCATTCATCTCTGTTGGTTGTTGTTGCAAGGCACTTATGCTCCATCACATCTAGTTCAATCTTGAATGTTCTATTTTGAGACCTTATAGCCTTCAAGATCAACCTTCCATTTGAGTCGAGAACTCTCATCATCTTGTCTTTGATTGACACCTTGTAGTTATTTTCGACCAACTGCCCTATGCTGAGCAAATTACTCTTCATGCCTAGTATGTACAACACATTTGAAATTACTGATCTCTTGCCATCTTTCCTTATAATCAAAACATCACCAACACCTTCAGTTGCTAGAGTGTTATCATTTGAAAATTTCACCATGTTCTTCATTGAGGGATTTATGTTGACAAACCAATCTTTTCTTCCAGACATATGTGATGAGCATCCTGAGTCCAAGTACCATTGGTCCTTGAATCTCTCTTCTTCTCTTGTTGTAACCATCAGCAACGTCTCTTCTTCTTCATGTTTCGCCAGCTTTGTATAAGTTTCTTGATTCTTCTGCTTTTCTGGACAATCACTAGAATAGTGACCATACCTTTGACAATTGTAAAACTGAATGTGACTCTTATCTGGATTTTGACCACCACCTCTTCCTCTACCTGCAACACCACCTCTCGGGTTGCCTTGGTTCCAGGGTTTTTTCTGATTCAACCAGTTTCCTTCTTGCAGATTTTGACCAGTCGAATTCTTGTAACCTTCTCTGCCTTTGTTGCCATTCCAGCTACCTTTGCCTTTTCTTTCTTTTGTTGATTGAGCCTGCAAAGCCATATCACTCTTCGACTTTCCTGCAGCTCTTTCATCCATTCTTTGTTCATGAGATTCAAGCATCCCTTGAAGCTCTTCCTTTGTCAATTTTGACAAATCTTTCGACTCTTCTATGGCCACTACCACGTGGTCGAACTTTGGAGCCAAAGACCTCAAGATCTTTCCAACAACAGATCTTGATGCCAACACTTCTCCATATACCTTGATTTGATTCACCAGTTTCGTAACACTGGTGAAGAAATCAGTTATGCTTTCATTGTCTTCCATCTGAAGCAATTCATACGTTCTTTTGTAAGTTTGTAACCTCACCTCTTTCACCTTCTCTGCGCCTTCAAACGATTTCTTCAGAATTTCCCATGCTTCTTTTGTTGACTCTGCATCGCTAACCTTTTCAAAGTTATCAGCATCAACACATTGATGGATTATAAAGAGAGATTTATAATCTTTCTTCTTCAATTCTTTATGTGCAGTCTTTTCTTGATCCGTCGCGGCTTCTCCAAGCGTTGCTACTCCTTCCTTCATAAGATCCCAAAGATCTTGATAACAGAACACAACCTTTATCTGCTTGCACCAATTCTCATAATTGTTGTTCTTGAGAATCGCAAGATTTGCTGGAAAATGCCTGTTTGGGTGATTCGTTGCCATGGTGATTTTCTTCCCACGAATCGATTAATCGGAGCTCTTGATACTAGATGTTGGAAATCCCCCAAAACCTATGGAGAATTTAAATCAATCTTGATGAAAAAGATTGTAACTACCCACACAATAACAACGAAAAGAGAAGAACAATGGAGAAAGAAAGAAAGTAAAGAACGATGAAGGAGAAGAGTAACAAAATTCTGCAGAGTTTCTCTCTGCCCACAAACTGTGGAAAACATGTTATTCACTTTACAACTGCAAAATACTGTGAATACAATGTATTGTGAATACTCTATTCACCTCTGTTACAAAATAAGGGTTACTCCCTCTATTTATAGATTTAGGTTAACTTGGACCTCAAGTCAAAACCCAAAACTATAAAAGCCCAAAATTGTAAAAGCCCAAAATAGCTAACACTACTCAACACACTAGGTGGTTGGACACTTCCTTGCTCTGTCGAGCAACCTGCTTTGACACAAGGAATTACAATTCAACAATGATAAGAACTTGAATTTCACCTCATGAAAGAGTAAATACATGTGCATTTATATCCTCAAAAGTAAAAGAGAACATGCGCACTAACTATGCATCAATCAAAAACACCCTTTTAAAGTTAATTTGATTATTGTCTTAAAAAGAGATTATGTTTTTTCTGTTTGCACCAAAAAAAATTAGGCTACGATATGTTTAGTTAGTTGTAGTCTTTAAGAATAATAATGAATTTATTTTTTGGAATTTCTTATTCCACTTTATGAGGTATAAAAATACTCTATAAAAAATTTAAAATACTCTTCAAATTTTGGAGATGCATATTCAGACGCATTTTGTCTTAATCAAAAGGTTAACTAATTTGAATATGTCTTTTCGAAATATTTTAAACAAAAAGGCCCACTTTATCCCTCTCTAAAAGGTCCACTTTACACGTTTATTATTCTCGAGATGCATTTCTGTTTAGGGTTTATGGAGATGCATCTTTGTACCCTATCAGAACAATGCTTGTTATATTTGGTTTGTGGTTATTTAGATGAAAATGATGATTTATAAATGTTAAAATCCTATTATGTGATGAACATCAAACCATTTAATTGATACATAAAATATGACATATATAAATTAGATGGTCAAAATATGACATATATAAATGAATTCGAAATACACAATAAAGTAGAATGAAGTCAAAATAAAATACAATTGATAATAAATCTAAAGTACAAATACTATATACTATTGCGTATGCCGGACTACAACTCCACGAGCTCCCCAACCTCTTCTACCCTCTGTCCCCTGACGCTGTCTCCGGTACATTAGTGTCTCTCGTGCCTTCGTCATAATGGCATCTAAGATCTACCTTACCTCACACCCATGTCACTGCCTGCATGCGCAATCTCCACAATGCAACGACATCTAGGTAAGACACCATAAGCATAATCTAACTGTGACTGCTCCTCCTCTAGTATCTCCTACTGAGTTGGCCTTAGTGGATCTCCTGGAGCATCCTTCACCATATACGGATGTGATACCCTAAAGAACTACCTGATGTATCCGTCGACATAGTTCTAGTAACTCTCAGTTATGGTACTTCGTGCCTACTCTGGTACTAGATGACTAAGATAATCATCAAACATGACATTCATATTTCTATGTGTCATAGCAGGAGGAACAAAGACAACATGGTGTTTGAGAATACTATAAGTGTAGCCAAATTGCCACATGATGCGCTCAGGCAGATGAGGAAATATCATACGTGAACTACAGGTCAATCATCCCGAGTATAATAGTATGTCGTCAAATGGATGCGTTTTACGGTGATCGACATAGCTGTTAAATTGTATATCTTTGGCAACCAAGTGGTCAAGATACACTCTGAACGAATTTATCGCCTAGTTCCCTTTGAGAGGGGCAAATGCATAAGCACACAACATATCCTCAGTATAAGTTGGTACACATGACCAGTCAGAGATGCGCGGGAAATGTTGGAGGATCCAAGCCTAAAATGTGTTGGAGCACACAAATCATCAGTAATGGCGTTGCAAAGATGTAATAAAAATGACACACAAACATTAAAATACTAATTACATTATCGTCAATAGTGTGATGTGCATGTGACCTTCTTCGCCTTCCACCTACAACCCTTTGATAACTTGGAGTACAAGTAAACCAAACAAGCGGCCCCCTAGTTGTACTCAAGGATCGCTCGAGTCCTCGAAGTACTGTAGATAGACGACATCAACATAAGTGACACTCTTGTCCATAATAATTGCAATTCCAACTAAATATAATGGGTAATGCTTTCATATCATACGTTATATGGATACCTACCTGCTCGTCATCGCCTCTGGCATGTTCTGCTCTAAGGAGCTTATATGTATATACCTTTTTAAGGAATTCAAACCTAGCATGTGTTCTTATGATTTTTTTTCAAATTCCCACATGGAATTTGTAACAACCCATATAATATATATCTATAATAATATCATACAAGTGTTAATAATTGGTACTGATACAACATAAGTTCCTAATGGCATCAATATATATACATGTCCAAACTAAACACATCAATGGAACATGTTATACAATAATGCCTAAACAATAAAAATCTAAGAACTATGTGCAATATCTTCATTGCACACAACTCCACAGTGGAAGATCCGAATAACTATGTCCCTTGAAACATCTACAAACAGCTTCTACAGAATTCAACCTGTAAGGAATACCTGAAAAATAATAACAATAATGGGATGAGATAATAATCTCAGTGAGTTCTCCTATCCTATGGGCCCACTCGGCTCTACAGGGTTTTCTAATCAATATTCAACTCATATCCAACTCAAGTCAGCAAGGGAACGAAGACTTGAGCGATGGGGAAACTATCTCGCAATTGTATGACAACATGCATCTGAGTTCTCATAACTCAACCACGATCATTATCTAGGTCACAATGCATCAATTCCCGAACGGACTTACGTCTAAGCCAGGCCCGGTTCATGCATGCTCGTATGATTCGACTTTCGCGGTGGATATCGGGTCCTCTATGAGGCTTAATCCCCAGTTCAAGCGACTGTCACTCGTATGGGACTCTAACCCACCTAGGGTATCTTTCACCGTATGGAACTCTAACCCACCTAGGTGTCCACCTTTCCCCCATGTCCGCCATGGTTGGGGATCAAACCCAATTGAGGCTCGAATCATTGGTCCCACATCCCAATGCTTACACGTCTAGGCATACCAATAGAGATGTGTACCATCACAAAAACACACATTCTGATAACATGATCGGTTCTACAATTGTTGGTTCCACAAACCATAACAAAATTCATCAATCGTAGGTGACTTCATTCACCATAATACACAACAATAACATGGCATGTTCCATACAATGCGTCCCGTTCTCAATCATGGCAACAATTCGTACACGACCTCCATATAAGCGTCGTACGAATGATTACCGTCATTCAATGTTATCTAAGTCATGAACCTCACTCAAGACCTAATACCAATCCTAGGTTAAATTACTATATTCATCATGTAATTCTCACTATAAACATGTATTCAACTTAAGCATGGCATCATAATTGATTAATAGTTGGAAGAATGCATTTAAAAGCACTTAAGAAATGGATTTTGAAGTTTTTAACTTGAGTCAATCGATTGGTTAGGGAAGCCCAATTGATGGTTCCTCTCACATTTCTGTTTTTCAAAATTTGCTGAGTGTCAATCGATTGATCCTGAGTGTCAATCGATTGGTCCAGTTAAAAATTTCCATTGTTCATATACAACAAGTCTGTGCAATCGATTGACATGCAGTGTCAATCGATTGGTCCTGTGAAAAATCCATTTTTCTACTAAACCAAAGGCTGTCAATCGATTGGTTGACAGAGGCCAATCGATTGATCCACTCACATTTTCTCATTTCACCTCACAGACACCATTTTCCTCTGTTCTACCATTTCTAACACACCATCCATTTCTTCTTCCAACAAAACTCATCATATTACATCTTCATATGTACATGTATAACAAGGATTTCAACATCATAAACGCAACCATAACAAATCATGCAATCACCACAATCATGAAGAGCATATCAAGCACATGTTCATAAAAACAACAACATCAAAAGAAATATTCATCACATAGCATGGATTATTCATGATTTATCTATGATTCTACAACCCTAATCTTCTAGAACCTAGGGTTTCTAACTAGAACTCACCTTGGAGATGAAGATGGTGAAATAAATGTGAAGTTGGTGATAAAGATGAGATGATGGTGGTGAATGTTTCCATGGCTTTCTCTTCTTCTTCCTTCCTTCATTTTCTTCTTTTCTTCCTCTTTCTCTTTCCTCTTTCTCTTTTCCTCTCTCTTTCTTTTTCCTTTTTGATAACTCTCTCTTTCATTCTTACCTCTTCCTACTACTTCTTATCCTTTTCTTCTTTTCTTTTCCACCACACAAAATACTATATAATATATATAAATAATATATAATATTAAGTAGTAATATAAAATATCTCAATTGATATTTTATCTTCCAGTACTAATTGACCAATTATCAATGTTACCAAAAATGTCCTCTCTTGTACTTATTAATATTGGTCTGTCTCTTTTATTAATAATTAATCTCTTCAGAGTTCACTGGTTACTCTATTGGTCCCAATTGACAACATTTAGAGCACATAGGAGTTCCAATTGTTACAACTAACAAAAGATAGAGTACACTGGAACTTAATTGATCCCAACTCACAACTAATTGAGCATTTAAGGGAATATGGGGTATTACATTCCCCCCCCCCCCCCTTAAATTGAAATTCGCCCCCCAATTTCCTTCACTCAACGAACAAACAATTCTTGCCTTAACGTCTTAGACTAGCACTTAACTTCTCTTCGATTCCAAGCCTCTGACATACTCATTCTTCTAACCTCTCCCCCTTGGAAAACTTCTCTCGTGTGGGAACTCTCAATACTTCATGGTCTTAACCATATCCTTAATGTAATATTGGATTAACGTTTAACTTTACTCCCACTTAATTTATTTGATATACCGCTCAACATCAGTTGGTCACTTTCCTCCCGGAAACCACGACTCCCCTTCCTTGCACCAAGTTACACAAAACATAATTACGACATCTTATCTTGACCTGGTTAATCAATACTCATTAATTCTTCAGAAGAAAGTTTATTGATTCCTTGACCACGCACAATATTGACTACTTTTTTTATTTATTAATTATTATTCAACAAGTGTGACAAACTTTGTAATTCATCTATTGATAATCTCATAAACTTCACTTGATCTGATACTGTATGCTGCAAGTCTCTACTCCTATTAATTCACTTCTATCGTGCTACTCGAATGAGATAGAACCATTAGCACAAGATTGTCTTACTCTTATCCTTACCTCCATTCTTACGATTAACTATCTCCCTGATCCCCATAGACTTGACTAAGATCTTTCTTCCATCACCTTCCATTGTGATACTCTGATTCCAATAGTGGAGCACCTGGGATTCCTAGGCACTACTGTTTAGCAAACAATCTACAAAGAAACACACTTACCCTCCAGAATGCCTACTGTCCAAAATGGTACTAGAACCTTGCTGACTCCCATTAGTAGAATAACTTCCTTGATGACTCACAAAAGTTTAGAATAAGACCAACACTCTTCAGAAGATAGGTATCCAGTATTTACATTACTACAACCATAAAAACGTAGAACATCCAAATTCATCAGGTGTTCGATGCAGTTAAACCAAATTAGTTTGACAATATCCGGTTCTGGTTACTATATTCCATATCAAATCCTCTTGTAGGGCTTTGATTCATTCAAGATTTCTATCGACATATGATCTCGACCAAAAACAACATAACACCATCAAGGAACTTTAAATCATCAACAAGACACCACTTTTAAGGGACTTAAGCAATCTAGAGCGTAACTATGAGTGTCCATACACCTTATAGAGTCACACACAATATTTCACACACATCTAGAGATAACATTTCACCTCGTATCCAAAATCATTCATCTCAATTGTCATGTCCCATCTTCCATAATCTTGGCTCATGCTCTTACTAATATACAGTCTGAGTTACATGTTTAACTTCAGGAATATCTTATCCTCGTTCCTTCTTGGAAGTATAATTCATGAATCCTTCCAATAGGGTAGAGTATCATGGTACACATCCATTACCACTCTCAGGGAGTCTACATCTAAGGCTATGAATCTGAATGAATTAATCAATTTCATACCCTGACCAATCACTTCACACCTTATCAATATATACCATATACCTAACTAATCTCTTCCAGATCACCACTTAGTAGGTCTCTTCCAGATCTGTTCCGTATAGTTATTCATAATCATAATAGTGGTACTTCCCAGACTTACTTAAGCTGAGCATGGTTCACTAGGTTGGTTTTCCCACAGGTCTGACTTCCATGATATCTCCACAGATGACCAACTACGCACTATACCTTCAAAAATCCCAATTTCAAAACTACCAATCTGACTTGTGGTGACTTGTAACTCCATCCTCAATTTGTACACCCACAACGGTACACTTATGACATTTAAGACACCCTTATCTCCAACACGGTGTGAATGTTTATACTCCGTGACCAACCAACCAAACACTTGTCAAGAAGATAAATAACAACCAGATTTTCAATAAGCCACTATTACTCTTGCAATTCAATAAAATACACTTAAGATAAATCTTATCATTGCCACACACTTATGACTAGGATTTTTCTTCTAAACCAATACCTACTACACCTTTCATCATACTGGGGTTACTTGTCTAGATGACTTGCTACAGACAATCCTCATTGTCTCCCAATAAGCTCTTGCAACATAACATATTCAACATCCTACACTTAGTTCATATGCTCCAGCTTAGCTTATCTTTTGTTGTCTATCATCAACTCAACTTCTTAGAATACAAGACTCACTACTCAATGAAATGTGTGTTACTTTGCATCCATCTCAAGACAAGGAATCCCTTACACATACTTGTGACCATAATGTTGTTATCACATACTTCTCTTGATACCAAGGTATACTTCCTCCACTCCACTACATACTCTAGAAGTCCTCGATGTGAACAATCATCCACTACAAACCCATAACTTCGTCTTAATGAATCTTAATGGTCCCATTCTACCTTTATCTAAAATGTACCCCATTACAACGATTGTATTGTAACATCCACACTACTTCCACACTCAGTGTTCACTTGTCTTCCTATGGTAATTCCCTCAGTTCCAATTACAGAACCATTCTACTAGAATTCCTTAAATCCAACTTACTTCCTTTTCTCCTCAACCAAATCTCCTACAACCAAAACTCACCAGAGCTTCCATTACTATATAATGTATGTTCTCTCTCTTTCCACACGAACTCTTATAATTGATCCTTAGGTAACTTAACATTCCATAATGGTCTCTTACTAACACTAAACCTCTGACTAGCTATCTTGAATTCGATCTCCCTTCTAAGACTGGATATACTTGATCTATCTTCTAGCCTCCATTTGGCCCATACCTATTTCTCTTGAAATAGGTAGTCATGTCCTCGAGTCTCTTCTTAGAATTCACCACTACCTTAGGCTCCCAACAAAACTGAACGTCCTTATCCCTCAAGTCCTTAACCACTTGCAAGGTACCCTTCCAAATATATATTCCATGAAGTACTCTCGTTCTTCCAAAATATTTTAGTGGCCTTAGAAACTGAAACACTGATACACTACCTCACTTCCAGACCTTATGACATATGTGTAACATAATCCTTTCTCCTTCACCATATGGAATTACTCACAATATTTATTCCATATCAATGAGTGTATCTCATTCCACTAGCAAATTCACTTATTCCTCAAAATTCTGACAAGCTCATCTGCTAGAATTCCTTAACTTCTCAACTCTGTTAACGCCGCAGAATCGCTTGAATGATACACTACTCTTCAATTCCATAATACCCAAATCATAACTCCTCTGAAACTTCATCTGGGCTACCTGGTTATCCTTACTTTCTAACTATTGGCTTGAGCCTACTCTCAAAGCACAAGTTCCACCCACACTTCGGAGTCCTCGTGGTCGCTCAACCATGATCCTACCTACCATGTACATATCATTAGGTTGATCAGGCCCAATACTACATATAGTGATATTAATAATCATGTTGGCTAAACACACATATGAGGCAGGAATAGATTTACTTATGATGT
The DNA here is from genome assembly GCF_024323335.1 of Lathyrus oleraceus. Taxonomy (NCBI): domain Eukaryota; kingdom Viridiplantae; phylum Streptophyta; class Magnoliopsida; order Fabales; family Fabaceae; genus Lathyrus; species Lathyrus oleraceus. The sequence goes on from NC_066581.1 coordinate 245,838,438, forward strand.
TTCAAGACTAGGTCGAGAATCGACCTGCTCTGATACCAAATGTAACAACCCGTATAATATATATCTAGAATAATATCATACAAGTGTTAATAATTGGTACTGATCCAACATAAGTTCATAATGGCATCAATATATATACATGTCCAAACTAAAAACATCAATGGAACATGTTATACAATAATGCCTGAACAATAAAAATTTAAGAACTATGTGCAATATCTTCATTGCACACAACTCCACAGCGGAAGATCCGAATAACTGTGTCCCTTGAAACATCCATAAACAGCTTCTACAGAATTCGACCTATAAGGAATACCTGAAAAATAACAACAATAATGGGATGAGATAATAATCTCAGCGAGTTCTCATATCCTATGGGTTCACTCGGCTCTACAGGGTTTTCTAATCAATATTCAACTCATATCCAACTCAAGTCAGCAAGGGAATGAAGACTTGAGCGATGGGGAAACTATCTCGCAATTGTATGGCAACATGCATCTGAGTTCTCATAACTCAACCACGATCATTATTCAGATCACGACGCATCAATTCCCGAACGGACTTACGTCTAAGCCAGGCCCGGTTCATGCATGCTCGTATGATTCGACTTTCGTGGTGGATATCGGGTCCTCTATAAGGCTTAATCCCCAGTTCAAGCGACCGTCACCCGTATGGGACTCTAACCCACCTTGGGTATCTTTCACCGTATGGGACTCTAAGCCACCTAGATGTCTATCTTTCCCCCATGTCCGCCATGGTTGGGGCTCAGACCCAATTGAGGCTCGAATCATTGGTCCCACATCTCAATGCTTACACGTCTAAGATACCAATAGAGATGTGTACCATCACAAAAACACACATTATGAATACATGACCGGTTCTACAATCATTGGTTCCACGAACCATAACAAAATTCATCAATCGTGGGTGACTTCATTCACCACAATACACAACAATAACATGGCATGTTCCACACAATGCGTCTCGTTCTCAATCATGGTAACAATTTGTACACGACCTCCATATAAGCGTTGTACGAATGATTACCGTCATTCAATGTTATCTAAGTCATGAACCTCACTCAAGACCTAATACCAATCCTAGGTTAAATTACTATATTCATCATGTAATTCTAACTATTAACATGTATTCAACTTAAGCATGGCATCATAATTGATTAATGGTTGGAAGAATGCATTTAAAAGCACTTAAGAAATTGATTTTGAAGTTTTAAACTTGAGTTAATCGATTGGTTGGGGAAGCCCAATCGATTGGTTCCTTTCACATTTCTGTTTTTCAAAAAAATTTGAGTGTCAATCGATTGATCCTGACTGTCAATCGATTGGTCCTGTTAAAAATTTCCAATGTTCATATATAGCAAGTTTGTGCAATCGATTGACATACAGTGTCAATCGATTGGTCCTGTGAAAATTCCATTTTTCTGCTAAACCAAAGGCTGTCAATCGATTGGTTGACAGAGGCCAATCGATTGATCCACTCACATTTTCTCATTTCACCTCACAGACACCATTTTCCTCTGTTCTACCATTTCTAACACACCATCCATTTCTTCTTCCAACAAAACTCATCATATTACATGTTCATATGTACATGTATAACAAGGATTTCAACATCATAAACACAACCATAACAAATCATGCAATCACCATAATCATGAAGAGCATATCAAGCACATGTTCATAAAAACAACAACATCAAGAGAAATATTCATCACATAGCATGGATTATTCATGATTTATCTATGATTCTACAACCCTAATCTTCTAGAACCTAGGGTTTCTAACTAGAACTCACCTTGGAGATGAAGATGGTGAAATAAATGTGGAAGTTGGTGATGAAGATGAGATGATGGTGGTGAATGTTTCCATGGCTTTCTCTTCTTCTTCCTTCCTTCATTTTCTTCTCTTCTTCCTCTTTCTCTTTCCTCTTTCTCTTTTCCCCTCTCTTTCTTTTTCCTTTATGATAACTCTCTCTTTCATTCTTACCTCTTCCTACTACTTCTTATCCTTTTCTTCTTTTCTTTTCCACCATACAAAATACTATATAATATATATAAATAATATATAATATTAAGTAGTAATATAAAATATCTCAATTGATATTTTGTCTTCCAGTACCAATTGACCAATTATCAATGTTACCAAAAATGTCATCTCTTGTACTTATTAATATTGGTCTGTATCTTTTATTAATAATTAATCTCTTCAGAGTTCACTGGTTACTCTATTGGTCCCAATTGACAACATTTAGAGCACATAGGAGTTCCAATTGTTACAACTAACAAAAGATAGAGTACACAGGAACTCAATTGATCCCAACTGACAACTAATTGAGCATTTAAGGAAATGAGTATAAGTAAACCAAACAAGCGGCCCCCTAGTTGTACTCAAGGATCGCTCGAGTCCTCGAAGTACTGTAGATAGACGACATCAACATAAGTGACACTCTTGTCCATAATAATCGCAATTCCAACTAAATATAATGGGTAATGCTTTCATATCATACGTTATATGGATACCTACCTGCTCGTCATCGCCTCTGGCCTGTTCTGCTCTAAGGAGCTTATATGTATATACCTTTTTAAGGAATTCAAACCTAGCATGTGTCCTTATGATTTTTTTTCAAAGTCCCTCATGGAATCCTCTAGGTCAACTCCCAGATAGTCTACCATCAACTCGAGTGCCTCGTATTTGCTAATCCTCCCATGATCTAGAAGTTTCCTTCTAATCAGAAGATGCAACAAACACGACACATTGTCGAATGTGATAGACATCTCACTAAACGGTAGATGAAATAACGAGGTCTTGGTATGCATATCTCCACGAATGCATTAAACATCTCGTGGTTGACTGTAACATAATCGACCTTGAAGAAGTCCTTCATCCCAGATAAGGACAAAACAGCCTGAAACTACTCGTCATTAGGTTGAGGAGAGCTAGTAATCTTTCGTCCATGGTTAATAAACTTTAGGGGATCAAGGTCATGCAGAAAAATAAATCTATGTCATAAACTTGTAATATAATAATAAACGTAATTTAAAAAGAATGAATCCAACTAATTTTACCTCTCCGTCCAAGATATGTTTGACAATATGGTCCGAGTACAGAGGCAACAATGACAACTTTATAGGGCATCATCTAAATGTATGAGGTGGCACTGGCTCGTCAGCCTCAACAACTTTAGATGGTTCTGGCTCAGCAGTCTCATTTGAGGTGGCACAAGCTCAGCATGAGGTATCTCCAGTGCTTGGGGTGGCACTGGTGCCTCAGGTACCTCCGGTGACTCGGGTACCTCTGGCGTCTGAATAGGTGAAACTTATCGCCTATGGGAAGATGAAGGCAGTGATGCGTTAGTAGCTGACACATGTCTTCTACAAGAAGAAGAAGGCGGAGAAGCATAAGCCCCAAAAGTCAATGTCTCCGCATGAATCGGGCTAGAGTGAAAATGAGCCTCATAAACCTGACTTTTCTCCCTATGGGTTGATGCATGGTGTGCAATCCTTATGTGCCTCAGTCGGTCGTCTCTATCAGCCATAATGACTGTAAGATAACCAATAGAAATGAGGAGGATAAGGGTTCTGATGTGTTTTAGAATTAATACCGTCCGAAGATGCATCTCCGGAATATTTACGAAGATACATTTCTAGAGTTTTTTAACATTAAATCAAAATTCTATTTACTAAGGGTGCATTTAGAGTGATAGAATTAAATTTTTGGCCTAACTCATCCCTACAAAACCGATTTGTAAGGTGAGGGGTGTCACTCTATATAAACTCTTTATGGGTTCTATCTTTAACCAATGTGAAATTTGGATTTTTTCCAATACGGAGATACATCTCCGAAATTTAAAAATATTTTTGTATTTTCACATGATACATTAGTAATACATATGGTGCATTAAAAAATTCTCTTATTTTTTCTATTTGCTTTTTCTCAAGTGTCTTATCAAGGTTTCATGTAAACACTACGCACTATATATTTTACTAATTTGTATAATTTCATATAACTTGTGTGATGATAATGTGTTATCGCCATTCTATATTTATTTGTGTCTGCATGTGAAAATGCATGTTATAATGCTTGTTAGAATAATATTATGTATGTTGTTTATCTATTAATGTCAAAACAACTCATATGTATAATGCACTTTTTAACCCTATGATAATAGAGTTCCTCTCTTTTTGACTTTTTATTTCTGCATCTAGGCTTGACTAGAGTCTCTTTATATGTATTATGTTACCTAGATAAGTTAAGTATTTTGGTGAAATATATGCCTTCATGTGGAATACATTTTTTCATTTAACTTTGTCTTGTGTGAAGGAAAAGGAGTGTCCACTATCTCTCGGGGCTTAGATGCATGAATAATCTATAGATTACGATACTATGTAGCACTGACACCTTTTAAGATAGGTGTGTTTGTGTCGGTGTTGATGTTTGAAATTTAAACTGATATCTGTAATTATGTTTAATTTATTTATTTTTATATTATTATCGATATCAACGTATCGTATTTTTGATGTATGTGCTACATAGTTATGACACTCTAAGTTTTACGCTAATAAGTTCAAATGTTAACCTTCTAATTGTACTCTAGGTTTTCAATCTATTCAACTTAACCATATTCACCCTTGTTTTAGATGCTACCAAATACTCGCTCAGTTCTTTAGTTTCACACTAATTATAAAATGTATTTTTTATTGCATCTTTCTCATATCACGTAAAACATATCATGGAATCATCACTTATAGACCAAGTTGAAGAGTATGTCATGTGATACGCAATCCTATATATTTTCGGATAGAACCATTTATTTTTCAGATATTTTCTAACTACAAAATATCCTTTTAGTAGTTAATTATTTGTGATAATCATAATTTAATGGATTGATATGATGATCAACTTGTATTCAAAAAGGGCGGGACAATATATAGAAGAGGATGCGGATCTAAACTTTGACTTGACTAATAGAAAATTGCAGTAAAAAGGGGCAAGTTTGGAAGACTGGACCATTTTACCATCTCTAAAGACTTGAACTCATTAATAATTAAATTAGTGGTGAAGTGTTCTGCTATTAAGTATCATATTGTCAGAAAAAAAATCATCCTCCATCTTATTACGCAATCTTATCTTGATTATCTTCATTGCTAAGAATGATCTTTCTGTAGTAGATGTAGAAACTGGAAGAGTTAAGATAAGACGAATAAGTTGATCAATCAAATAATATGTATATGTCTTCCTTGTCATTTTTAGAGCTTCACACAATTCAAACATAGTTGACAAGTTATTTAAATTTGGATGACCAACAACATCAAGATGAAAGTGTTGAAGTTGATATCTCAAATTAATTTTTTTATACTCACTAAAATGTGTAGGATAGAATTTATTTACAAGAGCACATATGTTATTCATATCAAATGCTTTGTAAATATCCTTAGGAATCAAACTATTGCTTAGCTTAAAAGCTTCATTGTTTGCTCACAAAATTTATGATTCAATTCTTACACGTATTGATCAATCAAATAATATGTATATGTATATGTCTTCCCTGTCTTTTTTAGAGCTTCACACAATTCAAACATAGTTGACAAGTTATTTAAATCTGGATGACCAACAACATCAAGATGAAAGTGTTGAAGTTGATATCTCAAATTAATTTTCTCATACTCACTAAAATTTGTAGGATAGAATTTATTTACAAGAGAACATATGTTATTCATATCAAATGCTTTGTAAATATCCTTAGGAATCAAACTATTGCTTAGCTTAAAAGCTTAATTGTTTGCTCACAAAATTTATGATTCAATTCTTACATGTATTGATCAATTGTAACACAAAAGAGATTTATTCTTAAATGTTGACCCACAGTGATGTGATTCATTTAATGACGCGCATGACCTCATGCTTTATATAAATTGCATTACAATCAGGAGAATCAATATCATATTTTTGACAAAATAATATTACATCGCTCATTTTTACCATTTTACCATCTCTAAATTTGAATTATCAATCTCGTGCAAAATTAATGTGAACTCAAATGATTTCATAAACTTATAAGCAACATTAGCATCCCCACATGTAGCACAACTTCTCTCATTTTTTCTAATATCTGCAAGAACCACACAAGTTGGATTATGCAAATTTATCATACTATAAACAGAATAAAAATGTGAGCTCAAACGTGTATCTACGTCTCATTTCAAAGTACCAATCTAATTTTTTTCCTTTACCGCTATCAAGCTCGCCAATCTCTAGAAAATGTGAAATCTCCTCAAAAATGACATTTTGAAACTCATCATGACGCTTACTAGATGAACATACAACATTGGCGATATGAGTCAAGTGTGAAAAGAAATCATGAACAAGAAAAACTTCTCTTGAAGCAGCAACCAAAGCAGGTTGTAATTTATGTGCAAAACAATGTATGTAATAAGCATAAGGATAATCCTTGATAAATAATGCTTGCAATCCATTCCACTCCCCTTTCATATTATTAGCACCATCATACCCCTGCCCACGAATATCTGAAACATTTAGACCATGTCGGGAAAAAACATCACAAGTAGAATATTTAAGAGTGATAACCATAGTGTCGTTAACATGCGCAAGCTTAAAAAATCATTCTTGAATACACTCTTTTTTATCCAAAAACCTCAAGATAATATCTATTTTCTCCCTTAAATATTCATCACAGGATTCATCAACAATTATGCAAAATTTAGAATCCCCAATCACTTCTCGAATATAATTTTTCACTTTCCTATACATGAAATGCAAAATTTCCTTTTGAATTGAATGATAGGTATACTTTGAATAATATAGAGAATTCTCTAGTACTATTTTGCAAGTTCATCATTGTATGATGCTAAGAGTTTTACCATTTCAAGAAAGTTACATATATTTTTTTATGCAAGTGATTCATCATGGCCTCTAAAAGAAAAAGCTTGAAATGCAAGCTAACAAATGGAATCAATAGAGCTCTTGAGACGAAGTCTATTTTGGATTACTTGATCGGCACACTGCTTGTTAAGAACATTTCAGATGTGGATTGATTGATTGAACAAGTATTGAGAAGATTTCAAAGCATTATTGTGAGGTGAAGAAGGGCTTCCTCCAATATGATTAAGAAAAACATATTTCTTTCTGGCACTGACCTTTCTCCATGTCTTAAATCATTTTATAGTAAACACATTAGCTTCGGGATGTCCACTGGGTTTTTTACTGAATAAGTAACAAAGTAAACAATAAGCAACATCATTAGTTGGAGAATATTCTAGCCATGAAGGAAACATTTTAAACCAAGATGCTTGAAATCGTCTTGGATATTTATATCCATTAACAGGATACTTTTCAACTTGGCATTGATATGGACCAATTAAGATAAACTTTTCGAACTTCATCTCTTTGATTTATTGGATATTCCCAAAATTGGAGATGTTTGTCGGGATCACATTCTAAACAATTGAAATTAAATTCTTCCAAGATGACTTTTTGAATCATGCGGGGTTGCTCATTTGGTTGAACTTGAATTATTTGATCACCAAAAACTTGCTCCTCAAGTGTCGATGTTGAAGTTATACAATTTTCATCTTTATCGGAAACTTTTCTTTTAAAAAATAATTCAATTGTGTTATGTTCAACCATTATATAGCTCCTAAAAATACACAAATAATCAATTACAATTTTCAAACAATCGTGTTAGAGAGTCTGGGGGAGTCGGGAGCACCAATGGGACTAGGGGTGTGCCAAAAAACTGGTTCACAAGAACCACTTTTAAAAATATGGTGCACCTATTTTAAAAGCCCATATTATTTGATTTAAAAACTAGCTCATATCCATTTTATTAAAACCATAAAAAACCAATATCCACTTTTTAAAACCAATATACGACTGGTTAAGAACATTTCAGATGTGGATTGATTGATTGAACAAGTATTGAGAAGATTTCAAAGCATTATTGTGAGGTGAAGAAGGGCTTCCTCCAATATGATTAAGAAAAACATATTTCTTTCTGGCACTGACCTTTCTCCATGTCTTAAATCATTTTATAGTAAACACATTAGCTTCGGGATGTCCACTGGGTTTTTTACTGAATAAGTAACAAAGTAAACAATAAGCAACATCATTAGTTGGAGAATATTCTAGCCATGAAGGAAACATTTTAAACCAAGATGCTTGAAATCGTCTTGGATATTTATATCCATTAACAGGATACTTTTCAACTTGGCATTGATATGGACCAATTAAGATAAACTTTTCGAACTTCATCTCTTTGATTTATTGGATATTCCCAAAATTGGAGATGTTTGTCGGGATCACATTCTAAACAATTGAAATTAAATTCTTCCAAGATGACTTTTTGAATCATGCGGGGTTGCTCATTTGGTTGAACTTGAATTATTTGATCACCAAAAACTTGCTCCTCAAGTGTCGATGTTGAAGTTATACAATTTTCATCTTTATCGGAAACTTTTCTTTTAAAAAATAATTCAATTGTGTTATTGATCGGTCACCATTTCCATTGAATTCCCGCCGTTAATCCGACGTATTTTCATCACTCTGGTAAGATTTATGTTTGTTTTTAGTTGCATTTGAGTCAAGTATCAAGTTTTGTTGGTTTGGTATTACATTACATTCGATTACGAGTTTAAGTCAAAAAGACCTCGTTTATGCTTCGTTTGGGTAGTGTCATTGTTCCAGGTTCAAAAGCAAGAATGGTGAAGTTCGGGACACTCTGAAGGACGAAAATATGACAGAACAGCAGGTCAACACGGCCACCCGTGTGCCACCACACGGCCGTGTTGTTGGTCAAGCAGAGAAAAAGACGAAGCAGAAAACAGGGATCAACACGGGCACCCGTGTGTACACACACGGCCGTGTTGATTAAAACAGTGCATCTACACGGGCACCCGTGTGTAGGGACACGGCCCGTGTTGTTGCTACTGTAACAAATGCTGAAATAAATTAATGCAGGAGAAAAAACACGGGCGCCCGTGTGTACACACACGGCCGTGTTGATTGCACGCAGCCTGGAAAACCTAATTTTGCATTGTGAACCGATTCTTCTCATTAAGGGAAGTATGGACCTTTTGCTTGGAGAGGAGGCATCTGAAACTATAAGAAGGCTTGGAAGAGAAAGAAAAAAGGACCTTTTGACAGACGAACGAAAGCATTACAGTGGAGAAGAGAGCGAATACAACGGATTCGAAGACGGCGAGATTCAACGGTAGCCACCATTGAAGATCAAATTCTCCTAATTCTTTGTAATGTCAAATCTTTACTTTATGAGTTCTTTAAGTACTATGAGAGGCTAAACCCCCTGATGCTAGGGGGGTGGTCCTGATGTTATCGTATGTATGAATCTGAACCGATAATTTCCTGATTTCTATGTTAAGTATTTCAATTTAATTGTGTGATGTTATTATGCTTTTGTATCGGACAAATACAAATTAATCTATGACTTCCAATAACAGGACTGTGATTGGTAGGGTTTTCACACAATTAGGTTTATGAATGCATCATCTAGGACTAGTAACTTTCGTAAATCACCGTAAACCTTGATATTTTGTATGATTAAAACCAACGATTAATTAAATGGACATTTAAGTAATAATTGGTAGTTTAATAGTTTCTTCCTTAAGGACTTAAGTAAGAGCATTCTGAGGTTAGGTGATTGAAGGCTTCATAGGCAGTAAGGAAATTGGAACGGAATTCATAACCGGGTAACTCAACCACTCACCCTAGCATCCTTTATCTTAATCTATTCTTGTTATCAATTTTGTGTTTACTATTCTAAATTCCAAAACAAACCAACCATTATCTTTTTGTTTGAATAGAATCGAATTGAAATAAGTAATTCCTACGCAATCCTCGAGATTGATACTGGGAAATAAACTCCCTATTACTACATCGGTGAAAAGAGTACACTTGCTATTTTTCCGATCAAGTTTTTGGCGCCGTTGCCGGGGATTGCCAAACTACATATTTTAATTTTCATTCTATCGAAATTTTGTTGCTCGCCAACCAAAATTTTATCTGTGACAATTTTGTTATTCAATTTTAATCTTTGTCTAACTTGTTTATGCGAGGTAAGTCCTCAGCTGATTTTCATTTTGACGCAGAACCAGAGAGAACATTGCGGGCAAAGCTCAGAGAAGCTAGAAGAAAGAAACTGGCAAACTCTGACAGCGAAGAACCGGACACACCGAGAACACCAGCTTCTGTTCACTCCGAAAAATCTGAGTCAAACACAGATTCCCATCCAGACACTGTTAATATGGCTGCAGACCCACCTCCACCAGAAAGACTTTTAGGTGACTATGGCAGACAGAATAATCCAGCAGTGCGGTTGACCATTGTGAATCAACCTGTTAATGTTGCTCACTTCCAGTTGCACCCGTCTACTATCCGCCAGTTAGAAAGCAAACCTTTTGCAGGAAAGATCAATGAGGATGCAAACAAGCATCTGCAGAGGTTTCTGACTATGACTACATCATTGAAAATTGATGGGCATTCTGAGGAAGCAAAGAGATTGGTCATGTTTCCATTCACGTTATCTGAGGACGCTGAGGAATGGTTTTATTCCCTACCTGCAGGAAGCATTACTACATGGCAACAAATGGAAACAGCATTCTTGAATGAGTATTTTCCTGCTTCTGTGTATATCCGTAAGAGGTATGACATTGTGAATTTTAAACAGAAAGAAGGAGAGACACTTGGAGATGCCTACAAAAGATTCAAAAGATGTTTAGTTGCATGTCCTACACATAATCTGGATGAAACTGAACAAATGCAGAATTTTGTGAATGGGCTGAAGATGAGAACTAAGCAACTCATTGATACAGCTGCTGGTGGCTCGTCTAATTTTTCTACAGCAACCGGTATCAAAAAAATCATCGAAGCTATTGCAGCAAATGAGCATTTGGAATTGTATGACCGTACTGTAAATCAGCCGGAGGGAAAAATTGACTTGAAATTAGCAAATCAGGTAGTGAAAATGGAAGACCAGATTGCTGCTGAGGTTGAAAGGAGATTGAAAGCTATGAATTTAGGTACCCAGACTGTTGCTCAAGTTCATCCGGTTCCGACCATGATTTGTGAAATTTGTAGTGGACCACACTTTGCCATGCATTGTGTTGCAACCGCAGAACAAGTGCAAGCTATAAATTACCTGAGGCAGAATAATCCCTATTCAAATACATATAATCCGGGGTGGAAAAATCATCCTAATTTCTCTTGGAAAGATCAGCAACAGGTACCTCAGAAGGCAGATTGGGAGATTGCAATTGAAAAGATGGCAGCTCAAAATATGCAATTTGAAGAAGAGACTAGAAACAATCAGAAAAACACCACAGCCTCCCTAAGGAATCTCGAAGTTCAGCTGGGGCAGATAGCACAACAACTGTCAAGTTCTAGAACACCAGGTTCCCTACCAAGTGAAACAGTGCAAAATCCGAGAGGTCAGGAGAATGTTAACATTGTCACGACGACAGAGAAAGAGGTTGCTAAGAAGAAAAAAATTATATCACCGAGCGAGCCGACTAAAGAAGAAACTACAAAAGGAACTAAACCGGTGATTAAGTTGCCCTACCCTCAGAGAGTGACAAAGAAGGAACCTAGTGAGTCAGACTTCGAGAAATTCATAAAAATGTTTAAAACGATTGAGGGTCATATGACTTTGTTTGAAGCACTTGAAAGGATGCCCATGTACAAGAAATTCGTGGAAGAGGTAATGGCTGAAAAGAAACCAACCACTGAAGAACAGGTATCTGGTAAGGAACAATATAATGCAAACTCCCTGGAGCATAACATTCCTAACAAACAAAAGGATCCAGGAACCGTCACAGTACCGTGCACAATCAAAGAAAGAACCTTCAAAAAGGTACTAATAGATTCGGGAGCCAGTGTGAACCTGATGCCATTATCGGTCTATCACAGGTTGGGTATTAAAAATATTAGTGATATAAAGACCAATCTGAAGTTTGCGGATCACTCAAGGAAAGATGCATATGGTATAGCTGCAGATGTGCTGGTAACAATAGCGGACTTGACTTTCCCAGTTGATTTTGTAATCCTAGACATACCTGAAGACAATGAGGCAACCATTATTCTGGGTCGACCTTTCATGAAGACGAGTCGATGCAAGCTCGACATGGATAAGTGCACGCTAACCTTGAAAGTTCACAACAAGGAAATAACATTGAATGCTATTGAAAATCAGGAGATGGAAGAAAATACAAAATCTCAGTATCAAGTAGGCTTAATCAAGACATTGAATACTATCAAAGGCTCACCACTGCCAGTAGCCACCCGAAATGGAAAGATTCCTAACACTGAAAGGATAGTTAAAAAGGAATCGTGGTACAAAGGAGTCCACACTGATAAAAGAGACAATTTCCGTGTTGTAGACAAGAGGTGCAACAAGGTTTTGAACCTGAAATACCCCCCATGATCAGGGAAATGAACCGTCGAGCCATGCGACGTTAAACGAAGCGCTTCGTGGGAGGCAACCCACGCGTTTGATTTCTAATTTATTTCGTTTTTATTTTTTTGGTGTGTGCGAAAATTTTGTGTAGGGGAGGAGGAGAATTAAAAGGGCAAAGTCACAAACACCTCCAAGTGGAAGGAAATTACACAAGTGCATTAAACCAACAGTAGTCGCTGTGAGTCCCCTTAGTATCTGGATTTAAACATTGAGGTCAATGTTTAGTTCAGGTGTGGGGGGGTTTTCCTTTCATGTTTTATTTCCATCGCTTTTGTTTTTGTTTGTTTTCGTTGTTTACTTGTGTGTACAGAGTGATGAGAAATGGTTGGACGAATCCGGGATCAATGGTAGTGGATGAATGACACCCCTCATACTTATTCTGATATGGCACCCCGGAAGTTGATGCAACCATGAGAAGGTAAAGTCGGACACAATTTGGTGACACTAGACCAAGAGAGCGGTATGGAAAGACCAAGTCAGGAAAGAACCACATAATACGAAGAGACTTCAGAGCTTGCAAGCTAACCAACATGGTGAGATCACAAAAGGCCAAACACGAAATATCAACATGAGAGTTCAGCCAGGTATAACTTTATCACTCTGATTTTGCGTATGTTCTGTTGACACGTCACAGCATGACAACACACACTGAGGCAAGTTGTTTGTTTAGCCAGGGCCTTTCTAGCCATCCCTATATGTATGTTTCCCTTCGTAAAACCCCGTTGAGCCTTAGCCATTTGTTCATTGTAAACCCCATGCTAACGTCAAGCATTATTCCTCATAAATCCATGTTAACTTTTAATTATCCATTCCCTTTTGTGTCATAACTCGGTATGATTGTGTGAATTGCAAGATGTGCAATGAAAATAAGTTTGGGGTGAAAATTTTGAAAGGGAAGGCAAGTGCATAAGATGAGATCATACAAAAAGAAAAACAGTATGTATGTCCTTTATAAGAAAAAAAAAATAAGAAAAGAAAAAAAATGCACTTGCCGAGACCTTAGAGATATGAAAGGCTCGGAAAGAGAAAAAAAAAGAAAATAAGAAAAGAAAAAATGCACTTGCCGAGACCTTAGAGAGATATGAAATGCTCGGAAAGTTGAGTAGAAAAAGAGTCAAAAGAGTTTTTACCCCAAAAATATATGTGATGCACAGGAAAAGAAGAAAAAGTACACAATATGATTACCGAGTTCAAAACCCTTTGTACCCATTTTTTTGTTTATCCCACCGTACCCAAGCCCCGTTACAACCTAAAAAGACCTCAAAAAGTGTGTGAAATCTGCTGTGGTAATGACATTAGAATGTGTTCAAAGTTAAGAGTCTGATACTGTATACTGTGCTGTGAGTGTACACACCTAACCCCGAGAGATATTGTGAGTGAGTGAAAAGCTTGCAGGTGAAGAGGTTTCTGATGTGGAAATATGGTAAACTGCCTGAATTGGAGAGACCTGAAACTCGATTGGAAAGGAAGAACACAAATGGTGAAAGACTAGGTTGCATTGTGGAAAACGAATTCGGAGGTGACCTTTGTTTGGACTCAATACATCACTTGAGGACAAGCAATGAGACAAGTTTGGGGTTGTGATCGGTCACCATTTCCATTGAATTCCCGCCGTTAATCCGACGTATTTTCATCACTCTGGTAAGATTTATGTTTGTTTTTAGTTGCATTTGAGTCAAGTATCAAGTTTTGTTGGTTTGGTATTACATTACATTCGATTACGAGTTTAAGTCAAAAAGACCTCGTTTATGCTTCGTTTGGGTAGTGTCATTGTTCCAGGTTCAAAAGCAAGAATGGTGAAGTTCGGGACACTCTGAAGGACGAAAATATGACAGAACAGCAGGTCAACACGGCCACCCGTGTGCCACCACACGGCCGTGTTGTTGGTCAAGCAGAGAAAAAGACGAAGCAGAAAACAGGGATCAACACGGGCACCCGTGTGTACACACACGGCCGTGTTGATTAAAACAGTGCATCTACACGGGCACCCGTGTGTAGGGACACGGCCCGTGTTGTTGCTACTGTAACAAATGCTGAAATAAATTAATGCAGGAGAAAAAACACGGGCGCCCGTGTGTACACACACGGCCGTGTTGATTGCACGCAGCCTGGAAAACCTAATTTTGCATTGTGAACCGATTCTTCTCATTAAGGGAAGTATGGACCTTTTGCTTGGAGAGGAGGCATCTGAAACTATAAGAAGGCTTGGAAGAGAAAGAAAAAAGGACCTTTTGACAGACGAACGAAAGCATTACAGTGGAGAAGAGAGCGAATACAACGGATTCGAAGACGGCGAGATTCAACGGTAGCCACCATTGAAGATCAAATTCTCCTAATTCTTTGTAATGTCAAATCTTTACTTTATGAGTTCTTTAAGTACTATGAGAGGCTAAACCCCCTGATGCTAGGGGTGGTCCTGATGTTATCGTATGTATGAATCTGAACCGATAATTTCCTGATTTCTATGTTAAGTATTTCAATTTAATTGTGTGATGTTATTATGCTTTTGTATCGGACAAATACAAATTAATCTATGACTTCCAATAACAGGACTGTGATTGGTAGGGTTTTCACACAATTAGGTTTATGAATGCATCATCTAGGACTAGTAACTTTCGTAAATCACCGTAAACCTTGATATTTTGTATGATTAAAACCAACGATTAATTAAATGGACATTTAAGTAATAATTGGTAGTTTAATAGTTTCTTCCTTAAGGACTTAAGTAAGAGCATTCTGAGGTTAGGTGATTGAAGGCTTCATAGGCAGTAAGGAAATTGGAACGGAATTCATAACCGGGTAACTCAACCACTCACCCTAGCATCCTTTATCTTAATCTATTCTTGTTATCAATTTTGTGTTTACTATTCTAAATTCCAAAACAAACCAACCATTATCTTTTTGTTTGAATAGAATCGAATTGAAATAAGTAATTCCTACGCAATCCTCGAGATCGATACTGGGAAATAAACTCCCTATTACTACATCGGTGAAAAGAGTACACTTGCTATTTTTCCGATCAGTTATGTTCAACCATTATATAGCTCCTAAAAATACACAAATAATCAATTACAATTTTCAAACAATCGTGTTAGAGAGTCTGGGGGAGTCGGGAGCACCAATGGGACTAGGGGTGTGCCAAAAAACTGGTTCACAAGAACCACTTTTAAAAATATGGTGCACCTATTTTAAAAGCCCATATTATTTGATTTAAAAACTAGCTCATATCCATTTTATTAAAACCATAAAAAACCAATATCCACTTTTTAAAACCAATATACGACTGGTTAAGAACATTTCAGATGTGGATTGATTGATTGAACAAGTATTGAGAAGATTTCAAAGCATTATTGTGAGGTGAACAAGGGCTTCCTCCAATATGATTAAGAAAAACATATTTCTTTCTGGCACTGACCTTTCTCCATGTCTTAAATCATTTTATAGTAAACACATTAGCTTCGGGATGTCCACTGGGTTTTTTACTGAATAAGTAACAAAGTAAACAATAAGCAACATCATTAGTTGGAGAATATTCTAGCCATGAAGGAAACATTTTAAACCAAGATGCTTGAAATCGTCTTGGATATTTATATCCATTAACAGGATACTTTTCAACTTGGCATTGATATGGACCAATTAAGATAAACTTTTCGAACTTCATCTCTTTGATTTATTGGATATTCCCAAAATTGGAGATGTTTGTCGGGATCACATTCTAAACAATTGAAATTAAATTCTTCCAAGATGACTTTTTGAATCATGCGGGGTTGCTCATTTGGTTGAACTTGAATTATTTGATCACCAAAAACTTGCTCCTCAAGTGTCGATGTTGAAGTTATACAATTTTCATCTTTATCGGAAACTTTTCTTTTAAAAAATAATTCAATTGTGTTATGTTCAACCATTATATAGCTCCTAAAAATACACAAATAATCAATTACAATTTTCAAACAATCGTGTTAGAGAGTCTGGGGGAGTCGGGAGCACCAATGGGACTAGGGGTGTGCCAAAAAACTGGTTCACAAGAACCACTTTTAAAAATATGGTGCACCTATTTTAAAAGCCCATATTATTTGATTTAAAAACTAGCTCATATCCATTTTATTAAAACCATAAAAAACCAATATCCACTTTTTAAAACCAATATACGACTGGTTAAGAACATTTCAGATGTGGATTGATTGATTGAACAAGTATTGAGAAGATTTCAAAGCATTATTGTGAGGTGAACAAGGGCTTCCTCCAATATGATTAAGAAAAACATATTTCTTTCTGGCACTGACCTTTCTCCATGTCTTAAATCATTTTATAGTAAACACATTAGCTTCGGGATGTCCACTGGGTTTTTTACTGAATAAGTAACAAAGTAAACAATAAGCAACATCATTAGTTGGAGAATATTCTAGCCATGAAGGAAACATTTTAAACCAAGATGCTTGAAATCGTCTTGGATATTTATATCCATTAACAGGATACTTTTCAACTTGGCATTGATATGGACCAATTAAGATAAACTTTTCGAACTTCATCTCTTTGATTTATTGGATATTCCCAAAATTGGAGATGTTTGTCGGGATCACATTCTAAACAATTGAAATTAAATTCTTCCAAGATGACTTTTTGAATCATGCGGGGTTGCTCATTTGGTTGAACTTGAATTATTTGATCACCAAAAACTTGCTCCTCAAGTGTCGATGTTGAAGTTATACAATTTTCATCTTTATCGGAAACTTTTCTTTTAAAAAATAATTCAATTGTGTTATGTTCAACCATTATATAGCTCCTAAAAATACACAAATAATCAATTACAATTTTCAAACAATCGTGTTAGAGAGTCTGGGGGAGTCGGGAGCACCAATGGGACTAGGGGTGTGCCAAAAAACTGGTTCACAAGAACCACTTTTAAAAATATGGTGCACCTATTTTAAAAGCCCATATTATTTGATTTAAAAACTAGCTCATATCCATTTTATTAAAACCATAAAAAACCAATATCCACTTTTTAAAACCAATATATGACTGGTTAGTCCACTTTTCAAACATAATGTGTTTTGCTTTGCTTTCTCTTTGTTTTTTGTTCATAAGTTACAATTAAGATTATGTATATCTAATAAAAAAAAGTCATAAATATTATTTTTTATGATAAGATAAAAAATAGACATTAATTACCTTTTTTTGAACAGAGCTTTGTGTTTAAACTCATGGTCTAAGAATAATGAAATTATATGATTACTGAGTTGTTATTTTAGCATCTTTTTTTAACTTAATTCATTCATTAGACTCATATGTTTCTTCTGAAAAATCTCTTCCGTAAAATGAAAGAGAATATGGGTGGAGTCATGAAAATGGTAACTATAAAATACTATACAGAGAGAAAGATAGAGAGAGAGAGAGCAATTTATTGAGAAGGTGTGAAACAAAAAAGAATAATGTATATATGAGAGATGATTCTCTCTCTCTCTCTCTCTCTCTCTCTCTCTCTCTCTCTCTCTCTCTCTCTCTCTCTCTCTCTCTCTCTCTCTCTCTCTCTCTCTCTCTCTCTCTCTCTATATATATATATATATATATATATATATATATATATATATATATATATATATATATATATATATATATATATATATTAACATTTCTTCTTCGTAGACGAATAGTGATTGATTTCAAAAGTGGTTGGATATAGTTAAAAAGTTGTTGGATTGAAAACTAAGTTTGAGGGAAATTTGGTCCAAACAAAAAGTGATTTTTTTAGTGCAAACCGGTTTTGTCAAAGTGATTTTAAAAACCAAACTAGTCTATATATTTAGTTCAATTTCGTTGGGAGACATTACATCTCAACCTAAAACCTTAAGGTATTAGATAAATGAGTCATCTCTCTTATAAATCCAACATTTCACTCATTCATAGACGATGTGGTACTTTAACCATTCACACTTGTCCCCAACATTCTCCCCCACAAGTGTAAGTCCCCAACATCCTATGACAGAATCCAACACTGGATTTAGCTCCCGCTCCCCCATAAAGCCGAACCACGACTCTGATACCACTGTTGGGGAGTCCGGGAGAGTCAGGAGCATCAACGGGATTAATGCTCCGGGACAACAAGAGAGGGAGACACCACATCTCAACCAAAAACCTTAAGGTGTTAGATAAATGAGTCATCTCTCTTATAAATCCAACATTACATCCATCCATAAGCGATGTGAGACTTCTTCTACATGTATATTTTCAACCACCCCAACAATCTCCGCCTTGATTGAAAATAATACATAAATTTTCATTGTCTTCACCGACAATCATACTCAATCATAAAGAGTATCAACATGTATATTTTCAATCATTCCCATTAAATCAATCACGCCTAAATCTAATAAAATCAAGCTAAATCTAGAATATAAGGTGGAAAAAAACAGCCCAACACCAAGTAATCTTTGACCGTGCAAAAAAATGCATTGGATTCTATTGAAAATGTTCCAACAATCCAACTAAATCTGAAATAAACATAGAAATTCTTAGAATCATTACATCATCATCATAAATAAGAATAAAGCATTTAACAAACAGTGAACAAAATCGTCAAAGCCCCCGTCAAAATCGTTTTCGAAGCTCAACTGTTATCGAACTCGAAGTCGTGAGTAAATATGTCAGCATCGTCGAAGTTGTGAACAAACAATGTCGTCACATACCCCATCGTTGCCCTATAGAAGTAATATGTGGTGTAGTAATATCAGTAATAAATTGTGAATGAAGTCATCGAAGTCGTCGTTAAAACCGTTGTCGAAACTGTTATCGAACTTAAAGTCGTGAACAAAAATGTAGTCACCGTTGAACTTATGAACAAACGACACCTCCGTCGTGCGCTGCAGTCTCCAGAAATAATGTATAAGTGTGGTGGTGACTTGGTTAGTGAATGTGGTAGAAGAAAAAAATGAAAAGATTTCTTTTTATTTTACTTTTATAAGTGAAATTGAAATGTTGGAAAAGTATAAGAGGTAACGCATGAAATTTGCTTTGATTTTTTTTAGTATTATTAAATTCAAAATGACGTCGTTTTGATATATAAAAAAAATGAGGGTTGCAGCTGCTCTGCCCACACCCTTGTAGATCTGCCACTAATTTTATCAAGGATAATAATACTTAATAAAAAGTTATAATACTTGATAAAATGATGTATTTTATCAAGGATCGTAACCTTTGAAACAACATCATTTAGTCTATAAATGAATTATTTCATATTAAAAAAACATATCAATTCGAACTCTAATCTTCCTTGTTTAAATTTCATTTTTTTTTTACATTTGAGTTTTCATTTATCTTGTGCAAATTTGAAGTAAGCTAAATTATCTTGAATATTCCTGGGTGTAGACTCTGAAAAAAATTGAGAGTGCTTGAAATACTATTAGGAAAGTACTTATATGCATGATTCCAATTTTGATCCATTTAACTTGAAACAATTTCTAACAACCTAATAGCATCTCAAATAATCGCAATCAAAGATTTTGTTTCAAGCACCAAAGTGATTAACCGAGACTTCGTGAAGTTTGGTCGTTTTGATAGGACAAATTTCATTCATTGAAGATTCTTTATGTATTAGATCCTGAATTGACACCAATTCCATAATCGAAAAAAGATGATTCTGAAAAACTCAGGAAATTACGCAAAAAACGAAAGGAGGATAAATTGTTGTGTCGTGGACACATTCTAAACACAGTATTCAATCGTTTCTACGATCTCTACACGGACAACCAATCGACAAGAGAAATCTAGAATGCACTTGAATTCAAACGCACATGTGAGCATGCGAGAGAATTTTGCTAGAAAGTGTGGATTGAAGCCACAACGACATTTGATCATTTTGTAACTAAATAGAGAACTTGGCATTTACGGTACATGTGTGACGAGCTTCATCGTTAAGAAATTGAGGTGGATTGAGCGTGCAAACAACGAGATCAATGAGATTGTGAGCATTGATGCATGGTTCGACTTATTGACGTCAGTGCACGATCTTAAGCAAAAATTACAGGCGGCATGATTCCTCAATCACAATCAACACTATCAATGCCAGAGTTGTGGATATTTTAGCTGAAGACAGAGATGACGCCAGTAAAGGAATTACCGCAGTCATGGATCACTAACTAATAGGAGTGTTCAAAACCGAATCAACCCAATAGAAAACCACAAACTAAACCAAACTAAAATCACAAAAAACCGCAATTGATTTGGATGTGTTTGAACCATTTTTTAATAAAACCGTGCAGTTTGGTTTGATTTGCAGATTGTATTTTGGAAACCAAATTAAACCAAATCAAATTACATTATATTACAACCCAAATTTCACTTATCCCACATGCAACTCAAAATTCAAACTTATTATGCGTTAACCTTACAAATATTCTCTTACTCACACTTAGGGTTTGAGTTCAACCTTCTCAAATTTGTCCTTGTAGTATCGCACATTCTTCTCATCTTCTTTATCATATGTCTCACATCTTCTACTCTAATCTCTCAAGTCTTACGTTCTTTACTTTCCATCTTCTCATTTTTATGTTATTGATTTCTCTTCCAATTATGTTTTTATCGCATATTTCTTCTCTAATCTCGCATCTCTTATTTTCTTTCTTTTTCATCTAATCACTCATCTTCTTCGCTTTTTCTTTTTTATTATAATATTTTAATATTATTTTATACAACTATTTTATGTTTTTTATCCCACTTTTATCTAGTCTTATTTTTGTATATTGAATGAGAAGTTTTTTGTTTAAATATGATGAATTTTGTTGTTATTTGATAAATATGAATGACTAAACACAAAGTCATGTTATTATCTATAGATATTTGTATGATTCAATAAAAATCTTGTGAAAATTTATGTTTTTTATTCCACTTTTATCTAATCTTATTTTTGTATATTGAATGAGAAGTTTTTATTTAAATAAGATGAATTTTGTTGTTATTTGATAATGTTTGAATGACTAAACACAATGTTATGATATTCTCGATAAAAGTTATGTTATTCTGAATAGGATGTGTATAATTCAATTTGAAAGTTATGGTATTCCGTATTTTTTTTTGGAGTAACTGAATTTTGATTTGTTAAAAATTGGTTACAATCCCTAGCAACAGTTTGCATTTATAGTTGCAAACATAACTGATCCTAGCTTAACTGAATAATATTAGATACATTTCTATTCAATTTGAAAGGCTCTTCTAAACATTTGATCAAATGCAACTCAATTAAATGCAATTAAGTTTAATGGATTTTGAGTTGATATAAGTTAAAAATTTCTAAGAAAAATATGGAATTTATTTAATGCAAGGTATAACTTGATATAGTCAAAAATAGAATAAAAAACTAAAAATATTTATTAATTTAAACATGAAAATTATTTAATTAAATATTAGATACAAAATAAGCATTCCTAAACAAACAATTTGTTAGCAGCTCTTCAGAAAGAGAATGGGAGTAAAACTACAGGAAAGAGACTTAAATCGGTTGAGCGATTCGGCCATATAGTGAACTGCTTATTAAAAGAAAATGCTTTTTAATAATTATGAATGAGTTGCCCATGTCGGCCATTTAGTGAACCCTGACAACCAGTATAGTCAAGGACTGTAGAATTAGTCTTCAAATCTAGAAACTTAAGTCTTTAGAATTCATTATTTTATGTTGATGATGATGAAGTTGGTAAAAATTTATGTCATTACAAACAAAATCGTAATAATTTTTTTAAAGCACAACCATGAAACATGACCAAAAACAGCCAGCCCCTTTTAACATGTTATACTATTCAACAAATCATTGCTCCCATTGAACACGATCTCACAGCATAAGATCACTTCTGTTTCTCATTTACCTTTTTCTTTTTTATACAATTATAACGCATTTTTATATGGGAAAACTTTTGGGCAGTGACAGAGTTTGGGGGTAAAATCAAACCTACCCATCCCAAACTTTAATAAGCCTAAATCCTCCCATCTTTCCAAAAGGATATAGCAAATGTTCACTGCAGAAGCTAGCAAACAGTTCGCCCATAACATATCGAGGCAATATAGAGATTCTTGGCCCATTTTTCCTGCAAAATCATCACGTAGGATATTAATACTTGATGAAAAAAACCCAAAAGAGATAGTAGCAATAGCACACACCACAGAAAAATCAGACATGAGGCAACAACCAGGATTTTAAAATTAGAGATTTTAACTGATCATTCTCAACAATGAGCAATCATATGCTCAACTACAACTCTCCGCTAAGATTAACAATTAATATTGGAAGACAGGAAAAAAATACAATCAAGTTAGATGTTACTAAGTTGTGAGAAAGAAAAACGAATAGGGGAAAAATAGCAGTGGCACAGAAGAGAGTAAGGACTTCTTCCCCTTAGCTGTGAAGAGAGTCAAGGGGAAGAACTGGAATCGTTTTTATACTCCTTTCCCAGCCCTTATTCCTTGCATCAACAAGTAATCCCAAATAAAAGAAAAGTCACTTGGCTGATTCAACAAGGGAAAAAGGACACACCTCATACAAACAGCTTAGGTACACAATTAATATCAGTAACCACCAGATACTCTCAGGCATGCTAAAAAGGGGTTCCAAACACCAGGCATGCTAAAACTGCACAAATCTCAACTTATAATAGGGCACAATGAATGCAATTATACCTTTACATGGGTGCTAGGAAAAGCAGATGTTCTCAGAGTCTCTTGAGTTTCATCAAGTAATTTGCGTTTCGGTATGCTCAGTATGAAGGCTGCCTGATCATTAGTAGCAGCCATAGAAGTGATCCGGTAATTATTCTCCCATCGTCGATGAATTCCTTCACTTGGATACAAAAAGTCAAGCTCCACAACCTTGAATCACCAAATGAGATATTGAGTATGTTATTGTTAAAAAAATCCAAACATGACCAAAAATCATTGTTAAAAAGGTTGTATACCTGATCAGAATACCCAGCATTCCTGGACATTACAACACCCCATCGGCTGCCAGCAGTAGTCATGGAGGTAACATGGAATCCTTCTTTCCACTTCTTGTTTATCCATTTAAAAGGAAAGGAATCACTCACTTTGTAGGACTGTTGTGTATAAGGAGTTCCTGCACAGCAAAGACTCTACCATAAGATAATAAATAATGAGTCGTATATTTCGAAGAATAGTCAATGTTTTTCTCATCCCGGAGAAGTTAACCGAGGTAAAGACAACAGGCACCCCCCTTGATTAAACAATTTGAAAGTTGTCAGTTTCTAAAACTAATTGAGTTGTTTACAAGGAAGTGTTGTCTCATTGGTTTATTTATGCCAAGACTGTCGGATGTCTCCAAAATGAACTAGGTACAAATTGAATCACATAAATGGGAAAGCAGATTGAACATGGAGAGAATCATTTTTTCTTTATAATAATTTTATAATTTCATAAAAAGGTATACAATGTCTAAGTGGGCCAAGGAGGCTGAAAAACAAAAAGGTGGCTTCTTAGAACCTGAGAAAACTTAGGTCAGGCTTCTTTATAGGACCAAATGAGTCCCAGATTGCACCTATGAACCTTGTCATCCATGTTAATACAAGGTAGCGGTTAAATTGGTATAAAAATGGCAAAACACTTGCAGTGTATTATTACAACTTTGCAGTGCTTCTCTTCACACACAACTTAAATGGCATAGCAACCATAAAAGAACAAAGAAAAAACAGTAGAGATGAACCACCCAGAAAAAATTTATAAAAAAAAACAAACATCGAAAAATATCTATGACTAGGGCAAAAATGGCAAAGGTGATTGTAATATTGACAATGGTAGGCAAGGTACAACAATACCTCAATAATAAATAGTACATAAAAATGATTGAGGCAATAAGAGGAAAAAAAGAGTGGAAAGGTGATGGTTAGTGACAATGATAGGCAAGATACTACAATTCCTTAATAATAAATAGTACATAAAAATGGTTGAGACAATATGAAGAGAGCAAAAAGGAGTGGGGTATACATCATAAATCTATAAATGTTGCAAAAGAGTGTAATGATCAAACCTTTGGACATGACAACCAAGGAACTGCCATTAACTGCACCAGCTATTGAGCTGATATAGTAATTTTTTTCCCATTGCTCCATAATCCAATCCTGAGGGATCATCAAAATAGCAGCAGCCAAACATCAATTATTTCGTTCATAAAGTTTGTTTGTAGAAAATGAAATATGGGGATCGGGGAAAGAAAAGGCCAACCTTGTGCAGGAAGACAGGTGATAGCTCGTAAACCTGGGAAGAAAAACCTGTTCCTGCATCCATGATTAGAGCCCACAAATTTGCTGAAGAGGCCACACAGCTTATATATAACCCATCCTCAATACCCTTGTCTACGTGCTGCCCAAGCCTATTGTCAGCTACGTTGTAATGATATCTGCAACACAAGAAAGTGTTACTTAAACCAAGCAAAATAGAGAGACTACTAAATGAATAAGCAACACATACAAATATACAATGAGCAATCAATTCTCTGTATACTCCTTTAAAGACAGGTCCCTTACCATGCACCAGCAATTACACAGTATGTTTAAATTATTATAGAGCATTGTCATGAGATAAGTACAATGTTCAATCAAAATCTATAAATTTCAAGATCAGGTACATCAATTAAACTAGTTAATAAGTTTGAAAATTAGTAGATATTAGATATTCCCGAATAAAATGGTTAGTTATTGGTGGTCATATCAGTATAATCATTAGTAGAGATTAAGAGATGTTTGAAGGATATGAATCATGGATGGTTTATCTTTAATAGAATTACGGATATGAACCATGATTGAGATTTGTTACATCAGAATAACAGTGGCCAGGTTGTAAAAGAGAAATTCATGGAGAAGTATTCATCATAGTAGAATTACGGATATGAACCATGATTGAGATTTGTTACATCAGAATAACAGTGGCCAGGTTGTAAAAGAGAATTTCATGGAGAAGTATTCATCATATACTATTCTATGTAATCAATATAATAGTTCATTTTGTCTGATTGTTTTCTATCAATTCCACATTGCCCTTTCCTGGGTTACTAACAAATTGATCCACCCTGCCAGACAGTTGTTGGAAAGAAATGGAGTATGCAGCAGTGTTTTCGAAGGAGATAGCAGACAACCATGTATCACAGCCTCATTTGTAAAAGGTTGTAAAAGGGAAATTCATGGGGAAGTATTTATCATATACTATTCTATGTAATCAATATAATAGTTCATTTTGTCTGATTGTTTCTATCAATTCCGCATTGCCCTTTCCTGGGTTACTAACAAATTGATCCACCCTGCCAGACAGTTGTGGGAAAGAAATGGAGTATACAGCAGTGTTCTCGAAGGAGGTAGCAAACAACCATGTATCACAGCCTCGTTTGGGGAAGTCTAACATTTCTATACTTAAGCATATGCTACATTTGTAGGAGTCTAACATTTCTATACTAGAGCATATGCTACATTTATAGGAGTCTAACATTTCTATACTAGAGCATATGCTACATTGGTTAATGCAGATGCACGGGATTGTTCTTGTGAATGATAACCCTTTGAAGGGAATGTGATGCATCTTCTAGTAAAGCAAATGGAGAACGCTGGGCATCGGGTTTAGTATGACACTGATACATCCCAGTTTTTGAGCCACAATATGTAAGTAAACATGATGGTTGAATAACCAATGACCAATAACCAAAACCATGGAGACGAAACCCATAGCTACAAAGCAAAACTAGGAACAAAAACAAACATTGAGAAAGAAAATATCACATTACAACAATAATATATAACAGTAACATTAAGAAGATGACATATTGAAGTAGATAGACTAATTACCTTTGCTTCATGGGACGGCGTGCATTATACACTGATATCCACTGAGTAGCAGGACTCCCCAATCGCACTTTTTTCTTAGGCTGCTCATCTTCCTCCAGATTTATAAGGAGCATCCTTCCTCGCTTTTGACCAACCTATATATATAAGGTTGCATTCAGATATATAATAATCAATGCAGCACTTCCCTCAAATAAATACGAACGGCAGTTAAAATAACCTTTAAAGCTCCATCAATTCTAATAGGTCTCAATGGAGTGCATGGTTCGATCAAGCTGTCAAAAAGTGATATGAGCTTGGAATAATTTGGCTCCTCATCAAATTTCATGTTCGTAACTGCTTCCAGGAACAGCTTAAATGGAGCAGGACAAAAGCAGCACATCAACTCCGCAGATGTGGACATTTTTTTCTTACAAACAAGAAAACTTTTATTGTCACCCTGTAGATTGGGGAAATGGAACAATAATACAATATAAGATGAAACCCCCAAGAAGCAAGCAAGAATCTATACATGATGAGATACTACAAAACACACCTGATAACCCTGCCACGGCAATCTCCCTTTTATGAGAAATATTAACGTGTATGCCAGTGACTCAAGATCATCCCTTCGACTGCCAGTCCTACCTAAATGTGCATGTACACTAGCATACCTTATTGTTCCCCTGCACAAAAAGGGACATACTAACAACGTATTAATATTTAATTTTGGAAACACAAGAAAATCATGTTAAATTCAAAACATTTACAAACCTGAATATATCAGGTCTCTGGTCATATTCAACGTGTTGACCAGATGATGCATCCTTCCACTTTGAAGCTGAAGACAACACATGGTATGGACATGAATGCACGGTCAAATATGGCATAACTCCAAATAACTAAAGCCTAAGGATAGATAGAGAAATAAAACTCCGTGGAAATGCAAAAGTAACTGGCTTGAAACGACAACATACCTAAACCAAGATCAATAAGATACAACTTCTTATCATCAGCCGTTCCAGGTTGACCAAGCAAAAAGTTTTCTGGTTTTACATCGCCATGCACAAACCTGATTTAATGATACAAGTTTCATTTATAAAAAGTAATCACCCATAACCTAGTCATCACAAATGAGAACATTACTATTGACTCTAAAGAGCTATAAAAAGGATTTACCCTTTCATATGGAGCTTCTCAAGAATTGATATTGCCTCAACTGCAATACAAGCAGCCATACTTGGCGACATCCTGTCAAGATGCTAAAATGTTAGAGGATACAAAATGGAACGAACTTAGAGAATATGCAATTACACCAAGTGAACCTATATAATGAAACAAATGGTCTAAATCTTACGATTGACCAAGAGAATTCCATACATCCCAAAGGCTGGGCCCAAGTATGTCCATCACCTGAAATAACATGTTTTTCTTTAGAACAAAGAGCCAGTCAACATGTGCTGATATAGGGAAGTTGACACATATCTCACCAAAATGTAGAAATCTCCTTGTCGACCCTTGTAATGAACCCAAGGAACACCATAACAACCATTCAGAGTACTTACCAATGCCAAAAATACAAAAGTGAGAATTGGATATAATAAAATTAAAGCACTTGAGAACGCTTAAAAATTGCATTAATGGTAAGCCTTTTCATATATGAATGACATGTTGTGTGTACCTGTAAACTTGCCACTCATAAGGAGGCCCATAATTACAGCCTTTACTGTTTCTATGCTCAAACTTGAGTGCAACCTTTAAACATAGTTAAATAAGAAAAAGGTAATGTATCATCCCAATGTTATTAATATTTCATCGGATCTGAAAAACAGATAGAATGGGAGAGGGAGGGGAGAGAGTTGGATGTCTTAGTAATACCTCGATGGCCTCAGGACCTGTTCGATCAGATCCACCATTAACCCTTCTGCCAACATACACTTGGCCAAAACCACCCTTACCCAACTTCCTTTCTGTCTTATATACAGGAGAGTTACCAACTTGTACCTGCATAAATAAGAGTGTTCATATAAAATAAGATACTACCAAATCTATGTCAACTAATATATAGAAACAGCAAAGCAGGGAAGAAATGTAATAAATGATACAACTAATAATCACATTATTGAAACAAATTTGCAGCAATATCTTTGAAATGCAACAAGGCAATGCAAGAGAAGCAATGTGCAATAAAGAACATACCCTCTCAGGGACAGGGGTTGTGGTTGCCTCTTCTTCAGCTACTGCCACTTTATCACCACTTCCTCCCTCCATTACAATGTTATTATTAGCCACTACCTCTAAATGATTGTAAACAGGTTCCTGAGCCCTTAATGCAACAGGTACGGGAAGGACCTCACAAGGTTCAGGATCCAAATCAATCAATCTTGCTCCGCGGCCTCTACCAGCTGCAGGTCGCCTTGTGGGTACAGCTGGTGAAGACCCTTTACCTACACCTGTAGCATTACCACCTCTTCCTCTTCCACCTCCAACTCTCCTCCTAGTTCTGTTCTGTTCAGGCTGTGCCCAATTCTCCTCTTGATCAACAGGTAGGGGACCAGGCTGAAGATCTCCAAGTCGCTTTGACCTTCTAGCTCCACTTCTCAACTCTGGCATCCTCTCCCCATTCAAATCATAGCCCACTTCATAGACCCCAAAAACAAACTCTGCAACAAAAATAACAAAGCGAATAAACAAATCAGATCAACGCATTCATCTAGAAAACCTTTTCGGCAACAACAACAGAACCTCCAAAACGAACCAAAGATATTTAGTTGCATCTACGCATCACACTAAGACTAAAAAGTTCGAAAAATATATCTATGGAACAATCCTCTCAGTTGAACATCAGTTAACAACATAAAGAAAGCAGCATACTGAAAAGACATTACATAGCAAGAAAAGATTCTACCTTCATCAAAATACATACTCTCCACAACAAAAACAATGTACCTAAAAACCATACAGAGAAATCTAATAATCTATCATTTTCTGCAATTAAAATTTAACACACGCTTCATATATTATCATGGTCTTTCAATACTTTAAACAGTTTATTTAACAAAAACTAACGAGTTTTAATTCTAAGCCTTCCATCTCCAAAATAAAGTACACAAATTCCAACCTGCAACCCCACCGATTGCTAACAACAACAACACCAAAAACTCAACTGACTTTTTCAATTCAAAACTCAACGAATATTACCAATCTTAAACCCGATCATCCAAAAAAAAAACACAAAAAAAAATTCAAAATACACCAAAACAAAACAAAAAACTGAATAACCGTCATCGAAGTAGCTCATCGTTGACAAAAATCCAAACCGATCGCAAAAAAAAACGTAAAAAAGAAAGAAGAAGAAGAAACGAATAATCCAAACACACGCACACATACACACCACCAACAACAACAACAAAAAAGGCAAAAACAAAAAACTTACAGATCGAGGCGTGTAGCTGCAAAAGGAGAAGGATCGGGAAACGATTGACGAACGAAACAAACGAGAAGGCGATGGAAGATAGGATCGTGGAAGAATCAGTAAGAAAAAAAAGAAGAAATGCGTAATGGTGAAAAAATTTGAAGAGTTTGTTGCAGTGAAAGGAAAGTAAAGAAACTAGATGGAAGAAAGCATGGCGATGAATGAAATTAGGGTTTGTAAGAAGAAGAAGAAAAGAGCGGTTGGGAGGAAGAAGAAGAAGATATTAGATATGGGTAACCCGCAATCGGTTTTTGTTATAATGCTCTCTCTCTTTCTTTTTATTTTTAATTTTCTTTCCAAGGAGAGGATGCGGTAATGGTGAGTTTATTGCTGTTGTTGTTGGTTGTGTACGTGTGTGAGTGTTGTTGTGTGTGTGAGACTATGCACCATGCAAATGTGGCTTCGTAATATCCAAAGGCATGTATAATATTTTATTATGAAAAATGCTTTTTTTTATATCATGATTTTAAAACTTTTTAAATTGTTTTTCTATCAGTTATATCAATGGCTATAAATAGTAAATTATATTTTTTATATTGTATTGCAAATAATTATGGAGTATTTTTTATTAATAAAATATATTTATTCACTTAAATTGAAAATATATATATATATTTATAACAATACAAATCCAATATTTTAAAAGTTAAAAATAATAAATTTACAAATAGGCTCATAAAATTTAAGTTAATACCATTAAATGCGAAGATGTCAACAAATTGACAAGAGATTGGAAGAGATTGGATAATGTCGCACCAAAATGAAAGAACAACAAAATGTCATATTTAGGTGATAAAAGCACCAAAGATGCAAAGAAAAATCTTTTTTTTTTTACCTGAATGTCATATTATTTAGATAAAAGGGTGGTAAAGTAATTCTAACAAATGATTTCGCAATTGAAAAAATAATTAACACCACTCCTTTTTAATACATGAAGAAAAAAATAACAGTTAGAGAGAATGTGGAACTTCTCTCAAAATTTAAGGTTGACTTACAAATAACTACTACGATCATAATTATGGATTTGATATTGAACAATTGTAAAGGTTTTTTAACCATGTCTTCAATGACAATGTGTTCTCATCGAATGTCTTAGTCAATTCTTGATGCATTTGTTGCATTAAATTTGATCAAAAAGAATGATGATAACATTGTTAGGGGTATTTTAGAACATCAAAGCAAAATCTTTAACACAAGCTTTAAAAATAAATTTTGATGTGTCAATTACATACGTCGTGTTTAAAATGTGATGTGATTATTGTTATAATTCTAAAATCGAATTATATTGTTGAGGTCAATTGTTCCATAACTTTCCTACATGAAAGATTGATGTTGGAGAAAAATGATACTTATCTCATCTTAGATGACTTGCATGACAAATTAAACAATGTTTGGAAGGTGTCAGGCAAATAGTCTTTTACAAATATTGGTAAGGGGTTATTTATTTTCACTTTTTTATCTATTGAACATTTACGTATAGTTTTTATTACGAGAGTGTGTATCTTTACGTCAAAAATACTTTGTTTTTTTCTTGGATGTCGGATTTCAACACAAGCATAATACAAAACACTAATGTTCAATGTTGAATTAGGTCTCACAATTTTCCTTTTAAATATTGGAGGTCTGCGACTCTATTTACTATTTTATAGGGGTAAACATTCTTCTACCCTTAGATAAAGCCATCACTAGCAAAAAGCTCAAGTATTTTGCTATAATGATGGTGTATTAACCTTTTGAACTCTTAAATGACTCTCTTTCGGTAGAAATTAGATGTTATGTTTTTAATGTTGATATAGAATATGATACACTCGTAATGTTTTACAAATCTTGTCAGACAACTTATAATTCTTTGAAAGATTATATAAGACAAAAGTGTGTAGATGAATAGTCGACTCGGGAATATATTAGGGGAAAAACTCATTACTAAACATATCCTTAAGAAAGTCATTTTATAGTCACCAAGTGATACTTAACTAGAATCACATAGGTTGTGGGTTGAAGTCATTCATGGTCAAGAGGTCGTCGTCTTTTGGATGTGACATCTCTATAGTAAAATCAACCAAGAGTTTGGGATTTTATGGGCCCTATTGGTTCTAAATCGGTATAAATTTTAAAGAGTTCCATTAACCATGTAACAATTTGCTTAGGTATGAGCCAAAGCCCAACTAACTTTATTTCAACCCAATATTGGACCTCTTATGAACCATATTGACTAAATGTTTATGGACCTTCGTATCTAAGCATCAAAAGATACTGAGGTCACTTTTCTCATTTCGCTTATCTATATAATGTATCCACAATAAGGTCTTAGTACTGTGGAACCTATGATGGATATGTTATATAAGTGCACTTGATTGGAGCAAATATAATGAATTGATCCTCAAACTATAATTGGCAGGATCCCCTAACATGTGTCATTTCTTATATTTGTCTTAAGTATAATGTTATAGGTTCTTGAAAACCATATGACCTCACTATAAATAATGACAAATGGGTCAGATAAAGGTGCACATTATTGTAACATTAAATATCTCTCACTTCCTATTGTCACTGACTTGTCTGTCAGAGTGTT
Organism: Lathyrus oleraceus; assembly: GCF_024323335.1. Taxonomy (NCBI): domain Eukaryota; kingdom Viridiplantae; phylum Streptophyta; class Magnoliopsida; order Fabales; family Fabaceae; genus Lathyrus; species Lathyrus oleraceus. The sequence continues at coordinate 245,870,788 of NC_066581.1, forward strand.
TGCATGTATCCCCAGGGTCGGAGCACAAAAATACAAAACTTCATATTAGAGAATACCATTGCATCTTAGTTCACCGCCACATTTGTAAACCTTGTCGGTTTTCTCAAAATCACTATTTTCCCCAAATCTTCGCCTTCGACGATTTTTTTTGAATGAGAAGATATTTACTCACAATAACTATTTATGACTAGTCATAATGTCTAAATCTTTGAGCTGATAATATTAAGAAAAAGGTTAGTTACTCGTATTTTTTGTATAATATATATGTTATTTGTACCATTTTGCTCATAAAATACAATGGTTATTGTGTTTTTTCCATTTCCTTTACACAAGTCAAATTGGTTAATATTTTATGGATGTTAAGAAAAAATTTAACTTAACACAAGTTGTTAGCATAATGATTACTAAGGGTTATGAAGGAACTTATTCAAGTCATCAAAGGCTTGTTCCCATTGGGAAGTCCATTTAAAGTGTTCTTGATTTTAGAGGACTTATAGATTTGCAATGAGTGATTTGTTGATTTGGAAAGGAATCATGATATAAATATTATTTGTTTCGCTAGTTGTCTCACTTCTTTGATGGATTTCAGACATTGTGTCAAGAGTATTACCCTGCATTTCTTAGTATTAAATTTTATATACCTTTATGCGATCATGAATCCTAATAAATTGCTTACTTAAACCCATAAAATGCACTTTATATGTTCAACTTTAGAATGTGTCCAAGTATGATTCGCAAGTCCTTAAAGTAAGACTCAGTACTTATGGTCATGATCATCGTGTCATCCATGTACTTATGCACACCTTGCTATTATTCTTTATCTGCTTCCCATATATTTTGTTCATGAGTCTATAGTAAATGACTCATGCATTGTTTAACCCAAGGACAACATGGCAGTCAAAGTTCAGCATATCTATCATGAAAGTTGTTTTTATGCATTTGATGCATTCATCATGATTTGGTTGTAGCCTCAAGAGAGAAAGTAGAGGATCTGACAACTTGATGTACCATCATATATATATATATATATATATATATATATATATATATATATATATATATATATATATATATATATATATATATATATATGGCAATAATATGGGCCTTTGGAGCATGCATTGTTCAGATCTCTACGCATCTTCCACTTATCATTTTTTATAGTGTTATAATGTTGGCCAACCACGACAAATATGTGATTTCTCAAATGAAATTCGCATTTGCTAACTTTTGAGTTTCCTATTGGGATGTAACTTGATTCTCGCTTGCCAACATTATTTTATTATGAACCATTGTTTATACAATATGGTTGATGGCTAGATGGTGGAATATCACCTTTATATTAATACATGACATGTCAGTTATGCTTCATGCAAATAGGTTTGAGTTGTTCCTCAATGTTTGGGGCAGAGTGACTTCCTCTTCAAACAATAGTCATGAGTCAATCTTTGTGATCTTGTCATTGACTATTATCTTAACCATTTTCACCTTCTTTTTAGGTTCATGTCCGTCGTTGTTTTCTTCCTTGAGGTCTAGTTCTATTAACTTTTCACTAATCTCCGTAGTTTTTTTTATCAGATAGCTTTTTCATATTGATTGAAGTCACTTTAGTTTTATTTAGGTTATTGACGTGGAAATGTCCAATCACCTATAGGTTTTTATGCATGGTGGAGATTTTCCCATAATTAAGAGAGAACTTCATCGTAAGGTGTGTCATTTATATGATGGCTTCAAACATATTCAGTCTTGGTTGTTTAATGATAAATTGTATGATGAATTTACCTTCACCATTAGCATAGTTGGCTTGTAATTGCTTTGATCTGGCGTATGTTGGAAATGTCCTCTTGTCCATGTGAATCACTTGACTTATGCATCATATATCGATTATCCCACTTATATGTCATTTTTAGGGTTTGAGTATTATTGTAGGTAACTTCAACTGCTTGTACACTTATCTGAATATGATACCAGTCGAGCTTCCTAATTGACCATACTTCTTTTGATATTGCAGCTTGTCATGATTATTAATGGCTCGTGATCATTATAAATACATGATATGTTTTTATAATGTTTTTTTATAATTTTAGTATATTTTGGTTATGTTGAAGTAATAAATTATATAAAATTCACATTGTGGATTATATTAAAATGGACTTATTGTTTATGCTTAATTCTCTCTAGCTAGATAATTTTATAGTTTTTTTTTCTATTATCAGTTATTAGCTTGACAAGTTGTTCAATCACTACAAGTAATATCATGAAGTTATGGAGATGTGAAGTTATAAATTATAAATAATAAAGTTTTAGGGTAGGTGGGAGATCTTGTCTCACCCGTGAGATGGATGATCCATTTGCGTAGCGCCTACATAAAGTTATTTTTACCAAATCCTCATTACCTGGTCAACAAAGAGCCTATAGTTTGGCACGAGGTGGACAATCAAGTTCTAATTGGCCTATGTATAAAGTCAATTTTGCTCTGAATAACAAAATCATACTTTGAAGACAAATAACATGAAATAATTATGTTTTGAATGCTAATAGTGGTTATTCTCATCCTTGGAAGCAAGCGTGACAATTTATACTCAATCTTTGTAAATTGATAACTTATGCAACTCATTGTTTATGATAGTTATTGCTATGAGCATTGATATGAAACTCTTTTTTGTTATTTGAAGTATGCAATTACGAGTACTAATTTATGAAATTTTTAATTATGATTATTTGGTTATTCTCGTGTGCAATGTTTTTCTTTATTTGATCATCATTGAATTTATTTTAAGGATTAATTCGCTACTAGATATGTGTATTATAATTTGACCTATAATTTATGCTTTTAATCAGTTTACTTTTAGACATTTTAATTTCAATTGCAAACGACTCCATATGAAAAAAAACCTTTATTTCATAAGTATTTATATGATTGATGAGTAATCCAAATTAATCATAATTTTCATTGATACAACTTGATTTATTACTTGATGACACTCTTGGTATATTTGTTAAACAATTCATCAAGTTTTTGACATTGTTGTTGATGGTTGTGGATTGATTTGATCTTGTCTCTCTTTTGTTTATGTTGCGGTAATGCTTGGGTGTTTTCTTGATTTGTTAAGCAATAAGGAAACTCAATTGGACTATTATACAATCCTAAAATTGAGAAGACTACCAAAGTCAATTAAAAAATACTAAGATTAGCAAGACAGTAAGCCGAAGAAGAAAGAAGATCAATCGTGTCAGAAACTCATTTAGATAAATAATAAATACATAGCGAGATTGAGAAGATTCTATATTTGTCGAGACGATCATTAGATGGCAATGGAATGGAAAATCAACAAAGATTTATCATTAATGAGTTTTAACCAAAACACATAGTAGTGTTCTATGACACGGGGGATTTAACTCTCATTTCCCTAAGAGAATATCAATATTTAGGAAAGAAATATGAATACCCAAATGAAAATTTAAATCAATTATATGAAATTGTAAAACAACTGGTCTACTTAGAGTTTCAAAAAACGAAGAGAAATTCAAAAAATGGGATTTCATCAAATTCAAAACAAAGTTGGTTTTATGCTAACTCAAATGTTCAATCAAATATAAACATGAAGCAAACAAAATTCATACAATAAACATAAATTTAAATTAAAAAAATAATAGACAAACAAGATCATTGGTAAACATAGTGGTTTAGTTCTTTCTAATGGTCCTAGAATTAAAAAAAACTCTTGATCAACTTTGAAATAAATTTGGTTTTATGCCAACTCAAATATTCAAAAAAATATAAACATGAAATAAACAAAATTCATAAAATAAACTTAAATTTAAATTGAAAAGTAGTGGACGAACAAAAGCATTGGCAAATACGATGATTTAGTTCTTTCTAATTATCATATAATTCAAAAACTCACGTGGATTTTCAACGATGAATACTAGAACGTCTTCAACTTCTAGCTTGCTATATTTGGCGAATTAACACTATTTGACCCTATATACATACATATTTTTTATATCCCTATTAGCGCGGATGTCGTCATAATATTCACATTTTCCATCTTTTTCGATTTTGGTAATGATATTTGTAATATGTGGAGTAAAACAATCTTATGCAATGTTTTTTTTAACATGCTACCGTATGAAAAGTAATAGAAAAAGCTTAATGATAATAAAAAAAATTAGGTGAACTTTAATATTTATAGCTAATACATGTCAATACATTGCTTTTTTGTTAATTGATTGTGTGACATTTAGTACCTCTTAGTATTTTCTGAAGGAAAATAGCGATCCAAGATGCAACGGAAATTAAAATTCTCCTTTAGTGATCCTTACGAATGTGAATGATCAGTGATAGAAATTGTTACCTTTTGTGACGATTGAAACCTTTGATGCAGATCTAAGGAGTGATCATGAGCGTTGAATGGTGACAACGCCTCTACTCAGTCCACACGAACGAATTCCTTCAATTTCAGTGCCAGCTGCTATGAGTGAAGGATTTGAGTGAAAGTGTGTGTGTGTGTGTGTGTGTGTGTATGTGTGTGTGTGTGTGTTTGTGTGTGGAGGGGGGGGGGGAGGGAGAGAGAGGGGGGGGGGGAGAGAAAGAGAGAAACGAAATTTCATCTAATTAAATGCTTTTGCACAAGGGTTCTATTTATAGAACCACTTGCATGGGCTGCAAGCTAAAAAAACCCACTTAAACAGACCAACTACTCTAGGGACTTTATTAAACAAATATAATAAAGAAAAAGCCTTTTATTATTAATAAATAATGCGATACAAGTACCAAAAGTATTGGCCTCTAGAGCTTATACCAACCATCTCACACTAGCACTAGAGCCAATCAGGCATACCCCTAATACCCATAGATCTAGTATGGCCATCATGCTTCTGCTGTGCAAGAGGCTTTGTTAGTGAGTCAACAATATTGTCAAGTATAGGTACTCTGCATATTTTCACATCTCCTCTATCTATTATTTGTTGAATGAGGTGATAACGCCTAAGTATGTGTTTGGATTGTTGGTGAGATATAGGCTCCTTAGCTTGTGAGATAACACCATTGTTATCACAATAGAGATCAATGGGATCCACAATGCTAGGAACTATGCCAAGTTCACTAATGAACTTTTAATCCAAACAATTTTCTTTGTTGCACTTGAGGCAGCAATATACTCAACCTCGATTGTAGAATCAGCAACCGTATCTTGCTTTGAACTTTTCCAACTCACAACGCCACCGTTTAAGTAGAACACATAACCAAATTGCGATCTAAAGTAATCTTTATCTGTCTGGAAGCTAGCATCGGTGTATCCAATTACAGCAAGCTCTTCTTCACCTCCATATATCAAGAATGAGTCATTAGTCCTTCTCAAATACTTAAGGATATTCTTGACAACTACCCAATGAGCATCACCAGGATCAGATTGGTACCTACTCGTTGCACTTAAAGCATACGAGACATTTGGTCAAGTACATAACATGGCGTACATGATAAATCCTATTGCAGATGCATATGGAATCTTATTCATGCGATCCATTTCTTCCTTAGTTAAAGGGGATTATGTTTTTGACAGACATATGTCATGTTGCATAGGTATGAATCCTTTCTTGGAATCATGCATATTAAAGCGTCTTAACATTTTGTCTATGTATGCACTCTGACTTAGGCCAAGCAATTTTTGTGATCTATCTCTATAGATCTTGATTCCTTATATATAGGTTGCTTCACCCAGGTCCTTCATAGAAAAGCATTTCCCCAACCAAGACTTTACTTGTTGCAGGGTAGGGACATCGTTTTTAATGAGTAATATGTCATCTACATATAATACCAGGAAGAGGATCATGATCCCACTAACCTTCTTGTAGACACAAGGCTTATCTTCATTCTTAATGAATCCATCTTGTTTTACCGTCTCATAAAAACGAAGATTCCAGCTCTGAAAGCTTGCTTCAATCCATAAATTGATCTTTGTAACTTACATAGCTTTTGGGCTTCTTCTGGTATGTCAAATCCTTCAGGTTGTGTCATGTACACATCCTCAAGAATATTCCCATTAAGGAAAGCAGTTTTGACATCCATCTGCCATATTTCATAATCATGATATGCAACGATAAAAAGTAAAATCTGAACAGATTTAAGCATTGCAATTGGTGGAAAGGTTTCATCATAGTCAACTCCTTGAATTTGTTTATATCCTTTTGCAACCAGTCTTGCCTTATAGGTATGTACCTTACTATCCATGTCAGTCTTCTTTTTAAGGACCCACTTGCATCCTATAGGGTTAACTCCTACAGGAGGCTTTACCAAGGTTCAAACCTGGTTTGTGTACATGGAATCCATTTCAAATTTCATGGCTTCTAGCCACTTCTCTGACTCGAACCAGTTATGGCCTCTTGGTAGGTCACAGACTCATCTTGATCCATGAGTAATACATCACATTGATCAGTTATGAGATATCCATACCTCTCAGGTATGTGACATATCCTGCTTGACCTACGGTGGTCTTGTTTTACTTGAGCAAGTTGATTTTCCACAACTACTTGTGTTTCCTGCTCTAATTCCTCCATAGGTGTATCAATGCTATGTGATTCTTGAATTTCTTCAAGATCTACTTTCCTCCCACTTATTCCTTTGGAAATAAAATCCTTTTCTAGGAAAACTCCAGTTCGAGCGACAAACACTTTGTCCTCAGAAGGATTGTAGAAGTAATACCCTCTTATTTCTTTAGGATACCCCACAAATAAGCATTTGTCAGATTTGGGCTCAAGCTTAGTTGAAATTTGTCGTTTCACATAAACTTCGCAACCCCAAATCTCCATGTAAGACATATGTGGTCTCTTACCACTCCATATCTCATATGGTGCTTCTCAACCTTTTTGGATGGAACACGGTTAAGTGTGTAAGTTGTTGTCAATAGTGCATGTCCCCAAAAGGAGTTTGGAAGATCGATGTGACTATTCATGGATCAGACCATGTCTAACAAGGTTTGATTTCTTCTCTCAGATATACCATTCCATTGGGGTGTTCCAGGAGGAGTAAGTTGGGATAGAATCCCACAATCTTTCAGATGGTCATCAAACTCTAGGCTTAAATATTCACCACCTCGATCTGATCGAAGAGTTTTAATATTCTTACCTAGTTTGTTTTGTACTTCATTCTTGAATTCCTTGAACTTTTCAAAGGACTCTGATTTTTGTTTCATTAAATACACATAACCATATATACTTAAGTCATCGGTAAATGTGATGAAGTACTGAAAATCTCCTCTGGCTGGTATGTTCAGTGGTCCACATACATCAGTATGTATGAGGGCCAAAAGATCATTAGCTCTTTCACCTTTTCCTGTGAATGGAGACTTTGTAATCTTTCCAATTAAACAAGATTTGCATGTCTCATATGATTCATAATCAAAAGAGTCAAAGAGTCCATCTTTATTGAGTTTAGAAATTCGTTTCTCATTTATGTGGTCTAGTCGGCAATACCAAAGGTAAGTTGGATTTAACTCATTAGGTTTCATTGTTTTAGTATTAATGCTATAAATAGGCATTTTAAGATCAAGCACATATAGTCCATTATTCATTTGTGCAGTAGCATAGAATATATCATTCAAATAAATGGAACAACAATTGTTCTTTATTATAAATGAAAAACCAAACTTGTCCAAACAAGAAACGGAAATAATATTTCTGCTAATTACAGGTACATAATAAAAGTTCTCTAACTGAATTATTAAACCACTAGGTAAAGTTAATACATAAGTTCCTACGGCTAAAGCAACAACCTTCGCTCCATTGCCAATTTGAAGGTCAACTTCACCTTTTTCCAAATCTCTACTCCTTTTTAGCCCCTACACACTAGTACAAATGTGAGAATCACATCCAGTATCTAATATCCATGATGCAGAAGTAGATAGATTAATTTCAATAAAAAAATACCTGAAGTTGGAGTCTCTACTCCATTCTTCTTATCTTCCAGGTACTTAGGGCAGTTTCTCTTCCAGTGTTTGGTCTTACCGCAATGGAAGCAAGTGCCATCCTTTGCTATGCCTCCACTAGGCTTCAAAGCAGGAGCAGTGGGTTTGAGTTTGGCAACTTCCTTGCCTTTCCCTTTACCACCCTGCTTGGTGGGCCTTTTGTTCCGTCTCTTTCCATTTCCGATCATCAGAATGGACTTCCATTTTGACTTCAAATTCTGCTCAGCAGTTCTTAACATGCCTAGCAGTTCAGGAAGAGTTTTGTCCATATCATTCATGCTGAAATTAAGGACAAATTGTCTGAAGTTATCTGGCAACGATTGCAAGATCAAATCAGTCGCAAGTTCCTTTCCGAGGGGAAAACCCAACCTCTTAAGGTTCTCCACATACCCAATCATCTTGAACACATGGGGACCTACAGGGGCTCCCTCAGTTAACTTGTCTTGAAAAAGGGCTTTTGAAACTTCAAATCTTTCATGCCTTGCCTGCTTTTGATAGAGCATCTTCAGGTGTCCGATCATATCGAACGTTGTCATGTTCTCATGTTGCTTTTGCAACTCCGAGTTCATGGTAGCTAACATGAGGTAAGCAGTTTCGTTGGAATCATCGACATGCTTCTTATAAGCATCTCTTTCAGCCTTAGGTGCAGAACTAGGAGGTTCCTCTTCAGGAACAAATTTCTCCAAGACATACAACTTTCTATCATGCTTGAGGATAATCCTCAGATTTCGGTGCCAATCCAGAAAATTTGTCCCAGAAAAATTTTCCTCATCAAGGATTGACCGTAAAATATTGTTAAAGGTGTTTGTTGTCATGATAATCTACATGAAAAATATGAAAATATAAGTATCATTAAAATAACATATTTAATTAGGCCTTTAATTAAATATGCTTCCACTATTTTACCCAAAACAAATGACCCTCACCATTTGATTTGAAAAATCCCGTTGGAAGATTTTCTAGTGGGTCGAGATCCACATTTCACTTTGTTTTAAGTCCATATAGGCGGATGACACAAAACTAGGTTATTTAGGTAGGAACTCCTTCCAATTGTATCCAATACAACTCTCGAATGTTTTAGTTGGGTGAATAACTTCTTATTCTAATCCATCATATGGATCATTTTCAACTCTTGCTTCTAAACGTATATAATCTTATTATAATTTGTTTAGTTAAGTTTGACCCATTGTTTTAGCAATTGGATATTACAATTATTCCATCGCACCTTACTAATATAGAACATGCACCTCGCGTAGGCGAAACCTACATTATTTGATACTAGTCTTGATGAGTGCTAAAACTTGGAAAGTATAAACTTAATATTTAATTTAAGGGAATATGCAATTATTTTGATCTCACCGGCTTATTTATAAATCGTCTTTCATATGCATTAACATACATGCAAAATGAAAAAGTTATGACCTGTAACACAATTGTTCTCCCAAGCCAATGAGAGAATCTAAGCAAACCTAATAACGATATAAGTTTCTCCAAGCAAGATCTTGAAGGTTGTCCTTCTTTGATATTGTATTCTTCTATTTCTTCATAACATTACATTACATAAAAGAAACTCGTTTAACATACGAGGGAGTGAGATGAGAAAAGAAGTTACATTAAGAGATTAAAAGAGAGGTACGGACGGCGAGTCATATTTTAAAATCCCAAAAACAAAATAAAGGAAAACTAAGGCCATAATTGATTACCACAAGAAAATAATAATAAACACATTATTATTATTATTTTAGATTCTTTTAATTAAATAAACCAAATTAAATTTCGGCGACTGATCACGCTATGCAGAGTTAGCCAGGGGTTCCGCTGCCCGGTCAGCGGACGAGGGTCAAAGGGGCAGCGCTCCCATGCGGGGTTGTTATGGGCAACGCCCCGACACAAAATTTTAATGAACAATTCATTTGAAACCGACGTCGATTTTCGCATCAACACTTGATACTTTAAAGCATAACTCTTGTGCAGTCACAACCCTAATCGCATAACTCTTTGACAACATAATCATTATACCGTCATGAACCCTAATGCAGCAATTTCATACCGTCAAACACACCTCAATTTTTAATTCAATATGATTGATCAACACATCGTTACTTCACCATACTAATGTTGGATTCCGAAGCGAATAAACATTGATCGCTCAAAGGAAAACAACCATTAAGTGTTTGAATGAACGAAACATAAACAGTATATCATATATACCATATTTTTGCATCAGAATTACTATATATATATATATATATATATATATATATATATATATATATATATATATATATATTGATCGATCTCATTTGTGTAACCTATGGATAATCGATGTATCGTTGCTTAACCACACTAATGTCGGATTCCAAAGCATAGTCAACATCAATCGTCCAAATCGTGCACACGTGATGCCAAATGTAATTGCTCGTTTGTTATTTAATTCATTATGTCTTTTAATCGTATTAATACAAAAAATACAGAAAAATAACACAGCTATCGTATGCATGGTTTTGTAAGTGGCTCTGATACCACTGAAGGAAAATAACGATTCAAAACGCAATGGAAATTAAAATTCTCCTTTAGTGATCCTTTCGAATGGGCATGATCAGTGATAAAAATCATTACCTCTTGTGGCGATTGAAACCTTTGATGCAGATCTAAGGAGTGACCACAAGCGTTGAATGGTGACAACGCCTCTACTTAGTCCACACGAACGAATTCCTTCAATCTTAGTGCTAGCTGCTACAAATTAAGGCTTTGAGTGTGTGTGTGTGTGTGTGTATGTGTGTGTGTGTGTGTGTGTGAGAGAGAGAGAGAGAGAGAGAGAGAGAGAGAGAGAGAAAACGAAATTTCATCTAATGAAATGCTTCTGCACAAGGGTTCTATTTATAGAACCACTTGCATGGGCTGCAAGCTAAAAAGCTCACTTAAGTGTATGTGGCCCATATCTTATGATATACCAAAAATCACTTAAGTGTGTGGTACATTATCATATTTCGTATTCTACTTAAGTGCATCGTACCTTACGATGTTCTACAATTCACTTAAGTGCACCATACCTTACAGTGTTCCTTATTTACTCTATCTCTCATCAATCTGTCATTTTGTGTGTGACCCTATAGGTTTTTGCGACATTGGCAATTATATTAAATCATGTATTTAACATAATAAATAGTGAGAGGTATCTAGCAACACGTCACTGCTACCTAAGACACGAAAATGTCATGTGATCTGAAAAATCCTTTTGTGATAATACTTATGTGTACAATTACCCTTTTACCCTTATGTCTATATTGAACATAAGGCATATATTGTGTCATGCTTGTCCATTTCAATATTGAGCCCTTAGACATTTGTCCTGTTATGCAGGATGGGCAAATTCCATTTAGGTCACTCATGTCCCTCGACATGCTTCATGGAGTACTCATTAAATGTATTTATGGTCATCCAGTTATAGATGACATTTGATCAGTAATAAAGCACTCGACTCTACATCTAAGGTCCATAGTGGTTTCAGGTCAAAGGTTGGTATACACCACTATCACCATGAGAATAACTTATGATATTTTGCATAACATTCTATGTAGTATTCTCATCGTGGGTCAATCCAGTATAAATATTACTACTAATATTCATACCCATGTTTAAGACTTGATAACTCCTTATCCATGATCCATGAGATGTGATCATTAGTCTATATACATAATAATCTTAATGTTATTATGTTGTCCCACTTCATAATAAAGCTCGACTGTGGATACTTCAAGAATATTGTCCTTATGTTTAATGGGATCTCATGATTAAGTCACACTTGATACATTAAACGGATCAACTATTCTAGGGACTTTATTAAATAAATAATAAAGAAAAAGTCTTTTATTATTAATAAGTAATTCGACACAAGTACCAAAAGTATTGGCCTCTAGGGCTTACATCAACGATGAATACTACAACATCTTCAACTTCTAGCTTGCTATATTTGGCGAACTAATACTATTTGACCCTATATACATACATATTTTTTATATCCCTATTAGTGTGAATTTATCGTCGCAATATTCACATTTTCCATCTTTTTCGATTTTGGTAATGATATTTGTAATATGTGGAGTAAAACAATCTTATGCAATGTTTTTTTTTTTGAACATGCTACCGTATAAAAAGTAATAAAAAAAGCTTAATGATGATAAAAAAATGTAGGTGAACTTTAATATTTATAGATAATACATGTCAATACATTGCTTCTTTTTTTAATTGATTGTGTGACATTTAGTACCCCTTAGTATTTTCAACTTGACCAACATCTATACTCCAATAAGAAGACATTATTCATGTGCTTTGTGATTGTCCCGTTGTAATGCCCATCTGGCTGGCAGCGGTTCACACGAGTCAAAGAATAAAATTCTTCTTCAGAGATCTTAAGTTATGATAAAGCTTAACATAATGAAGAATCTTGGTTGGAATTGTAATGAGAATTGGGATGCTTTTTAGGCAACCTCCTGCCATAACATTTGGAACTAGCACAACAAGGAAATGCACGACAAAGATTTTGCTAGACCATTTTGTTCCACATCTTACATTTTTTCCTTATTGCATGATTATAGGAATGCTTAAAATATTTCTAAGATAGCCATGATCCATCATTAAGAGCTTAGTTTTATTCGATGGGAGCCCCCTTAGAAAGGTTGGGTCAAGATTAATTCAGATGGTACCAGGGATGGTGCATGTAATGTTGGTTGTGGGGGCTTAATTAGAGGAAATGAATGGGAGTGGTTAGGAGGATTTGCAAAGAAAGTAAGCACATATAGTGTTTATTCAGCGAAGTTGTGGGGGTTCTCGAAGGTTTGAAGCTTGCGTCTAGACTAGGTTTCACTTCCATTAAAGTTAATGTGGATTCTCTCCAAGTGGCCGAAAATATCAATTCAAGTGGCTCTAGCAAAATTATGGAAGGAACTTGATTTCAAAAATCAGATTTCATATGGAGAAATTTGTGGATGTTAGAGTGAGGCATAATTATCGTGAAGCCAACTAATGTGCAAATGCTCCTGCGAAGAGTAGTTTAAGTAATCAGGATGGAATTTGTTATTTTGATGTTTGCCCACCTTTTTCAAATCACTTGCTTGAAAGTGATTTGTTGGGTTTGTCTGTTCCCCGGTTAACCCTGGGTTAGTTTGTTTTCCTTTTGGGCCTCGACCCTCCTTACAACAACAAAAAAACATCTATACTCAAATAACTTGCTCTTAGATTTTTAAAATAATCTAATGATAATGTGATGATTAGATGATATGTATATATAATGCAAGCGTGTAGTAGTATTAGGAATGAGAATAGGTCAGATCGGCCTACACAGACCTATAGCCTGACCTATTTAAGGATATGTCAGACCTATTTAATTAAAATGATAGGCTTAGACCTTTTTAAAAGTCTATTTAATTGAATAGACAAGACTTATGCTATTAAAAGAACATATGAAGCCTTATAGGTCAGTCTATATATGCATATATTAAAATTAGGCTAAATATGTTGACTTATATATGCATATATATTTAAAAAAAAAAATAGGCTAAATATGTTGGCTTATATATGCACATATATAGATGGGTCTATAAGACTTCATAGATAAAATTGACTATTTGAAAGTCTCAATATGAAACAGGTTTTGAAATAAGCCTTCAAGTCTGACCAAACTTTTAAAAAGATCGGGTCAGACAAAAAAAAATTACAATAGGCCATAGGTTAAGCTCAACCCTTATAAATATACCGCATGTCGAGTTCATGCCTTCTAAGGTCTAGCCTGACTTATCCTATTTCCATCCCTAAATAGTATACATTGGTTTTATCTTTAAAAATGTTAACCATATATAAAAACTGATTGCTTTAGTTATTAATATGTATAATTTATTTATTTTATAAATAATGATTTTTTTGCAACTTCATATTGTTTATAATATTATAGTGTTTTAATTTATACTTTACTTGGTTATAGTGATTGTTATTTGTTTAAATATTATATAGAAAATTAATATGATTAAGATCTACTAATGATATATACAAATATAGACAATAGTAATTAATATAATATTAATAATAATAAATTGAGAGAAATAATACAAACAAATAAAGTTATAAAATAACATATGAAAATCATAACAAATGAAGCACAAAGACACAACATTCAACCTAAATATTAACAAATGTAAGAAACAACTATAAGAAAACTCAATTCCAACTGCAACTACTTTGAGTGTTGATATCGTTATTATCACTATGTAGGTACATTTTTGGAGCATCATTACTATATGAATGAGTTGGAACCATATAATAAAGTTTTATAGTAGTGATTGTTGCGAATTCGAACTCATATGTCGCCAAACAGACATTCTTAATGAGTAATTTAGTATCTTTTATGTTAAACAGACATTCAAACTCATAGTATCTTTTTGAAGTTGATTGTAGTGACTACACGAGATAACCTTACATGTTACTACTTGATTAAAAAGACATAGATTTCAACTCACTTGAGATAATACATCAGATGTTATAAATTGATGAATAACCAATGCATGTATACCCCATGCTTGAACGGAGCTTCTTTTTAGATATTGTAAATATTTGTCCATTACATGTTATATATATAACTAAATGATAATTTTGTAATAGAATCAAATAAAAGTTAATGTCTTAAAAAATATAGCTAAGCGTGAATACATCCTACATAGTAAAAAGCAGTGGATTTGAAGAAAAAAGTTATACATGTAATTTTTCTCTTACATGTGGGCTTGAAAATTTCTCATATTTTCCTTTCTACTAATATTAATAATCTCATTGAAGAATATTGACCTGAGTAAGATCAAAGAGATTTAAAATTTTAAAATAAATAATAATAATAAAATTAAGAAGTTCCACTTAGTACAATGGCAACAAAAGACATGGATATATCAATTAAAAACAACAAGAACTATATATTTTTATTGATGTTGTAATATTAAGTAATGAAATTTCTTTTTCAATACTTGAGGTAACCATGTTGTTGCTAGTTTTATTATTATTGTCAAATGTATACATTTGTGTGTATTTTGGTGCTTGACTCGACTAAAGCAACATGTTTCCTATTGCATGACAAGTTTGACCTTTAAGTCGCAAAGTAGGTGGACATTTTCCTTTATTTGTGTTTGTGTTAAAATTCATATTGTTAGATGTGAATGGAAATATATCATTATATCTCCTTGCGCTTGTTTTTTTTTACAGTAAATAAACGCATGCATTATATGAAGAACATAAAGTACAAGCATAGTAAAAGATATCGTGTTAGCGCATTTCCCATCCACATTATAAAAATAATACTAATAGTTAAACCAACCAAGCTATTGACATCAACAAACTTTGAGAATTTAGAAACCAATAGAGAGTTACCAATCCAATTTTTTAAATCCAGACAACCAATCATATTTCTTTCATGAGTGATAAGTGAGTTTAGAAAACACAATCTTTAAATTTATCCAATTACAAATCATTTATTTAGCTTTGGGACGCACTGTTCGATTATATAAGTTCTCAAGTTTGATTAAACTCACAATTTATAGAGGAATCATATGTTGATTGTAAAAGGAGAGTTTGATTTGCAACTACCATTGTTAGATTCTCACTCATAAACACATCTCCTTCATCCAAGCTTCTTTGAGGCATTTCATTAAACACCATGAGTATAAACTTAAAACAACCCTAAACATGAGAACAAACTAAACAAAACAACACAAACAAAAAACAACACAAACAAAAACAACACAAACACAATAACACTAACCATTACAAGTACACAGACACAGAATCTCCGAAATTTCATATCTTTCGGTGGTGGAGGCTCTGGTGGAGGTTGTTTTTTTCATGTTCGTGCCCCTTTGGCTCATTGGTTGGTGAAGATAATTTCGGAGTTGTAAGCATTTGGTGGTTGTTGATGGAAAAGAGAGAAAACTTGATGGAGGTTGGAGGTAGAATAAGGCATGGAACCAACAGAGATGAGTGATTCAAATGAGTGAGAATGAAGGAAGAAAAAGTTACAGTGGGGGAGAAACCTCCATTGAAGAGAAGACAACCACCATAATGGTGGAAAGGACTCTAGTAAAGGAGGAGGAACCCCTATAAAAGGGGGTGACGCTCACCAAACCAGGGATACCCTAATTTTAGAGAGAGGGGAGAGCTTCTCTCTAAAACTCTTCATTTATACATGTCTTCTCTCTTTCTTATGCTTGTTTAATAATTCATGCTTTTGGATGAGTTTGGTTAAATAAAATACTTTGTAGGAATTTTGGAGGTTATTCTAGCATAGGTAGGTCAATTTTTTCACCACTACAACATAGTTGAAATTTTTGTACAATTGTTTGTCTTTATTTGTTTTCCCGTTATTGACACCATATGAATGCTCCACAAAATTGACATTCCCAAACATGATCTCCTATATTAAAATGTTATGTTTGAATAATTAAAAAAGTGTACGTAGTAATAATGTACATATATTTAGTATGATTATTATTTTATAATTCGAATGGTAAAAAGAACTAATGTTGATATCACCTTGTAGGTGGTTGTCAACCAAATCCATGTTTTCATTTAGAAAATTACCATCAGATTTATATCGGTGACTATGATCAAAATCAAAGTTTGGTGAATTATTCTCACATAAGTTAGTGTGAATGTTTTCTCTTCACAATCCTTTGGTCTCATTTGAATTAGTGTTCATAAATGAATGGGTTTGTGTTTGTGGTATGTGAGATTTGCTTGCACTACTAAAAACACACTTGATTGTGGCCGTTAATGTGAGGCAATTTCTGAAAACACCACAAATTTATTTTAAAATGACACTTTTTATTAAAGACACGAGTTAATGTTTAGTTAATTCCAATTTTTTTTCATTAGTCATCTCTTTCTTTCTTTTTTTCACGTTTTAAAAAAAATATTATTTCATCCTATTTTCGTTTACATATGGTTGTCTCTTCTTTGAAAACCCCATAAATTTAAAATCTTATAATTTATGGATAAAAATCACTAATACAAATAAGGTATTTCATGACAAAGCTTTCACATCAACCAACAAAAAATTGAGGTATAATCCTTGAGCTGGCAATGTTTTTTTGAAAAAGATCATTTATTCACTCGGTTGGTGTATATAATAGAGGGGGGAAACTAGTTAAGGGACACGCTTTGAATCTCAACACCTACAATTTATGCTTCTATTTATTTTATAATGACATCATTCTTTTTTATTTATTTTTTTGGCAAAATAGCCTTTTTGGTCCTTTAACTTTACCTCGGGGTCCATTTTGGTCCCTTAATTTTAAAAAGTTCCAAATTGATCCTTTAATTGTTCAAATAGTGCCACAGTAGTCCTTTCCGTCCATTTGGCTGAAACGAGTGTTTTTTTTAATGCGTGGCAACTGACGTGGATTTCAATTTTCATCTTCTTCGTTTCATCCTCTTCCTCCCTCTCTTGCTAGGTTTCTTCCCAATTCGATTTAGGATTCTTCAATTTGGGGAGGTCTACACTGGAATTGATTGTGGAAAATGAAATTATCATCATCAATGAATTATGGCACTATTCAAATGAATCTAATTTAAAAAGCTCTAGTAGTTTGGATTCTAATTTGCGATGGAGACATGGTTGTTCTTCGTATTGCCTCAATTGTTACGAACTTTGGGAAATAATTTTGAGGATGTTGTCATTATAAGGTAAGAATGAATTTGAATATTTTCTTCTTTGCCGGTTGTTCTGATATAGACCATTTGTCAAATACACAGGATGCAACACAAGTTGGTTGCAGATACTTTGATTGGTTCTATGAGATTATGGTAGATGAGAGAGACCAATTTATGAAGAATCAAAAGAGTAGGTTGAAGAAGCTAAAAAAACGAACTTGATGTAGCAAAAATGGAGTTAGAGTATCTCAGGGCTACAAATGAGGGGCTAAAGCTACAGTTGAGGGAATTACAAATTCATTTAAGAAGATGGTGAAATGGGAATTTTTTTGGAAGAGCATGTTTTGTATTATTTTAGGTGTGGTGGTATTTAGAATATTGCAACAAGTGTATGACATTGAATTAATTTGAATATGTTTGTATCAGTTTGAATGGCATAATATTTTGAATCTATTTGTATCTATTTGTAAGAACATATCTCTTAATGTTAGCAATTGACATCAGTTAATTTATGTATCAATTAACGTGTTTCAGTTTATTATATAGCAATCAATATGTATTGGTTTATGAATTGTGTATCAGTTAATGTGTATCAGTCTATTATGTATCAGTTGGTTTATACCAGAACAAATAAAAGAAGCCATTAATATTTTGCATTAGAAGGCACAGTTGTGTATACTAATAATTGTATATCAGCTAGTTTATACCAAAATAGATAAAACAAGGCACTTAAATATTCTGCATTATAAATAAGGAGTAAACCACTAATATTATGCATTATTAATGTGGTGTAAACCACTAACATTCAACATTACTAATGTGGTATAAAATACATTGCATAGGTTCAAAAGGAACTACATAGGTTCAACACACATTACATTTCCAAAACACGTGTTCAAACTTAAACTAACAATTCTAAATTGAGTTCAACATACAAAATGACAAATAACAACTCTAAGTTAAATTAAATTTTCCAGTTTAGTGTGGATCTCTTAGTTGGTGTTATCATTCTTGTTGTTGGTCCAACTGCAATCTTGGATGCACTCAATCTAGTTGTAGGTCCTGGTGGTACAAATGGTGTTGTTGGCCTTCTGAATGGTAGCTTCTTTGCCCTTCCATGAGTTGAGTGATGGGATATTTCAGTAGATGTTTGAGATGCCCTCTTAACTGGTTGCTTATTTTCCCTTCCATGAGTTGACTGTTGGGATGTTTGAGTAGCTACTTAAGTGACTTGTTGGGATGCTTGTTGGGATGCATTAAAAGGTGCTTGTTGGAATGCTTGAGTAGGTGCTTGTTGGGATGCTTAGGTAGGTTCTTGTTGAATAGTTGATGTCACCTTACAAGTAATTTGGTTATGACCTAGTTTCTTACATCTACTACACTTGACAATGAAACCATATCTTCTCATTTTGCGATCAGATCCACCAATCTCACCTTGCTTTAGATTCCTCCTATTTTTTGGCCTTATATACATTTTCCTATACTTAAGTGGTTGCACATCGGGATACTTTGTTCTAACCCACATATTTGAGCCATTAACATGTTATATCGCATGTTTGTAGACTTCTATATATTTTGATTTCCTATAATACTCAGAGATGTAGTCATCAACCTTATGGTTTCTATTATTCATAGCTAAAAGTGCATGAACACAAGGTAGGCATGTTAGTCCCCATCTTCTGCATGAACATAGGCGTTCCTTTAAATCTACTGGAAACTTATCTGTTGGATTTTCAAGGTGTCTCACTTCAAATATATGCTCACCAGACATCCTAGAATAGCAAGATTTTGGTTAAGTTATGAAACTTGTATAAAACTTGTATTAAACATGTGTATATTATATGACAAGCCACAAGTTTGTGTATGTGCTTGTTTTTTCTTTTTACTTCTAATATTGGACAACACTTCAACATCTGCCATGTTTTGAAACCTCATCCTATTGGTAGCCCATCTTTCCATCATGTCGGTCCTTATTTCTTCCACCATGGTTATCAATGGCTTGGCCCTAGACTCCAAAATGACACTATTAAAAGCTTTAGACATGTTATTGAGAACAACATCACACTTGTTATGTGTCTTAAAGTATGACCTACTCCAAAATCTCCATGGGCTTCTCATAATGTGTTTTTATGCATCTATATTGACATCCTCCATTCCTTTCATTTCTCTTTCCCAAGTTTGTGAGTATGTTGGTTTTGTAGCCTTCCATATGATTTCCTTCAACATGTTACCAGGAAACCTCTTCCTAAAGTTTTTATAGATATATCTGACACAAAATCTATGTTCAACTTTAGGCAGTAACTCATCCGTTGCAGGAAATAGTCCCTATGTCATTAGAATTATGAACACATAATTAAAACATCTGAATTGTAAACACATAATTAGAACATAAGAATTGTAAACACATAAAACATACCTTTTGTTGTTCATAAATAAAAGTGTATGTGAGGCACTCATTTCTTCCACCAAGGTCATCAATAAGCAGCTCCAAAAATCATGTCCATCTATCCTTATTTTCACTCTCCACTACTGCAAATGCTATTGGTGGCATTTGATCATAGGGATTTCTACCTATGGCTTCCAGGATTTGACCTCCACAAAGATCTATCAAAAAACAACCATCAAGTCCTATGAAATGGTTGCATAACTTGAAGTACTCCTTACAAGTTGCATAACATATGTATAGCCTTCTGAAATGAGGTCTCTTATCATCAATACCTGATTGAGTAGGTTGAACATTTAGTTTTACTGTTGACCCTGGGTTTGATCTTAATAACTCATGGAAATAGTCATAAATCCTTGTATAATCCCCTAGGAAAGAACCATTAACCATGTCTCTGGCTGAAAATCTAGCTATTATGGCGTTAGTCTTGTTGACCCCTACATTCCACTTCTTTTGTGCCTTTTCCTTTATATTCTTAAGCTTCCTTCTATGGTTATTTTTCAATTAATTTTGAATCCTTTTACTCAATTATTTAGTGTTGATCATCTTCACATTATACTCTCTACTGCAACTATAAATGTCAACTACCTTTCTTAGTTGTTAAGAGTCCTCATTAGGCAACTTAGCACAATAAGCTTCCCGTTTATATCCATCTTTACACGTAAGCCTCACCTTTATCTTGTCATTTTTAGTGAACTTCAAATTTCGGCAACATTGGACTGCATATGAGGTTATTGCTTCCTTAAAATCACCTTTGGAACTAAAATACATTCCCACCTCCCATTTGTAATTGGACATGTCTTTTTGTAACTTGAACATTGGGTACTTCTTTCCCCTAACTCCACTGCTATCATCACTCTTACACCCATTTTCTAGATCCCCACTTTCATTATCACTCCTTTTAAATTCTTATTTATTTTCTTCCTACTTTATTTACCTTTTTTGGTGTTCCTCTCTTGATCATCTCATTCACAAAGTCAATTAGATTATCCATTTCATCTTCCTCAACCAATTCATCGTTATACTCATCAGATTCATCATCAAATGCTACCTCCATTGCACTATCATAATCGAAGCTCTCATCCTCACTATCATAAGAACTAACATCATCATTCACCTCACCACCAATTTCCCTTATATAAATTTCCCTTACATCATTTTCCCTTACATCGATTTCCCTACATTAGTTTCCCTTACAACATTTCCCTTACATCAGTTTCCCTTACATCATATTTCGTTACATCAGTTTTCTTTAACCCCTCATTAACTACTTCTTCATACACTGCAACAAGCACTTCACTCTCATCTATAATGTCCTTTTTCTCTACTACTATCTTATCAAGGGTACTATCATAATACTCAGGCTGAGAAAATGTGATTTGAATATAAATGTCAACACTAAGATGAACACATGGTTGGTCCTTTGAATTTGGGTGCCTTGGGCGAATTAAAAGAGTTGTGCCCATATAATTTTTTTAAACAATAAATACATAAGGATAAAAGAAATAATTGGATAAAAAATATATTTTTATTTCACATTGTGCAAAAACAATACAAGTATGGATATTTGAATAAATGTTTATACTACATCAAAACAGAAACCACTATAAAGAGACTTCTTCTTCTTCTTCTTCTTCTTCTTCTTCTTCTTGATCTGGTCTTTTTTCCTATAAAAGAATTGACCAAACCTTTAAATTATTTAAATATCACCCTCTTAGCATTTTTTGTTGCAAAATCATTAATAATTCGTTCATAATCAAGATTCTTCGAAAAATTATTTTCAATTGAAATCAATGTAAGACTATTTAATCTATCTTGTGACATAATAGATCTCAAATAAGATTTTAATAATTTTAATTTATAAAAACTTCTTTCAGTAGATGCAACACTGATAGGAATAATCAATATTGTTCTATAAGTTATGCATGCATTAGGAAAATAATTAAAAGTCTTTAAAGAACTCAATATCATATAGCTTGATTTTGATTCAACTGTTAAAACTTCTCTAATAACTTTCAATTCTTCAAACAAAATTTCACCATCAAGATCAAGAGAATTGTCATGTTTTAAACAAGTTTCAAGATGTTTATAAAATGTTTTCAAGTCCGTATCAGATAACGATATAAGTATTTCAATATTAAACAAGAATCCAATTTTCTTTTCATATGTGCTATACTACTCAAATCTTCTATCAAGTAAGCCAATTTTTTTATCTACAATATATAATAAATAGTGATTTTGAAAAGACTATTCAACAGACTCAAGATTCAATTGTGTTCAGCTAGTTGAAGTAGTGCTTCTCTTACATCTGAAGTTTGAGATTTAATTGCATATACATTATTCACACGACTTTCTCAACGTATTTGTGACAATGGTTTAATAGTTAAATCTTTTAAACTGTCTCTAAGAATTTTCCAACTTTTTATTGAATGAGAAAATACAATATACATATGTTGTAACACTCCAAAAAAATCTTTAGCTTTAGTACAAGAATTTGCAATATCACAAAGTCTCAAGCTAAGGATATAACAACCAGTTATGTATAATGCTCTAGGGTTAACACGATTTTCCAATATATTTTGTAATTCCTCAAATAATTCTTGACCCATTGTGTCATAGACTTTAAAAATTTCTACAAAAAACTCTTCAATTTTTATTGGACTCGTAGAAACATCCACACAACATATAATAAGAGTTATTTATCCTTGATGACTTTTTTCAGGAGTACAATCAAGAATCACAGAAAAATATTTTGTTTCTTTGATTTTTTTTACTATTGCATTTTTGACTTCATTACCTAACATGTTAATCAATTAATTTTGAATCTTATGACTAAGATAATGACAATGAAT
Organism: Lathyrus oleraceus; assembly: GCF_024323335.1. NCBI lineage: Eukaryota > Viridiplantae > Streptophyta > Magnoliopsida > Fabales > Fabaceae > Lathyrus > Lathyrus oleraceus. The sequence goes on from NC_066581.1 coordinate 245,893,731, forward strand.
GTCATTATTCTTAGTACGTTCAAAATGTTTTTACATGACAGGATCTCATTTAACAATCATTTTAACAAGAGAAAGAAAGTTTCCATCTTTTCCATATTAATCCTCTTGTTTTTTTCTACAAAATGCTAAATTATGTTCAACTAGATATCTAGTAACACAAACTATCCTAAGTAAGACATCCTTCCAATTCCATTTTTCCTTTCTTATAAGCTCTTAAAGATGTTTATCAATTATTATATTTTTATTAAATCTAATTTGTAAGTCAATCCAATTACTCATGAAAGACATGTGTGCACCACTTGGTTCGTGTTCTTTAAGTCCTTTATAAACATGTTTCCAATCATTAAAACCTTCATTTGTTAAGCGATTTATTTTATAACTTATACCAAATAACTTACAGCAAAAACAAACAACTCTATTCAATTCTTTTAAATAAACCAGCCAATTCATATCTTGCTATTCTCTATTGGAATAATAACGGATATAATATGATGATGAGAAATTCCTGCCAGAAGTATCTTTAGGACCATTCACAATTAACACATCTCTTTCATGATCATTTCTTAGTAATTTATCTCTTAAGTTATTGCTAAGGTAATTATGTGTTATTGGATCATAAGTGTCCAATAGAATAGACTCGTTAGGTTGTTCACCAACAAAATCAGGGATATGTTCATTTTCATTATTATAACTTTTATCATCAAAATTTTGAGCTTCATCATCATCTTAATTTTCATTATTTTCAACCAAAATATTTGTTCTTCAATAATCCTATTTAGTTACCCATTCTCTAAACTCTATGTTTCAAGGTTCAAATTACCTAGATTTGCATCATTTGAAATATAAATTGTAGGATGTTTTCCAAAAAAATTATGAATATCACCCTTTTGAGATTTATTATCAATTTCAATTAGTTTCTTTCTTTTTTATTTTAGATGATGAGACAATTATTTTCCAGGCAACATTTCAAGCAATCAAAGAGATGAAACAATAGCATATGATGTCGATTTTTAACCTTCAACTTAAATTTTGATCAATTTGTTCCAAAAGTCTTTAAGCACTAAATCAAACTTGATCCTAAAAAGTGAAAATCAACATGAAAATTAGCATCTTATGAAAGAAGTTATTTTATTTTTGACTATATATATATATATATATATATATATATATATATATATATATATATATATATATATATATTTCTAATTTTCTTGTTTAATTAATAGTCGACACTTATGTTTTTCTTGAGAGATAGAGAGATTATAAACTAGGGTAAAGTTCTGTCACTTTTGAATCTTAATAAAGAGTTAGATATTTGACTTTTCAATGATTCATATTCTCTATATCATTATTTTAATTTTAGTGCCCCAATTAGACTCTTTAGTTGCTAAAATTATGGACATTAATTGATTTTATTTTAGGGGAATTAATTTATTTTATTCTACTCAATATTTTATTTAGGGGAAATTACATTAATTTATTAATTTTGACTTTTAGTGCCCCTATAATTTTGTTAGCAAGTATTTTTCAAAAAAAAAAAATTCTAGTGAGTATTTTCATAATAGAACATTATCTTTTAATCCCGCTTTATTAGCCAGTAACTTGGGCTACATGGCTTATGCTTATGAGTATTACTTGCCTAAAGACTTGGAGAACCAAGCCCGGTTCGCAAACTCGGGTGCCTCCCACCATCTAACCTTTAATCCCTCTTTCTTGCATTCTAAGAAAACACAAAATGGCTTGAGTCATGTTAGTGTAGCAAACAGTCAATCCTTACCAATTCAACATATATGATTTGCTAATGTTGATGTGCCTTCTTGTTCTTCATTTTGTATGACTCTTAATCATATCCTTCTCGTACCTTACATCACACATAATTTATTGTCAGTATCCAAGTTTTCCAATGATAACAAAGTCATATTTGAATTCTCTACTGACAAGTGTTTTTATAAAATCACAGGTTTCTAGAGCCATATTACTTGAAGGCTTTCTAGATTCATATGGACTTTATTATTTTCCTCACCTGATAGAGCCTTCAAGATCTCCATATCCCCTTGCTGCAAGCTTAACTCATTTGTTTCCTAGTGTTAATTCATTTTCTTACTTTGTTACTTCTGATTTAAGTAAACATGTTACTAGCCTTCTATGGCATTATAGGCTAGGTCACTCAAATTTTTAATCCATTCAAATGGCTCCTAAACATTTTAATATATCAATTGTCAATAAAACTTGTTCCTTAATTTGCAAGTCATGTTGCATACTAGTGGGAGATTGTTGGTGTAAGCCCTAGAGGCAAATTCTTTTGGTACTTGTATCGAATTATTTATTAATAATAAAAGACATTTTCTTTATTATGGTTGATTAATAAAGTCCCTAGAATAGATAGTCCGTTTAATGTATTAAGTGTGACTTAATCATGAGAACACATTAAACATAAGGATACTGTTCTTAAAGTATCCGTAGTCGAGCTTTAATGTGAAGTGGGATAACATTAAAGCATTAAGACTATTATGTTTGTAGACTGATGATCACATCTCATGGATCATGGATAAAGAGTTATCAAGTCTTAAACATAGGTATGAATATTAGGAGTAATATTTATACCGGATTGACCCGCTATGAGAATACTATATAGAAAGTTATGCAAAGTGTCATAAGTTATTCTCATGGTGATAATAGTGTATACCACTCTTCGACCTGAAACCACTATGGATCCTAGATGTAGAGTCGAGTGCTTTATTGTTGATCCAACGTTGTCCGTAACTGGATAACCATAAAGACAGTTGATGGGTACTCCACAAAGCATGCTGAGGGACATGAGTGTCCTAGATGGAATTTGCCAATCCTGCGTAACAGGATAAATGTCTATGGGCCCAATATTGAACTGGACAAGGGTGACACGGTCTATACCTTGTGTTCAATATAGACATAAGAGCAAAGGGGTAATTATACACATAATTATTATCACGGGAGGTTTTGTCAGATCACATGACATTTTCGTGACTTGGGTAGCAGTGATGTGTTGCTAGATACCGCTCACTGTTTATTATGTTAAATGTGTGATTTAATATAATTGCCAATGCCGCGAAAACCTATAGGGTCACACACAAAGGACGGATTGATGAGAGATAGAATAATTAAGGAACATCGTAAGGTACGGTGTACTTAAGTAGAATACGAAATATGGTAAGGTACCAAATACTTAAGTGATTTTGGCATTTTATGAGATATGGGCCAAAATGCACTTAAGTGGGCTTTTTGGCTTGAAGCCCACACAAGTGGTTCTATAAATAGAACCCCTTGGGTAGAAGCATTGTCACTCACTGAGACAGAAAACACAACTGAAGAGTTGGAATTTCGTATCTCTCTCTCACTCAAAGCCTTCATTCATAACAGCTAGCACTGCGATTGAAGGAATCCGTTCGTGTGGACTGAGTAGAGACGTTGTCATCGTTCAACGTTCGTGATCGCCCCGTGGATCTGTATCAAAGGTTTTGATCATTATCAGAAATCTGCACCAAAGGTTTGAATCGCCACAAGAGGTAACGATTCTATCACTGATCATGCCCATTCGTAAGGATCACTAAATGGAGAAAATTTTAAATTCCGCTGCGCCTTGGATGGCAATTCTCCAACAATAAGTTCTTATGAAATAGGTGATTATAAAACAAGCGGATTCACTGTGTCAGGTTCAACTTATCATCGATTGCTACAACTACGACTTCTATCCTATTTGAACACAGTATCATTCAACAAGCGCGATCGACACTGTAAGGTATATATTCTTATTGTCCGATTAAGCATACAGTTATAGATATCGCAAATTTAACGGTTAAGCAGAGTTGAATTACGATCAAAAGTCAAGAACATATATCATTCAAATTTATCCAACAATATTACATGGAAATCGTATTAAGCAAACAACAATCATATAATATTATTGAAAGGAATAGAATTCTAATTGCAATTATAACAATCTCAAAGTAGTGAACCTGAATACAGCAAATCCGTCCGGAAAGATTAGTTCTCCATTACGGTTCTTTCAAGCGTAAGAAAAATAATTCGTGAATAGTAAAAAAACGTGAATAATGTTTTCGGCTACTAGGTATTAGGGGAAAACCAAGGCAATCCGTTTACAACCCAACTGGGTCAAATACATAACCCAGGCCCAAAACTAAAATAAAACTAATGTTGCAGCTTCAAACGAAATTCTGGAAAATAAGCGTTCCAAATCTGACTTCCACTCCAACATAAAAGTTGTATCTCTTTCTCTTAGTTATTCGGAGATTATTAGAACGCGTCAATCGGATTCCCGGAGCTCTAGTTATGATCGTTTTAGTGCAGACTGTTAAAGCTGAAAATTAAATACGAAAATCAAATAACAATAAAAATAAACTAAAATATAAAAATATTATAAAACATAAAAGTAAGCAAAGGAAATCAAAGAAATGCTTAAGAACAAACATAGGAGAATGTGCATTAAAATGCACTGATCAGTTCCATCACCACCCACTGATAATACAATGGGTGTAGGTTACTGTGACACACCTGAACTTGGACATTCACCAATCAATTTGGCTGAACAAGCTGCACATGCTTTTGACCATACTGGTGTGTCAAGTTATTCATCATATAGGGATCATAATCCTATTCTAAGTCCCTTATTATCAGCACTAGTTGGTACCATTAGAGGAAATGCCTACCAGTTCAACTGATTTAACTCTTCTTTCATTCAACAGTCATTGTCGTACCCCAAAATTTAACCACTTTTTCTTGCTATTTTCAGAGACTTTACAAGTCAACCCCAATGACCTAAAAAGTCAAAGGGGAAACATTTTGACTTTTCTAGACCCTTGATCCCTTTTTTTGGTCAGCTAATACTAATAGGTTAATATTGTCAATTTTTTTTAGGGTTGGTACCAAGGTTAGTTGGTTACTTAATTTTTGTCTAGAATTAGTAATATGGTTAATTAGGTTTTGGTTAATATTGGTAAAGTTAATGAGATTTTATTTATCTAATATTAAAATGCTTTATTTAAGTTGTTAGGTTAATTATTTTTAAAGTTGATAATAATTAAAACTATTTGTAGTTTATTTTATTTTTTAGTCTAGTGGGGGGTTAATTAAATTAATTAAATAAGTGAGAGTTTGATTAAGTAGTTGAATTTCTTATTATTTGTTTAATAGTAAGTAGGGAGACGAGTCCATGCCCATTTTATTTGGGTCCAACGAGTGACCCAAGCCCCGGGTCCATTGGGTCAAGTAAGATCCATCCTCGTCATATAAACTGGGTCAAATGCGATTCGTATTAATCCCTAACATCCCCATCAGTGTTACTCGAAAAACCTTAATTCTCACAATCAGAAATCAAAAATGGATCAAATGCACTAGAATCAAATCTTTCCCTTTTCATTTCAACATGAATACAAATTTGTGATTTACAAATGATTTCGGACCATATACATTGCAATCTCAACCCTAATTCTATTTCTAAGCAAAATCAAAATTAGAATCAAATTTGATTCAATTAGATCTCAATCTAATATAAAATTACCTAAAATAAATCAATCAAATTAAAAGCATAAAACCTAAAATTCATCTATAAATACAAAAAATTTCATATGAATATGGGATGAAAAGAAATCCCTAACAAAAAAATAATATTGCTTCTACAAATTCCTTTCCATCACTAAAGCTCCGAATAAGCAAAAATTAGGGTTTCACATCGAAACCCAAATTCTACCATAGATCTACCAAAGATCCATAGATCTACCATCACCCAAAGATCTCACACCAGAAGAAAAAAAAGTCAGAGAAAGAAGAAAAGGACAATAAAAAAGAAAAGAAAAGAATTAAGGTTTACCTTTTTATCGGAAGAAGTCTTCGTTCCGTAGGTTGGTTTTCATCCCTTCATACCTTATCTTTGATTTTTGTTTGCTTTAGATTGTTATGATTGTTTAATTTTGATTTTTTGGGGTAACTGAAAGGGATTAGGGTTAGGGGAATTCAGGGTTGATTTTGAAGGATTTGTTGTTTGATTGGGGTTTAGGAAAGGCCAATCTATGGATCAGCCACAGTTTAAGGTTTGATTTGGTTGAAGTTTGATGTTTCTGGAAAAGCTTAAGGTTAAGGTTCTTCATCCCTAGGGTTGGGGTTCATAATATGAACCCCGGGGTTCATCTAGTTAGCATAAAGGGTAGGGTTCTTCACATTCTAGGGTAAAGGTTCATCTGCGGGGTTAGGGTTCGTGGATTTCAGTAGGTTTCTTAGGGTATGATGATTTTTAGGTTGGAAGCTTGAATGTTCAAATCTTTTGGTTGAAGTTCAATCGGAAAATTGAAGGGTGTGGTTGTTTTGATGATGGTTTCTGGAAGAAAAAAAAGGGTGGCTGAAGGTTAAGGATTCAGGGAATGTTTTAGAGAGGAGGAAGAGAGATCGAGAGAGTAGAGAGAGAAAGAAAAAATAAAAATGAAATGGATCAAATGAAGTTTAATTATATGCTTCCTCTGTGTTCCCTCAGATGCATGCCAAGTGGCATTCCGAAGAGGTCCATATCATTTGACTATCCCAGTCAACTAATGATCTCACACACCCATGTGTACCATGTGTTGGTGTAAGCCCTAGAGGCCAATACTTTTGGTACTTGTATCGAATTATTTATTAATAATAAAAGACATTTTCTTTATTATGGTTGATTAATAAAGTCCCTAGAATAGATAGTCCCTTTAATGTATTAAGTGTGACTTAATCATGAGAACACATTAAACATAAGGGCACTGTTCTTAAAGTATTCGTAGTCGAGCTTTAATGTGAAGTGGGATAACATTAAAGCATTAAGACTATTATGTTTGTAGACTGATGATCACATCTCATGGATCATGGATAAAGAGTTATCAAGTCTTAAACATAGGTATGAATATTAGGAGTAATATTTATACCGGATTGACCCGCTATGAGAATACTATATAGAAAGTTATGCAAAGTGTCATAAGTTATTCTCATGGTGATAATAGTGTATACCACTCTTCGACCTGAAACCACTATGGATCCTAGATGTAGAGTCGAGTGCTTTATTGCTGATCCAACGTTGTCCGTAACTGGATAACCATAAAGACAGTTGATGGGTACTCCACGAAGCATGCTGAGGGACATGAGTGTCCTAGATGGAATTTTCCAATCCTGCGTAACAGGATAAATGTCTATGGGCCCAATATTGAACTGGACAAGGGTGACACGGTCTATACCTTGTGTTCAATATAGACATAAGGGCAAATGGGTAATTATACACATAATTATTATCACAGGAGGTTTTGTCAGATCACATGACATTTTCGTGACTTGGGTAGCAGTGATGTGTTGCTAGATACCGCTCACTGTTTATGATGTTAAATGCGTGATTTAATATAATTACCAACGCCGCGAAAACCTATAGGGTCACACACAAAGGACGGATTGATGAGAGATAGAATAATTAAGGAACATCGTAAGGTACGGTGTACTTAAGTAGAATACGAAATATGGTAAGGTACCAAATACTTAAGTGATTTTGGCATTTTATGAGATATGGGCCAAAATGCACTTAAGTGGGCTTTTTGGCTTGAAGCCCACACAAGTGGTTTTATAAATAGAACCCCTTGGGTAGAAGCATTGTCACTCCACAGTAACTCACTGAGACAGACAACACAACTGAAGAGTTGGAATTTTGTATCTCTCTCACACTCAAAGCCTTCATTCATAACAGCTAGCACTGCGGTTGAAGGAATCCGTTCGTGTGGACTGAGTAGAGACGTTGTCATCGTCCAACGTTCGTGATCGCCCTGTGGATCTGTATCAAAGGTTTTGATCATTATCAGAGATCTGCACCAAAGGTTTGAATCGCCACAAGAGGTAACGATTCTATCACTGATCATGCCCATTCGTAAGGATCACTAAATGGAGAAATTT